>NW_006431079.1:1256870-1265664 GCF_000325575.1 Pteropus alecto
TAGTGAGTTAAAACAAGGCCAGCTACACCCTAGAAACTGGTTCATAAACTAGAATCCTAATTCATTCATTAAAATTGGTCATATATGTATGTGGACAAAGCCAAGATTGAACAAATTCACAAGTAGGTAATTCTGCTCAGGAGAGCCAGGTCTGGGTGAGAAGATTGATAAAATTAAAGCAAAAAGAGCTTGACTCCTCTCTAGAGGTGAGTCTGTCTTTTAAAACAGAAAAAGTTAAAAATCACATAATATCACTTATATGTGGGATTTTAAACATAAAAGCAACAAATGATCAGGACAAACAAAAAGGGACTCATGGACATGGACTAATAGACTAGTGGTTATTAGTGGGTTAGTGGGGTAGGGGAGAGGTAGACGGGATAAAGAGGGTCAAATATGGAGTTTAGGGGGAGGGTGAAGTGGGTAAAGTGAATCAAATATATGGTAGCTGAAGGAAATTAGACTTTGGGTGGTAAACACACAATAGAATATACAGATGTCAAATGATAATATACACCTAAAAATTATATAATTGTATTAACCAATTTTATCCCAATAAACTTAATGAAAAATTTAATAAATTAATAAATAAATAAATTTCCAGCCATATAATTTACATTCTTTGTGTCATTAACTTGACAAAATATAAATAAATGTACAGATAAATTATGTGTGCTAATCACATTTCCAGGTAAATTCTGTAAATTCTTGAAGGGTCTTGGAAACAAGCTCTATAGATGAATAAAGGAACTCTGGCTCCCTGGATAGGGTCCAGCACTTGATGAGTGCTATTCTCTTTGAAGCATGAAACATAGGCCCCGTTCCAGCTGTAGTTGTGCAAATCTTGCTGACTTTCAGTTCTCAGTATTCAGAGAGAAAAGGAATTAACATTTTTGGAGCACTTTCTATGTGTCAGGTGCTTTTACATACATTATGCTAGCTATGCTATAATTGTCACAACTCCATGATGTAAAAGTCAATTCTGGAATCTAAAATAGATATGTAGTAGTGCAAAGAGGACTGGCTTTGGAGTCAAGAAGATTGAGGTTTCAATTCTGGCTCAGCTACCAACTCATTACTAGTTCATTCATTCTTTCTTCATTTATTCACTCAAATATTGAAATTCTGGTAGACATTAAAGCTGTGTGGTAGTTGGTGAGGATACGAAAGTGAATAAACATAATATTTGCAGAGCATTTGAAATCTTGCTTCCCAGAAAATGTCAACAATTTGGCTAAAATAAAGTCACGAAAATTGAAAAATAAAGAAACAATTCTTATTTTCAAGGTCCTTGCATTTGAGGGATAAGGTAGAGAGAGAAAACTCTTAAACAGATTGTATCATTACCATGATAAAGCTATCTACAGGTTATATTATGAAAACTATGACTTTTCACACCTAAGTAACCTATTTGAGACCTGGATTTTCATTTGTAAATCAGGAATAATTATATCTCACTCCTAGTTACAGTGGCTGGCCTGTAAGAGATATTAGTATTGCAAAGCCCACTACTCTAGGGAAAAAAATTTGTGCCTCCCTTCCTTTTTGCAAACTAAAAACAATAGATGATATTTTAACAAATTGCATTTGAAGGCTTATGACTTTTTTAAGTATTGTTTAAAAAACAAAATTAACAAATTGGGCAGAGGACCAATATAGATATTTCTCCAAAGAGGACATATAGATGACCAATAGACATGAAAAGATGCTCGATGTCGCTAATCATCAGATAAATGAAAATTAAAATCACAATAAGATATCACCTTACACTTATCAGAATGGTATCATAAACAAATATAAAAATCACAAGTGTTGGCAAGAATGTGGAAAAAAGGGGAATCCTCGTGCACTGTTGGTAAGATTGCAAATTGTACAGCCACTGTGGAAAACAGTTTGGAGGTTCCTCAAAAAATTGAGAATAGACCCACCTTATGACCCATTGATTCCACTTCTGGGTATTTATCCAAAGAAAATCAAAGCACTAATTTGAAAAGATATATGCATCCCTATGTTCAATGTAGCACCATTTACAATAGCCAAGATATGGAAGCACCAAGGTGTTCATCAACAGATGATTGGTTAAAGAAGTTGTGGTGCATCTATACAATGGAATATTACTCAGCCATGAAAAAATGAAATCTTTTCAATTGCAACAACATGGATGGACCTAGAAGTTATTATGCTAAGTGAAATAAGTCAGATAGAGAAAGAAAAATACCATATAATTTCACTTCTATGTGGAATCTAAAGGACAAAATAAATGAACAAACAAAATGGAGACAGATACAGAAAACAAACTTGTGATTGCCAGATGGGAGGGGAACTGGGAGGCTGGGTGAAAAAGATGAAAGGATTAAGAAGATTTAGTAGATACCAAATAGTCATGGGGATGTGAAGTACAGCATAAGGATTGTAGTCAATAATATTGTTAATAACCATGTATGGTTCCAGGTAATCCAGAGAGATCACTTCATAAATTATATAAATGTCTAAACACTATGCTGTACACCTGAAAGTAATATAAAATAACGAATGAAAAATTAAAATTAAAACATTTCAACAGAGTAAATTTGGAGATCTAATTGTATTTAGTTAAGCTTTCACGAATTGGGCAGTATCCCATCTAGCAACTAGAAGGGCACTGATGAGCTGTACAAAATGGGAGGTATTTATAGGCAGAAAGAAGGTGAGACTAAGAAATTAAAAGAGTGGATTATTACAGGCAAGGACACTTTCTCTTATGAGAAGGCAGGGGATCTTCTTAGGCAGATTATCTCACTAGTGTTGATCAGGAAATTTCAGACTGATTACGTTTCTGGGAAAGGAAAAGTTGAAATTAGATCAGGTATTAAATCTAGAGCTGATATCATAGGCTTTATGACACAAATTTAGGCCTGTGCTATTCTGTTTAACACTATGTTTACATAACTTTATAACAATAGCAGATATGAAAGAAAATTATTCAAAATCTCACTATCCTAGGAAATCAATTAATTTCATTTGCCAGCTTTGTTTCTGTCTTTGTCCATGTTATAAAGCTATATTCTTATGTTTTTTGTTGTCACAAGGTATATAATACTTGTAATTTTATAGTAAATAATATAAAATATTATATATTATTATTAATATATAATTATATATTATATGGTGTGAAATATTTAATTGAATGAATTCTTGTAATTTGCTTAGCCGTTCTCATATTGTTCCACGTTTCTCTTGAGAGGGAGAGTGATTCAGTGGAATGAAAACCTCAAAAAGAGGAACATTCTAGGTTTGAAATCTTAGATGAACATCTTACTATGAAGCGACATTGGGCAAGTTATTTAACCCTTCTTTGCTTTAAATAAACCATTTCTTTAATTGTTTTAAAGAAGGTACGTTTTAATAGGAATTATACTTCTTTCTGCATTTAGATGTGATTTACATCACGTCTGCCAGAATTTGGATACTCAATAAAAAGCCATAATTTTAGTATTTGATTATAATAATATGAAATGTGATAAATACTTTTCACACATAAGGTTTATTTAATTTTTGTTATTTCCTTAAGATAGTCTCACAAATGGATATACGCAGATCAAAGATTATGAACATTTTTAGCGCATATAGAAACAGCCACAAACTGCTCTTCAAAAGATTTCTTTCAATTATACAACTACTAGCAGTGGGTCGCATCACGCATTGTATCAGATTCACCTCGTAGTCACCATAAGTATATTATTAAGTGAAATAGTTGTAATTGATTATTTTAATTTTCTTTCTGTGTGGTCTAAATATTTTTCTTTTTTGAATTCCAAGACGTCTGTTAAGAGGGACACAGCTCAGGGCCACGTGGGCTACGGGCTGCACACGTGGACTACATATCCCAAGGTGCTCCGCGGCGCGCCGACAGGAAGTGGCCGGAGCATCTCCCGCCTCCACGCCGAGGCGAAGAGGTTCTATCCGGGGCCTTGGCGCTTCTCTTTCCTTTCGCGCCGGTTGCCGCTGCGGAGCGCGGTGGGTCCATGTGCGCAGTGTGCGGCGCTGTTCTAGGCTCAGAAGCACCAGAGCCCCGGGTTTGACCGAGTCTGCGCTGTGATGGACCCCAACACCATTATCGAGGCCCTGCGGGGCACCATGGACCCAGCCCTGCGTGAGGCCGCGGAGCGCCAGCTCAATGAAGTAAGGACGCAAGGCTGGCGGCGGCGGCGGCGGGCGGACAGGCGGTCTGTCTATGGCCGGCCGAGCCCTCCAGGCCTGGCCAGAGACGCGGACGGCGTAGCTGAGGGGCCCGACCGGAGTGGTGGGGCGGGGACCTGACGGCGACAGCCACGCCGGGGCGCCTCAGGCTGCTGCGGTGGCGGTGACGGTGGCAGCGGCCCAGGCAGGCAGCCTTTGCGTCGTATCCTGAGCTGGGCCTCTGGCTGCGGTCGAGGCACGAGGAGTCGGCTGAGGCGAGGCAGGCGTGACGGGCTGGACACATGGCTGGGTCGGGTCGCCGGCCGCCCTCTGGCTCATTTCCCGCTAGTTCCTCGCGCCCAGGAGGGGGCGAAACTCGCTGAGAGGTTTTTCCGACGTTTCCGGGAGCAGTCTTGCTGGCGCCGGGTTTTGGAAGGGCTCCTGGGAATATAGAGCTAGTCCTTTGGGAGCTGCGCCTGTCAGCTTGTCAGTTCACTGGGCTGATCAGCGACCTGCACAACTTTCTCCTCTCCGGTTGAGCTGCTAGGGAGAGCTTTCAGAGGCAAGCCCCCGCCTCTTTAGCAGGCTGAGGGGACAGCGGGATACTCAGTGAGTCTGATTCACTGCTCTTAATACCTCAGTCGGAGGCAGAGCGGTGTGGTGGAAAAGTGTCAGGAGAACTGCACCCTTCTAGGTAGAGCTGCAACACTAATTTCTTGACTGACCTTGGGCAAGTCGTTTTGTTGCTGAGTTTTTCCCATTCATAAAATTAGGCCATAGGGTTGCTCTGACGGTCAAGTGAGACAATTTAAGACAGGGTGCCTTGAGTGAGTATTTGAAAGGCTTCTTAGAAGGACCACTGTAACTTATGCCAGTTAATAAGTGTCCTTGGTATACTGATTTTGCCAGCTTTAGTGAGATCTAGTGTACATTTTTTTAACGTAAAAAGAGGTCCCTCTTTAAAGTAGAAATTGGATTATTTTATGTTCCTCTTAGTTGGTAGGCAAATTATTTAAAACCATTTATATTGATTTACAAGAAGCCGCAGGAGCATCTCAATTGAACATCTTGAATGTGCAGTGCAGTTTTAGAGATCCCTGCCCTTAAATAACTTGTATTTTAAGAATAGTACCCACAAAGTTTAGACAAATTAAGTGTAAAGTTATTTTAAAATAAAAAGTTAAATCTATTTTATATGTAAATGAGACCATCTTTAGATAATACTTAGAGTGATGCTCAAACTCTTAAGCTCAGAGTAGCCTTGGGGAGGGGCTTAAGATTTCTTTTGTATATAAAATAATGAGTTAAAACAAATCCCCAAATTGAACCATTACTAAAGTATGGAGAGAGTTATGGATCACTTTTTATTTTGATTTGTGATAGGTTAAGATGAACATTATTTTGTTTATGAAGTATTAATGCATGTATAAGCCTGGACACTCTAAAAGTTTAGTAATAGTTATTTCTACCGTGACTTTGCTCTAATAACACATTATTTTGATTATATATTTCTGCATATAATTGTCGATTTTAAAAATTATTGAGTTGGTTCTCTTGTAGCAAAATTGGTATATAATGCTTCCTGCAAATTTGAAATTCATTTATTCCTCCAGCAGGTATTGAATGTATAGTTGTATGCATTAATATCTTGTAATAGAGACCTGGGGTGAGTATTTCACAAACTAGTGTTTGGAAGATAAATAGTATTCAAAACTGTTAAGCTGTTAGGGTCTTTGGAATACTCTGGAATAGTGAACACTGCTTATCTTTTCTGTCAAAGATAATTTGGTATCTGGGCTGCATTACTGTGATTGTTAGCTATTTATGTTTTGCAAATTTCTTTCCATTATTACACCTAGATATTTTTAGTAATTTTCCTAAGGTAACTTTTCTATTAATTTCAATTCTAATTTTCATTTTAATGAAGTGATTCCATTTGAATATTTTTTGTTTTGACTTTCTCTGTGGCAGAACCTTGATTCAGGAAATAGATCTCAGTTAAGTCTTGAGAACCTTGACTATAGTAAGAATGAGGAAATAGCATTTTATATCTGGCAGGCTCTTCTTTCTTTAGCTAAGATAGGATGAACCAAACATTCCTTGATGTCTCGACAGAAGCTGTATTTTGGTTCATTTAGTTAAAAGAAAAAAGATCTTTGACATTTAAATGGATCTCTTAAGCTAACTGAAGTAATCACTAATTGTAAAAATTATAAAGGTTATCAAAGTATTATAGTGCAGGTAGTTAAAAAATAAAGTGCTTCTGTCTCAGAGCTATTGCACTTAACTATTTTTTTTGGAACCCCTTTTACTCAGTTATCTCCCAGGATTGTTCTCACTTCTATCACTGTTCAAATGTTTCCATATCACTAAAGAGTTGCTGGACTACTTCACTCGCTATCTCCCTTTGCTTGTTTATTTTTCTGTATGGTACTGATTTATCATCATATATATTTTACTTGTTGTTCTCCCCACTATAATTTTGAGTTTCAGGAGGTCAGTAATTTTGCCTTTAATACTGTGATTCTTTGATTTGTCAATGTTAGGATTTACTGACTTCTTGTTATAATAGGAAACAAAAGTTATTTAGTCTATTATACCACCTCTACCTCAAAGATTTTGGGGGTGTACATATATTTATATATTACATATATATAAAGTTAAGAAAGTTTGATTAGACTGTTAGAGACCAGAGTAAGGACTCTGTTTTTGGAAGATATTTTCAAGAAACATCTGACTTAGTATTCCCCACTGACTGACTCTGTAGTATGTTAAGATTTTTTTTTTTTTGAACTGCTGTTATAATTTTAAAACTGGAGGAAACCATTAAAAAGTAGAAGTATTCTTGGAAATATGATTGAAAATCACCTTAGCCTTTTTAAAAAAATCTACTGAAGAATTCTGTACTGGTTGGGGATATTAGGAAAGTTATTTAATCTCTAAGCATCATTTTCCCTGTGTATAAAACAAAAGTAGTTATGTATGTCATTGTGTTACTTGGGTTGAGTGAGGTGATGGTGTGTAAAAAATTTCAGAAAGTGGCACCTACTAAGTTCTCTCCAGATTATTTGAATTGCTGGTTGATTAACCAATCCAACATGCCATGTATTTTATTTCCTATCTTAGTCTACTAACTTAGTAGTTGTACATCTCATTGGAAGGTGATCAGCGCTCATGGTGGAAGAACATAAGTACATATTCTTTGGACACTAAGATCACTAAGTAGATAGAATTGTAACATGAGAATTAGGACAATTATAAGCACAATGCCTGGCACAGTATAGGCTCTCAGTAAATATTTGCTGAACGAAAGAGAAATAAGAACTTAAATAATACTCAGAAATGTTAAGAGCACTCATCTTTGAATCTTTCAAGTACGTTTGTTACAGGGCCTGTCACTTCTCATTTAAATTCTAAACTTTGAGATTGACTTTTGTATATCTAGAAGTATAGTTTTTAAAAACTTGTTTAGGTAATCTTAAATATGTGACATTTGGTATTCATTCATTTAATGTTAATTGTTATGTTCTAGAGCAGGAGTTCCCAAACTCTCCTCCCCGCCTGCCACCGGACCATAGCCGGTACCATGGCCTGTTAGGAACCGGGCCACACAGCAGCGGGGATGAGTGCTCCCCAGCGCTAGCATCACTGCCTCAGCTCCACCTGAGAGCATCAGACATTAGAGTTTCATAGGAGCACCAGTCCCTGGTGCCAAAAGGTTAGGTACCGCTGTTCTAGAGACTGTTTGTCCTTGGGGTTACAAAGACTGTCCTTTCTTAAATGTATACACAAGACACACTCAGAAATACTTGTTTCTGCATTTGTGTGTGATAAAAAGTTTTTGGCAATTTATTTTAATAGACAACAGTTTCTGCTCTATTCCTGCTTTAACTCCAGTGTTCTTTAGTGGAAACCTTTCTATATACAAACCTTTACTCATGCTGCTCACCCCTCCTGTTAAGCTCTTATCACCTTAAACTAAAAATTTTCCTCATGCATTCTGTCTTACATGCAATCTTTTTCTACTCTGACCTGTGGTTCTGTGTAAGCTCAAAACTCATATTTTTAACACCTTGTATATTCTCCCTTTTTGAACTAGTTAATTGCTGTCTCTTCTACAATAAAAGTTCATTGATTTTTAATTTATCTCCAATGGGAATTAAATCTTTAGATTAAGATTTTTTTTTGACCCTGGAGTATTAGCTGAGAGTAGACATTCAACAAATAATTATTTCTGTTGTTTAAAAAATATTTAAGTGCCTGTCAAGTGGTTTTTCTTAATTTGAACATTAACGCTGTCTTTATTTTACATGTGTTTTTATAATTGTACAGGTCTGCAGTCTTTTTTTTCATTTTTAAACTTTTATTAAGGTATAATTTACATTCCATAAAATTCACTTTCTTTAAGTAAAATTAGTGATTTAGTGGATTTATTGAGTGGCACAACTGTCAGCGATCTAGTTTTGGAACATTTCCATTACCCCAATTACTCTTTCCAGTTAACCCCCTATGCCAGCCCCAGGCAATTGCTAATCTACTTTCTGTCTCGATTTTCTTGGGAATCTGGTGTCCAATATTTAGTATTACTTTAAATTAATTTGTTACATCCTTTGGAAGAATATAAGACTTCCTGCAT
>NW_006431079.1:1265685-1312423 GCF_000325575.1 Pteropus alecto
TTATATGGGGCAGGTAGATGTCCCAGGTTGAGTTTGCTTGTGCTCTTCCTGCTAACAGGAATATCTGTTCTTTCTTAAACTTAGTCTGGCTCAGTTGTCTGAAAGTTACACTTTTTTTCATCAGTTGCACTTTACCATGTATGCTTGTGTGTTTTTGAAGTCAAAGTGACTTAAAATAATAGTAATTAATTATTTTCGTAATTCAGTTTCATTAGTTTTTTAAAATAATTATTGAACTCAGATACTATACAAAGTATCCAGTTCAGTGCATTTTAGTATATTCTGAGTTATGCAGTCATCACCACAAAACTTTAGAACATTTTCCTCACCTCAAAAAGAAACCCCGTACCCATTAGCAGTCATTCCCCATTTTCCTCCACACTCCTAGTCCTAGGCTACTTTCTGTCTATATAGATTTGCTATTCTGGACATTTCATATAAATGAAATCATACACTATGTAGTCTTTTGTGACTGGCTTCTTTCATATAGCACAGTGGTTTTAAGGTTCATACATGTAGCATGTATCAGTATTTCGTTCTTTATATTACTGAATAATATTCCATCGTATATATGGATATGCCACATTTTGCTTATCCACTCATCAATTGATAAACATGTGGGTTGTTTCCACTTTGGGCTATTATGAATACTGTTGCTTTAAATGTTCAGGCAAAAGTAGTCCTGTTTATTTTTTTTAAATTGAGGGATAACTTAACCTATAATACCAAGCTCAAAAATATACAGCCTAGTCAATTTTTACCCATCCAGATAAAGATACATATAACATTTTCATTGGCCTACAACTTTCCCTTGAGACTCTTCCCAATCAATACTTTTCCTCCCCCAGGTTACCATTATTCTGATTTCTGTCAACTATAGATTAGATTTGCCTTTCCTTGAACTTCATGTACATAGAATCACATGGTATGTACCCAGTTAATCTGGCTGCTTTCTCAAAATATTTTAGAGATGTGTTATTGCTTGATTTCATAGGTTGGTTTTATTTTAAGTTATGTGGTGGTTATTGTATTTTACCACAGTTTGTTTATGCATTCACTTGTCAGCGGACAGGTATTATGGACATAAGCACTTTTTTCTCTTGATTATATAAGAGTGAAATTGCCAAGTTGTAAGTTGGGGGCATGTTAGTTTTCCAGTATAGTTGTACCAATTTATGCATCTATCAGCATTGTATGAGTTCTGTTTTTTTCACATCCTCACCAGCACTTTGGTGTATTGCATATATTGTTTTGAGATAGGACTGTCTTGTCACTTGTACTAATTCTTTTGTAATTTGCTTGTACATGTTCGCTAATTTTTGTTTTGGAGTGATTAACTGTTCCTCAGATGTTGAAGATATTTTCCTTTTTTTTTTTTAAACATTGGTTTACTTTTTATCTGCTTGATACTAAAACTATTTTATGGCTTTCAGCTTTTAGTGTCATGGTTAGTTTTCCCTACCAAGATGGTAAAAATACATACCTTGGTTTCCTTCAAGTATTCTTGCAGTTTTATTTTTTATATTTAAACCTTAAATTAGAAATCACTAAAGGTCCTTTGTTAATGTAACATTTATGGAGTAACTATTGTGCTGTAGGAAGGTACAGCGAGTGGGTATGCTCACTTTTAACTCACATGTAGCTAGCTCTGTGTTCAGCCAACATAAACAGTGGTGGTTGTGGTGGGTTTTGTTGTTCTAACATGACTCCTAAAATAAACCAATAACTTCATTTCAGGTTCCAATCATAGAAAGCATTTTTTTTCCAACTCAAAAGGAAAAACTGCGGTATTGCTACCTCAAGAGAGTGCTGTATACACAAAACCACATGCTGTATTTTATGGATGATTTAAGGAACTAAAGATTAATTTGACGATATTCGGTTTATGCCCTATTGGCTTTAGTATATACTTGCTGAGAAAGATAATATTCCACTGTGTATGGGCATATAAACAATATAAAATTTATTATGTCTTGATATATGCTAAAATGTTCTCCATATTTAATTTCGTATAGTCATCCTGTGAAGTATATTTTGTTATAGTAATTTTGTCATTGAGACTTAGTTTTGCTGAATCAGCTTGCTCAAGAGTTAAAAATGTAGGAAGTAGCATCACCTATATTTATAACCAGGACTATCTGATTCTGGCCGTCCATTCCAGTTCATAATTTGTTGCAGGAGTTATCTCTATATATTCTGTAATATAAATGTCCATAAGAGTGCCGTAGTGGTAGTATGAATAGTAGTGTCCTTTGTGGGCTCATCTAGCTACCTCTTAAATATAAATACTGTTTTCACTCTCGGGCGATCACAACTGCTACCAAGGCATTTTTTTTATTGATTCATCCCGTTATTCACTTAATAAATTTGGTGAGTATCTTAAATGCTAAACATCATATGCACTGGGTATACAAACAGTACAGTCCTTACTCTAACTGGAGCTTAAAGTCTAATAGGAGAGGTAGACATAAAGCCAATCTATAAATATAATTACAAATATGTAATAAGTATTATGGTGGGGGAAAATGAGATTAATAGTGAGCCCTACGTTAGCTTGAATGATCAGTCAGGAGAGGCTTCTCTAAGGAAATGTTTAAGCTGAAACTCAAAGAAAGAAGCTGTGAACCAATTAACTCTGATGGGCTATTGGAAAGAGGGTTTTTGATCTGGTAGGTAGAAAGTCACAGCATGTACAAAGGCTGAAATGCAGTGATGTTGCTGAAAGAACCTTAAAGAAGGCTGGTAAGGCGGGGCAGTGGAGAGTGAGAGTTTAAGTGAGGCTGAAGAAATTGGCAGGGCAAGATAATGCAAGACTTTGTAGACTAGGAAATAGAGTACAAACTTGTTAAAAGGTTTGTTTTAACGAGATTGATTTACAATTTTAAAGTTCATTGGCTGTTAAATGGAGAATGATTGGGGGCAAATAGTTACCTTAAGATAGATGACAGTCACAGGGACTAGGTTGGTGTTAATGGAGAAAGTGGATATGTTAATTATATAAGCATTTTGGGTATAGAATCGACAGAGCCTGATATATTTAGTTGGGATAAAGAAGAGGGAAGTGTTAAAGATGACATTCAGACAGGTTTCAGATATGAATAACTGAGGATAGTGATGACAAAGGTTGTGAGAGATATAGTGCAAGGAAATAGAGTGGTGGCTTTTAGGGAAAAGATGTTTTGAACACAAGTCTGAGAAGCTTGGGAGATAATAGAGTTAAATAGGTCTGTTAAAGTGATCTGAACTGGAAATAACTTATTTGATATAGACAATGTTTAAAGACAAGGATTAGATGAAATCAGCTGGGGAGTGGGAAAGACAGGCTATGACTGAGTCCTGGCACCAGGTTCTAGCATTTATAGTATGAGAAACCAGCAAAGGAGCCTGAAAAAGGACCAGGAAAAGTGGTGTGTATATTGCATAGATAGAAGGGTGTTTCAAGAAACTGGTAGTGGTTAATTATGTTCAGATTTGTTTAGAGTACCGGGAAGGGCAACTACCTTCCCTTCACACACCTAAACTATTCCTATTCAGGTCTTAAATTTAAGTATTACTTCATTGACTTAGGAAAGTCTCCTTTGGATTCTTCCATTGCGTGCTATACTTCTTCAATACACTTTATTGCAGTTATCTGTTTATCTTGTTTTCATTCACTAAACTCTTAAATTTCTGCAAGGTTATGAAGCCTCATTTGTCTTGTCCAGCTCTGTGTTCTCAGATTCTGGCATAGTGTCTTGCACCAAGAATACCAACAAATAATTTTTGAAATGACAATGAAGTATCACTTTGTTTTAATGTGAAAGAAATTTTTTATATCCAAAGAGGAATTTTTGTTGTTTTGAAGAAAGTTTAAAGAATGGGAACAAAAGTCTATGAGGAAACTAAAATAAAAATCACTTTTTTACATGTGAACATATGCAAAAAATACTAAAAACATGGGCTGGAAGAAGGAAATGACATTAGGTGGTGATAAAATTGGAAGAGAGGGACTGAGACTGAGAAAACATACAAGAAGGGATTTAACTTGAATGATGAATTCTCTTAAAAATATCAGAAGCAAATATGACAGATTTAGGGATCATTAAGAGACTTTTTTATACTGTTAATGAAAGTGACCCGGGTTCATAGTATAAAATTTGGAAAACAAAATGTATAAATTATAGCTCCTCTATAATCCCACCACCCCAGAGATAACTATATATTGGCATTTTCGATGTATTTCAGTCTTTCCTGTATGCGTTGCATTGCATATGCGTATAAAAGTATTTATTAAATCATCGTATTGTTTGTATCCTTTTATTGAATGTTCAGTTATTGATTTTCAATTCTTTTGAAATTACCATGGATACAGAAAAATGGTCATAATGGGTACAATTGATTTTCACAAATGAATTTTTATAACATATTAAGAAATAAAAACATAGCAACTTGGAAACCACCCCAACCTATGCTTTTAATTTTTAGTGATTTAATTTGTTTCTAGCCACTTAATAGAATATCTCTCTGGAGAAATTATTACTGCATTGGGAAAAATAGGTATCAGAGCATATTGTTTTTGTGTTGCTGTCACCAGTATAGGTTAAGAATGCTAATTGGGATAAATGGGAAGTACAGTGGAATGCAGGCAAATGCAAACATCCAAAATATTTTAGGAGTTAGAATGTTAAATTTTTTGAGTTCATTGTAGGTGAGTGATGGGAAATAAGGCTGGGACCAATGTACGGAGAGCCTTTGTGCCAGCCAAGCAGTGAAATAGAGTACTGAGAATATTTGTTTGCTGAAATTTAAAATATATGTTTTTGCTTGTAGGCACACAAGTCTCTGAATTTTGTTTCGACACTGCTTCAGATTACTATGTCGGAACAACTGGATTTACCTGTGAGACAAGCAGGCAAGTTTCTTGAATTATTTTCTTGAGTGCATGTAAATGTGTTGTTTAAAAGGTCCATAATGGAATAACGGAAGTATCTTGGGATGTTTGGGCCTTTCAACAATTTTCTTCCCTGAAAATCGGTTTGCCCTCATGTATTTACTACAAACAGTGAGTCCCTTGTTAGTTGGTGGCAGAGTTTAAAGGAATGTGATATTTCCTTGAATTAAAAGAGAAGCCGGAAAGAGAAATTGATGGAGTTTATTAAAAGATTCTGTGTATTCCTTGTTTCTCTCCCTGATGGATGCTTCTGAGATACAAGCCTCTTTGTTTATACAATTGTTCTTTACAGCTTTTTGCTTTTACTGTTTATTTCAACAATTTAACAAATACTGTTCAGGTTTCCATAAGATATTAAACAATTACCTCACTATCAAAGTCTGACAATGTGGCAAACTACTTGATATCATCTGTTGGTCTGCAAAATAATGGAATTCACATTTTTATGTCTTATTACTTAATTTATTTGCAGATGTATTAATTTTTTGCCATATTTGCAGGTGTATAATTTACCATAATATGCCATATGTAGTAAACTATTTCCTGTTGGAATTTAATCTCAGGTCATTTTTATTAACAATTTTATTCCCAGTGCCTAAAGTATTGCCTGACACATGGAAGGTACACAGTAAATAAGTGAACAAATGTAGTGTAGTAATTAATGATTTTTTAAAAACTTGGTATATATAAGTAGCACAATAATGGAAGACTTTGTGCCTGTAAAATATAGTAATTTCACTAGACCCTGGTCAGCAGTAAATCTTTTTTTAAATTTCTGATAGAAAAGGATTGCTTTGATTGTTTTAGTTGTCATTTTTTACTAATGAAACTGACATTTTTCCTTAGGTTATTTTTTAGATACTTTAAAATCTCAAATTTTTACTAAGATATTGAAAGTGTTTAGCATTTAGGAGGGACCTTAAACTTGTTTAGAGCATTGATTATGTGTATTGTGTGTGTTATGTGGCCCTGTCTCTTGGCCACCCTGTGAATAAGTGATGTCCACAATATCCTGTCCTCAACAGCCCTACTCACCTCCTGTAGAATCGTGTCTGTGGCTCCTTTTATGGAGTCATTCCATCTCAAATTTGGTCTTCTTTTCCTGTTGCCTTCTGTTTTTCCCAGCATCATTGTCTTTTCCAAAGAACCCTGCCTTCTCATGATGTACCCAAAGTAGAATGGCTTTAGTTTTAACATTTGCCTCCAGCAATATTTTGAGCTTTAATTTGCTCTAGGACTCAACTTGTTCATCTTTCTGGAGGTCCAGAGTATCTATAAAGTTAAATTAAATAGTGCTAAAAAGTTGTTAGTATGTGCAAATCCAGAAGCAGCCACACTATGGAATTGGTCAAACATTTAAAAAATATAATCATTACTTTAAAAATTACATCCTTGTAATAATTGAATGATACTCTGTAGTGTATGACATGTGGTTTCATCTGCTAGATTTGAAAGTTGTGTTCATGCTGTCGTTGTAGTAGAGTTCAAACATTCTGGATGGAGTAGACTGAATCACAGGATTCTTGCAGTGCATTTCTCACTTATTTATGTTCTATGTTATACCAAACAACTTTTAAAATACTGAATCAAATTTTACAGATAAATACCCCATTCCTTTTTGCATCACAACAGAAAGAAATACTCAGAGGCTGTATCATGTCTTAATTTTGATTTTTGTATTGTTTTGGAGCTAAAGAATCAAAATTCTAGAAGTAGTATTAATCTGAAATGTGTCCTATATACTGAGTTATTGTTGTTTACAGTAGATATAGTTTATCTTAAAACTTTTGTTGAAGGCTATTTTGATGTGTATATTTTAAGATGGGGTATTTTAATTCCCAAGATAAAACAAAGTAGAATATACAATCATAGTTATATCAGTTATCCTTATTTAAATAGTTGGCAGGACTCTAGGTAAGAGTTAATTACTAATCAGAGAAGAGCCAGTGTTTTGTAGAATATAGGAATTAACTAATCTTGAATAATTTCCTTTCGTATTTATCCTGTACAATTGTGATTGAGGATTCCCTTTCTCTCTCCATGTTCATCCCTTCCTCATTCATGGCGAAAGGGCTGGATAAAAAGCATTGTTAGCAATATAGTTTAGTTCAAGTTGACTAGCGATATATAAGACCAGCAGTATGATAGCTGACAGAAGGTAGTAATCAGTAATTTTTGAACACAGCAAATTCTCATAACATGAATTTGAAGTTGTGTGACTGAAACACTAAGCTTTATAGACTAAGAATCTATATACCGTAGTTTTTCTACAATAGAAATAACCTTTGTGTCTTAGTTGGGCTGCTATAACATAGACTGGATGGCTTATAAACAACATAAATTTATTTCTCACAGTTCTGAAGGCTGAGAAGTCCAAGATCAAGGCACTCTCAGATTTGGTGTCTGATGATGACCCATTTTCTGGTTGTTAGAACCTCACATGGTGGGTGCTCTCTGGGGTCTCTTTTAAGGGCATTAATCCCATTCATGATATCAGCCCTCATGACCGGCAAAGGCCCTAATAGCATTATGTCAGGGGTTTGGGATTTCAATATGAATTTTTGGGGCAACAAACATTCAGTCTATAGCAATGTTATTAATTGTAGAAGCTCTATTGGTGTGTGTGGTTTTGTCTTTAGAGCCTTCATTTAGAAAACTCATTTAGTAAAATCAATCTAGATAGCTTTTCTACAAAAAAAAGGATAAAAAGTATTATGAATAAATGATGTAAAAAATCTTAACTGTTAATTTGTAGTGCGTTTATTTGCGAAATTCTCTTAGGCTCTGTGTTTAATAAAGAGTTTATTACTGTTCACTGAGTATTAAATTTGCATTTGACTATCAGCTTTTAAAATAATAGAATGCATTATTTTGTTTTTAAAAGGATAGCTTTACTAACAGTGGTTGATCTGAAAGAAATAAATTGAGGTGTGGACACTTATAAAGGATATTTACAGTGTTTTCATAATAAACACTCTTTTTCTTTTTGTCAAATTAACCTGTATTTTAGGTGTTATCTATTTGAAAAATATGATAACACAATATTGGCCAGATCGGGAAACAGCACCAAGGGATATATCCCCTTATACTATTCCAGAAGAAGATCGGCATTGTATTCGAGAAAATATTGTAGAGGCCATTATTCACTCTCCTGAGCTCATCAGGTATATGTATATTATATATATTTTTTAAACTTATCCATTTTCGGGGTTTGAGGGTGGACATTGGGAGTCTTTTTAAAACATAAAAACCTATCATTTTTATAGCAGAAAACGTAACAAATGCTGTTACAGGAGACATTTTTTGTTTTATTTTCTTATTGCAATTGATTTTTACATTTATAAAGTCAAATACTTTTAAACTTCATGTAAAACTTGTGAAACACTGATCAAATGAAAGGAGATAAAACTATAGAATGCTGTCATAATTTATATTGTATAGTCTTGTTATTTGAAATAGGAACAGATAGTTTTTGCTCAGTGACTCATTTATTTTTGTCTAAACAGCCATTTTCTTTGTATGAGTTGGTAAAATTTTATCTAGGTAGCATTTCTTCCTCCTTATTGTTTATCTTTGACTTTCAGGGTACAACTTACTACATGCATTCATCATATCATCAAACATGATTATCCAAGCCGCTGGACTGCCATTGTGGACAAAATTGGCTTTTATCTTCAGTCTGATAACAGTGCTTGTTGGCTAGGGATTCTTCTTTGCCTCTATCAGCTTGTGAAAAATTATGAGTAAGTGTCTCTCTCAATTCCCATAGAGTTTTGAGAAGTGGGGAAAGTTTGGAAAATTTAAGCTAATTTTTTTGAACATCTAAAATTACATTTGGTATAAATATTAAAATTAATGAGTTATATTGATTTTAATTCAATGTTTTCTTTTTGAAATGTCATTGTTATTGTAATTCCATAACCTCTTCTGTTAATTCAACTGATAAACTACTTGTGCTCTTTTTTCTTACTCATTATGTTTCCCTGTTCAAAAATTGGGTTATCTCTAACTCCTTCAGTATGGGCTTCTCCTTATGTGCTGATAGAATGCCTAAATATAAGCTTTTTTTTTTTTTTTTTAAATGTGAAGAGGATCAGAATACATTGAGCATTAGAGCTCTTTATTCTGGCTTTCTGTGAATTTTTATCTTAATTTGGGTTCTTGATAAGTTTCAAGAATTTACCTCAAAGAGATTATGTTGGAATTTCATATAACCATTTTTAAACATTGTATTTTGAAGTATTCACAGTCACCTGTTTTAGTGTTTGCATATTTGAGCAAATTATAATTAATGTAAGTAATTGGTATCAGTAAGAAAGATTATTTTAGACCAAGGGATCATTTTAGATCTAGGTTTAGGGATAAGAAAAAAAAATCTAACTTTGATAGTTGAGATATATAGCACTGGAAGTAGTAAGCCAAATGTTGAGGGGATTTTCTCTTAAGTCTGTGGTGAAAATAATGAAATTGGTAGGGAAATGAAAGTTTTGATATTAGAAAATTATGAGGAAGTCATGAGGAACACTTAAACCGTGGTGGTGGCTTTATTTCTAGTCCTAACAGCTACACAGATGCCATTGTGAGCCCTCTAATTCTGGGGCTTGTAGTTAGCCTCCAATACCCTTTTTGGGTCCCAACTCAAAGTAGCTGATGAACTGCTGCTTTTGTTCTGAGCAGGAGAGAAATATACCATTTACAGCATTGGTACTGGTGTTTTCTTGTGTTCCCACCAGCTACCCATCTTCCTGCTAAGGAATGTTCCAGCTGTTGCTCCAACCTCTGTCAGAGTGCCAGTTGTTGTAGTTCTGGTAAGTGAGTGACTAAAATGAGAGAGAATAACAATAAGCTGTCATTGTCATTGAGGAGGTTCAAGTCTCTCCTGTCCTATAATCTTAGCAGGAGAGAATGTGACAGGGAATTTTTAAATGGGAGACACAGGAGGCTGCTACAGTATTGGAATTCCAGTTCATTTTCAGCCAGTGTTCGATTGTGGAGCACAAGGTGTTCACAAGGGATCTGTGTGGACTGAAGCAGTTCTAAGAAAATTCATGGAGAAATTGGAAGTTGTGGCCTTCAGGAGCATAGATCCTCAGGAAATACTTGTCAGTTGAAGGAGCACAGAAGGAGCATTTGAAGAGGAAGGCATGTCACACCATGTGAAGTAGTGTGAACAAAAAAGAAAGGTACAGCGGTGGAAATGAGACACTGTCTTTAGTGAGTAGTGAGGAGACTACTAAATGCTATAGATAATTTCTGTTTGAGAGGTTGGGGTTAATTTTGGACTTGTAAATTGGGACCATGTTAAAGAAGATTTTGAATGCCATGGATGTGATACAGATGAACCAAACATTGAAGTTTTTTTTTAGATACAGATGAACCATTGAATTTTTTTTAATAGGCAAGTGATGAGCTAGTATTTAAGGATTCCTATCAATATAGCTCACCGGCTTGACACACTGTAGTCTTGTGGTAGTGGGCTTTTATTAGTGTCAGATTTTTACAGATTTAGGAACTTTAGGTCTTATAGAATAGTAATTTGTTTCTTACCATAAATTACTTTCATACCTGTTAGCTTAGATTAACAACTAATATAGTCCACTACTCGATGTAGATAGGGAGGTAGAGAAGAATGTCTAACATGGAATTCAAACCCTCTTAATGTGAGTGATCACACCTGGGTTGGATAAATGCAGAGAGGTGCATAATATAGTTCTTATATTTTTTAGAAGAGAATATTGTCAGTTATTATAGTCAGTGTAACTGACTTCTAAATTGTTATTCTTTTGTTGACTCATGTACTGATAACCTTTTAAAATATATGCTAGATATATTTTCTCAGCACATTAAAATACTTAAATTATCTGTCAGTTAAATGTTTTAGCAGTCTTAGTCATTATTAGTGTATTTCTCGGTGTTTTTTATTCTTGGCAATTTACTTTTGTTCTAAGAATGTCTTTAAAATGTGCTCAGATATGCAATTCTTAAACATATTTTCCTCTTCAAAAAGTCTACCAGTAGATAAAACTGGATTCTGGTAAGGGGAAACCATTGTAAAGCAGTTTAAATAATGTATTCTAAAAATAAAGGAAGCTGAAGTTTCCCATAGTTCTAAGCTATAAATTCTATTATTTAATTTACTTTTTGAAATAAGCCAACAGACCTTTTAACAATATATTTAAAATGTTAATCTATATGTGAGAATGTCTCAGGTCAGCAGTTTTTTAATCTTAGAGCAAAATGTGGTTTAGAATTAAGGATTTTAGAAAGATAATAAGATTTACATAACATTATGTAGTGTTCCTATTGAAATCTGTACCAGCACTCAATAGTCAAACATTATTATTATATCTGCTATAAAAATATGTGAATAGTCAATCCAGATAGGATAAATGAAGATCATAAATAGCCTGTGAGGTACGATTTTGTATAACATGGGTTATAAATGAACTTCTGGTTTTAATGCTTTTAGAAATGGAATATTTTCTGCTTTATAGATGCCACTCTGCCTTAATGCTCTTCATATGTAAATTGCTTAAGGATGATAAAACAATTGATTTTATATACATCAGTTGCTAATGTTCAAAAGCCAAATCATTGTAGCTCCTCAGTTCTATCAGTATTCAGAATTAGAAACAGCATAGTGAAGTTGCTAAGAGGGCAAACCTTGGATCTCATCTGCTGAAGGTTATACCGAGATGCATATACTGGAAAAGATATTTAAATTCTCTGTGCTTCAGTTTCCTCAACCGTAGAAGTGAGGATACTAATGGAGCCTTGAAGATTATGACCTCATGAGAAATGCTTAGTAAATTTTAGATATTATTTGAGACTTTTCTCAAGTTGTTTTTGCTTGTGTTTGGTTGCATATTAGTGAATTTTTCTTCTATTTCATTATAATTGTGTGAACAAACAAGTAGTTTATATCTCGTATATAAAGAGTTATAAAATAAAAATAAATTCTTACAGAATTAGTTTGTATTCCTACCCAAAGGTACAAGAAACCAGAGGAACGGAGTCCATTGGTAGCAGCAATGCAGCATTTCCTGCCAGTGCTAAAGGACCGTTTTATTCAACTTCTTTCTGATCAGTCTGATCAGTCTGTTCTCATCCAGAAACAAATTTTCAAGATTTTCTATGCTCTTGTTCAGGTAATTTTTATAAAGCAGTTTTTACTTATAAAAAGTTTGTGTATCTAGATTAAGTAGATGATTTGCTACCAAATATAAATAGCCAAAATTATAAGTACGTTTGAAGTCTAACAAAGCATGCTTCTCCAAATATGCAAACGACTAATCTTGAATTATACATAGTCAATCTTAAGTTCTTTTAAACTATCTAACACTATTTACAAAATTAGTAAATTTTTCCTGTACCTTGAGAATTCACAAGTCTGAAAATTAGTTACTTGATTACAGTTGACATCTAACAAGTGCTCTGGTATGCCACATATATGTAGATTGTCCAGATAATTACAAAACCCTATTCCTAAGCTTACACAAAAATACTGTGGGCTTGACTAGCATACAGTAATGGGCTTCATAATTTTTGTATATTGTTCTAAATCTTTCTGGGACAAGAAATATCCACTAAGGAAATGGCCATATCTCTGTCCTCAGTGGAATGTAATTACTTAATGAAATACAGTTTTTGATCAGGATTAAAATTTGATTCTTTTTGTACCGTATAGTTATAGAAGGATTCATCTCATCTACTAGGACCTTTGCTTCCATTCAAGCCATTACTTACTTTTTAAATCTCATTTAAATAGAGCTGTGACTTTTCCTCCACTGAGATTGTAATTATTTGGTTGGATTTCGCATGTCTTTGCTAGATCTTTAAAGACAATCTAATATTTCCCAGTCTTCCTAAGGGCATTTTGACACCATTCTGTTGGTTCCTTCTTATGTAATTCTTTTTAAAGTGATTTGGATAGACAATATGTGTACTGTTTTTATTCCCCCGCACCCTTCCAACTGATGAGATCCCAACTTTTAGATTAAAAATAAGTTTTTAAATAAATTGTTTTAGGGCATGGGACAAAATACTTATTTCTGCAACAAACTTTTTGAGACTAGCGTGCCCTGATATAAAAATACAGCCCCTTCTTTCTTATGGAAATAAGTGTCCCAAAATCCTAAATAAGATATTGATTTTATAAGCCTATTAAGAGATAGGATTTATTCCAAGAATGCAAGAATGGGTCAACAGTAAGAAATTAATTTTTGTGATTAACTCATGAAGAGAGAGACCTGTACCCATTTTTGAAGATGCCAGATAAAGTATTTGTTAAAATTTAATAACCATTCTTGCTTTAAAAAAAATTTTAAGAATATTGGAATATAATTTTTTTAAGTTGATAAAAAAATATTCACTAGAAATCCACAATAAATATCACCTTATGGTGAAAATAAGATGTATTCTCAGTAATTTGGGAACGAGGATGCCTACTGTTATTCCCACAATTCACTAACCAAATCAGCCAAGTAAGAAATTTGCTTATCTACTAAAAAAAAAAAAGAAAATGTGGATTGAATGAAATACCTTTAGTAGGATT
The DNA here is from genome assembly GCF_000325575.1 of Pteropus alecto. NCBI lineage: Eukaryota > Metazoa > Chordata > Mammalia > Chiroptera > Pteropodidae > Pteropus > Pteropus alecto. The sequence goes on from NW_006431079.1 coordinate 1,279,170, forward strand.
TATGAAGAGTAAAAGGAAGTGGGATTTTCTTTTGTAAGGACTTAAAAAAGTGACTCTTGATTTTAATTTAGTATACACTACCACTGGAGCTGATAAACCAACAGAACCTGACAGAATGGATCGAAATTTTAAAGACTGTTGTGAACAGGGATGTACCTAATGTAAGTTCTTTTGTGTTCTCTTATATTGCTAAACATAAATATTTATTTATCTTTTGAGAATTTTAACTATTTTCTATAATATTTTTATAAACTTACATAATCATAACACAAATTTTTTTAGATAAACATTTTATTTGTTTATGTGTATGCATATACTAAGTAAAAATTCTTGAAGAGTTATTTCATGTATTGTTTAAGTAGTTATATATTTCATCCTAATGTTTCTGTTTCTTAGTTTTAAGAGCTCATAATATGTATCACCTCACATAGTTATAAATATTTTCTGTGATATGAACAAATAATATTATTAACTGTAGTCACCATGCTATACATTATATCTCCAGAACTTATTTATCTTATAACTGGAAATTTGAACCTTTTTGACCACCTTCCTTAACTTACTATAGTAATTACTTTATCATTATATACATATATACATAAATCATCATGTTGTATACCCTACACTTTATGTTATATATAAATTAGAAATTATATCTAAAAAGAGTCCATAGCTAGATTTGTAGCCTAGTAATTTGTCAGACACCCATGAACAGGGGAAGAGCTTATAAGTTGATCAAACTTAATATTTATGATATTTGTTTTTTTTTTAAAAGAGATGTAACTCACATACCATAAAATTGACATTTTCAAAGGATCCAATTCAGTGGTTTTTAGTACATACAGAATTATCCAACTATATTGTTTTTTAACATTTAATCACAATTTAAAAAACATTTTTTCTGTATAATATAGTTTTCTAGAGAGGTAGGGGAATTTATAATCCTGAATACCTGATGTTTTTAGTACTTTTATATACCTTACTAAATCCTCAAAAATAACAGTCCTGAATTTATTTTAAACAGACACAAAAGCGTTTTTTAAATTTATCCAACATAATTTTATTAGTGTCAGAAGTAAAAGTAATCTCCTATTTTGTAGTTTATTACTCAAATTTTTATGTATAAAATCAGTACAGAAGAAATAAATGATGTTTCTCCCACTCCATAGGAAACTAGTTTAAATGTATATTTTTCTGTACACACTTAATAGAACTATATAAAATAAAATACAACTTTAAAAGTTTTCACTTAGATATTTTGTACCTTTTTTGGTATAATTTATATCATAAACATGCACATATTGTAAGAAAATTGTTCAGTGAGTTATGACAATCATATGCACCCATGTAAACATCACCTAGAATGTTTTTTTGTGGCTGGTTCTGGTTATCTCTACCATTATGATTCTCATTTCTAGCACTATAGATTAGTTTTGCCATTTCTAGAATATAATGCAAAAGTAATGTTTTTGTACTTACTGTCTTTTGCTTAATCTTAATAATATTTATCAGATGTATTCATGTTGTGGTAGTTTCTTCCTTTTTATTGCCAAGTAGTATCCCATCGTACAGATACACTACAGTTTATCCATTCACAAGTTGATAGACATCTTGGTGGTTTCAGGAGTTTAGTATTAGATAAAGCTGCTGTGAATTTTCTTAGATAAGTCTTTTTGTGATCTCATATTTTCATCTTTCTTGACTAAATACCAAAGAATGGAATTGAGTAATAGTGTAGGTGTATGTTTGACTTTATAAGTAACTTGCAAAATAATTTTCAAAATGGTTGTTCTCACTAGCAATGTATGGGACTTTTAGTTGCTTCACAGTCTCACTTCATCATTGTAACTTAAAAATATATCATAGATGTCTTAGGTCAATATATAATGAATGATTGATCCATCTTTCTAATGGCTGTGTAGTAGTCTTTCATGGATGTTCCATAATTAAACATCTCCTTCTTAAAAAAAATGTTATGTTCTGGGCAGTTTTTCACTATTACAAATAGTTCTGTAAATGAATATTCTCATACATATATCTTTGCATATTCATACTGATATTTCTGAAACTAGATTTCTGAATTGTAGTTTCTCATGCCCTTTAGATTTGAACTATACTGGTTTTGATTAAGCTACATGTCATGGCCTGAACTTTATATTTGGGTCTAGACTGAAATGTTTGGGTTTTAAGTTTTGATAAGAATTTTAAAAAGCATATCCTTTGTAACTAAGTAGTCAAAGTAGTGAAAGTGCCTCTTATATTTAACTAACAGTACTTTTCCAAATCTAGCTTTTTATTAATGAAAGGCCAACATTGGAGGAGCATTTATGTTTTTGTGAATCTCTTCTCATCTCATGCTGTTTTTCTTAGATTGTATCATCTCTTACTATCATTAAATAAATGTCTCTTTAAATAAGGAAACACTTCAAGTTGAAGAAGATGATAGACCTGAGTTACCATGGTGGAAATGTAAGAAGTGGGCTTTACATATTTTAGCAAGGCTTTTTGAAAGGTAAGCTCCTTGATATATGATGGTTTAAGTTTACTTTTTCATGCTTTTGGTTTTATTAAGTACTAATATAAAGCATTATAAAGAAACAATGGGCATTTTAACGTTCTTTTAGATATGGAAGCCCTGGCAATGTTTCCAAGGAGTACAATGAATTTGCCGAAGTATTTCTGAAGGCGTTTGCTGTTGGTGTCCAGCAAGTAAGTCTAAGATAGTTTTTCTAAGTAGAAACATAACTTTATTAATTTCTGTCTATTTCAACTTTCTTGGACATCCAAAGATTGTATGTAGCAGTCTTTAACATTTCGAACCCTGTGGCTGTTTTCAAACATTTTTGGCTTCAGGCTTCCTTATACTTCAAATTATCGAGAACCCCTGTGAGCTTGCATATGTGTGGGTTATACCTAGTGATATTTACCATATTAGAAATTAAAATAAAATTGCTGACAGTACTAATTCATTTAAAAATAAGTTATCACATATTAACAAATATGTTTTTTGTTAAAAATAAGTTTTCCAAAATGAAAATTTTTAGCAAGAGAAAATGGTATTGTTAAACATTTTTACTAATGTCTTGTATGTCTGGCTTAATAAAAGGCAGCTAGCTATATACTCATCTACCTCTGTATCCAGTCTGTTTTAATTTGTTTTGGTGGACATAAAGAAAATTTGGCCTTCCATATAAGAAATTGGAAAAGGAAAGAATGTTTTAATAGACTTCACATAATTGCGGAAATTCTTTAATCTCACACCAAAATTTGACAGTGGTAGGTTCTTAAAAGTTAATTGCAATGTGGAGTTTGAAACTAACTGAACAGTTCATATTCTTTTACAGTAATACCCATTGGTCTATATTGCACGTCGAATGGGTCTTTTACCCATACATATTTTGTAACATTTTCACTGGTCATTTAGAGAATATTGACTTGTTGAGTTAATGCAGATTTTCCTAATGTTAATACATTTCATTTTGCAATTTAAAAATCACATTTGTTAATATCACCACTGATTTCATGAGAAATATCTTTAAATATTAGAAAGTTATTAATTGAATCTAAGTAGGAGTTTAAGATTTCGAGATTTCTAATTTTTCCCTGAAAGCTCAGATTTTAATACCAGTAACATATTGTTGGTTATCTTCCTTGAAGTGACAGGCTCATTTTATTCATTTTCGAGGAAAAAAAATGTAATATACATAAGTTTAAATAACCATAATTTGTCTATCAGTTTTTCTTTCAAGTATATGATAATGTTTGATGGAAGAAGCTACCATTTTACCTTTTCTCCTAACAATTGTTCTTCAGTATGTAGCAGAAGTGCTATATATATATATATACTTCCATTTAATAATATTTATAATATTCCTGGTTCATTAAGGACATTCTTAAGGAAAACTTGTTCTGTAATTACGTGGCTGTAAAGAATATGGTGACTGCTAGTACATTTTAGTGCTACTCCCTTGATTCATATTAGGACAAGAAGTTTTACCACCCTTTTGTACCATCAGTGCAAATGTCAACACAGTAAAAAAGGGCAGATAGCAACTTAGCATTATTATGAAAATAGTTTTGACCTCACAGACCCTTTGAGATGTCTGTGGACCATATTTTGACAGTTGCTTTTCGGAAATACGAGGTAGAATGAAAACTCTTGCCAGATGTTAAATATGTAGGTGAGTGGTGTGGATAAGATTTTCCTAGAAGGTGATTTTAACAATATAGGGCATTCTCAGAATATTGTGGTTTGTTCAATAAGTAACATATGATTGTCCCTTCTTTTTTATTTAATCAGAAACTAGTCCTTCGACGAAATATTACTTCAATTTGTTGATTTAAATGCCTTGAAATAAATGTGTTTCTCCATATAATTTTGAAAATTACTTTCTTCTTAAAAGTATATGGTTATTGATAATGACCTGCATATTAAGATAAGTGTCAGATATTTTTGTTGGTTTATAAATGGTTAATTTTCTATTTAAATTTTGTTTTTTGATCAAAATTTTTTCTCAAAGGTTTTATTGAAGGTGTTATATCAGTACAAGGAGAAGCAATATATGGCTCCTCGAGTTTTACAACAGACATTAAATTATATTAATCAAGGAGTTTCTCATGCCCTCACCTGGAAGAACCTGAAGCCTCATATACAAGTAATAATTTTCTATCTGAAATGTTTTTTTTTTTTCCTAGAAACTATAATGGAAATAACATTAATGACCATAAAGGTTGAAAAATGCGTTTTTTGTTGATTTATGTTGCTTAGTGTAGTTCTGATCATCGTTTTGAGAGTAGAAAAATGAGATATAACAAACATATTGTGAATATTCAGATTATCTTTTTATCTAAAACTCTTAAAACTTGCCTTGTAGTTTTTATTTTTGATTATGATTAGTTAATATTTTAATCATGTAATTTGGAGTAAGCAAAGGGCTATTTTACCAGATTGGTTTTGAGGATAATTGGCTTACGTATTATTTCTATGAGTAATTTATTTGCTTCATTTAGAATTATAGGACTTGAACTAAAATTTCATGTTGTATTTACTTAGAATACTTAATTGCTACCTGTGTACACGTTTTATTTCATAATTGTTGCACAGAGGGAAGAATATGTTCATTGATAGTTGATCTAAGAATGAAAAAAAAAATTTGATTCTAAGATTTTGTTTTACCACTTAACAGAAATTTGAAGGTTTAAATTTGAAGACCGACTTAAGGTTGTTACATTCTTAACTTTTAAATTGCAGGGCATTATCCAAGATGTTATTTTTCCATTGATGTGCTATACAGATGCTGATGAAGAACTTTGGCAAGAAGACCCTTATGAATATATACGCATGAAATTTGGTAAGGAATTTTCACTTTTTTGGAAATAAAATAAGGGGAGGTTTATGTATAGTAAACCAAGGTACTTGCCTTTGGTACTGAAAAATCTTTATTGTTTCAATGTAAATTTATCTGTTTAGACTTCTGGGGGCTGTTCATTAGTTATGGCATTTGATAATGATAATTTTTAAGAGACACAAATACAATAGTGTTATTATTAGATGTGCTTCTGGCACATGCCAAAACTGTTAGAAATTTGATTGCACTTTAATACTGAGTGTCTAACTTTTGGATTCTGTGTCAGTCATCAAATATGTGGGAATTTAGAAGACACATGCTGGAAGCTGGAATTACACAGAGTCTTTGCATGGAATTAAATTTGGCTAACGTTGATTATTAGTCCTTCTTTCTACCAAAATCTCATGTACTTTTAGTAGTTGATACTTTTGTAACCCTATTGTGAAAATTCTCACAGTAGTAGTGTTTTGTATGAAAGAAAATAATCATTAGGAGAAATCTGTGGTTTAGCATTTAATTTGTACAGAAAAGACATGGAACTAGGCTTTTGCAAAATTATATGGGAATCTGTTCATTTTCATTTTCACCTTGTGTGAAGATTTAGTAAAAGATTAAGGTCATTTTTTTTTTTACAGAGCCTCATTTATAAATTATGTGCAAATATTTTTTGAAGAAATTGAAATTACTGTTTTCTGTATTAATTTCAAATATATTCTCTAGATGTGTTTGAAGATTTCATTTCTCCTACCACTGCTGCCCAGACACTTTTGTTTACAGCCTGTAGTAAGAGGAAAGAGGTAGGTTAATTAATGTGTAGAATACTTTTGCTTTAATATTTAAAATTTGTTTAGATACACACTTTTTTAAGGTTAGCTATGTAAATCATTTGTCATTGTTTTTTAATAAAGTATTACTTTTCTCTTTTAATCTAGGTACTGCAAAAGACTATGGGATTTTGCTACCAGATTCTCACCGAACCAAATGCCGATCCTCGAAAAAAAGATGGAGCCCTGCATATGATTGGTTCTTTAGCTGAAATACTTCTGAAGGTATTTTTATGTGTGTGTTTAATAACAGTTTTATTGAGTTAAAATTCACATACCATATAATTGGCCCATTTTAAGTGTACAGTTCAGTGGTGTTTTCTCACATATCAGAGTTGTGTAACCATTACCTCTAATGCCAAAACATATTCATCATTCCATAAAGAAACCCAATTAGCAGTTACTTCATTTTTTTCTGAGATCTCCTAGCCCTAGGCTATGCCTAATATGTTTTTTATCTCCTCTATGGAGTTGCCTACTCTGGACATTTGATATAAATGGAGTGGTATAACCTGTGGTTTTTTTAGTGGCTTTTTTTACTTAAGCATAATATTTTCAAAGTTCATTCATGTTGTGGCATGTTTCAGTATTTCATTCCTTTTATTGCCAAGTAATATTCCATTGTATTGCTATATCAAATTTTATTATCCATCAGTTGATGGACATTTGCATTGTTCCCACTTTTTGACTGTCATGAACATTTGTGTACATGTTTTTGTGTGGACATATGTTTTTATTTCTCTCGAGTAATACCTACTTGGGAGTCAGATTGCTGGTCATATTTTAAGAAATTGCCAGACTGCTTTCCATAGTGGCTAACTGTACAGTTTTGTATTTTCACCAGCAATATATGAAGGTTCCAATTTCTTTGTCTTCACCAACACTTATTATTATCTGTCTTTGTTGTTATGGCCATCCTAGTTGGTGTCAGATGGTTTTTCTCTGCTTTTGATTTACATTTCCCTGATAACTAATGATACTGTGAATCTTTATGTACTTACTGGCCTTGTATATCTTCTTGGGAGAAGTGTCTATTCAGATACTTTGTCTATTTTTAATTGGGTTATTATCTTTATTGTTGAATTGTTAGAGTTCTTTATATATTATAAATACTAGACCTTTTTTGTATATATGATTTGCAAGTATTTTCTGTCATGTGGTTTATATCTTTACTTTCTTGATGGTGTCCTTTGAAGTATAAGTTTTGATATGATTTTGAAATAATACCCAGTTTATCTCTTCTTCTTTTGTTGCTTATGCTAAAGTTATTTCCTTTTGCATGAGTTTTCATATAGCAAGATGATTGTAAAATATTGTATTTTTTCTCAAAAAATTGATGTTTAAGGAAATTTGTACACATGAATGCATTCATTCATGGCCTAGAAATATCATGCTTTTGTGACAAACTTGTAAAGAATGAATGATTGGATTAGATGATATATCTTTAGAATCCTTAACTTAATTATATACATTATGTCAAACTTTTTCATAAATAAGATCTGAAATTTGTTTTCACTTTAATAAATGGAAACTATTCTAATTGTAAGTAAATATTTAGTCATAGTACATCCCACTCCCAGTAACCTTGCTTCATATGATGCTGTATTGAATTTGTCCCTGTTAAGTTGTGTGCATATTTTGTGTCACTTCAGTTTTTCTATACCTGTCCACCCATCCTTCTTTTAGTTCCTAAAGTATAAATTAAAGACAGTCATTATTTGCTGTATAGAAGGCTGGAAATGAGTCAGTTCTTAGTACATTCAGATTTTTTTGTTTTAACTTTTTACTTTTAAATAATTTTAGATTTACAGAAAAATTGCAAAAATAGTTTTCATTACTTTTCACCCAGCTTCCCCTAATTTTAGCATCTTAGCCATGCTGTAATTCTCAAAACCAGGAAGTTATTGATATGATACTATTCACTAATCTACAGATGCCTTTCACATTTTTCAAGATTTTCCACTAATGTCCATCTTTCTGGTCCATGATCCATCCATTCCAGGATTTCACATTGCATTTAATTCTTTTGTCTTATTAGTCTTCTTCAGTTTTGTAAGTGTTTATAAGTTTTTAATGTTGATTTAATATACAGTTAAAGGAACTTTTCTTAAAAGCAGGTTAACATTTAGAAAATACAAGTATCTTAGCTATCCAGATTATTACTTTGAAAGCAGGCAGGATATTTTTCAATCTATGTTATGTTTATTTGGACATTCCCACAGGTTTTTTCATTATAATAGTTTTATAAGGTAAGGAATAAAATTAACCACATTCCATTAGATCATTGCTGCTAAGATTTGGCATAATTGTTTCTAAACATGATATAAAAAATGTATTTGGTTGGTTTTGATGGTAGAGTTTGAGAATAACAATTGGATGTGGATCTTGGGGTTCAAAGAGTCATAATAAATGTGTGTTTTAACAGTAGTAGTCATTTTAACACTGGTCTATTTGAGTTGGTTATATTTGGGATTCGTTCAAAAATAATTTTTGTTTATATTTACAGAAAAAGATCTACAAAGATCAGATGGAATACATGTTGCAGAATCATGTGTTCCCTCTCTTCAGCAGTGAACTAGGCTACATGAGAGCAAGGGTATGTTTTAAAATTGTGTTAATTTATATATTTACATCTTATAATGAATGACTACTTGTGTGAACTTCAATGTAGAAAATTTAATGTTCACTTTAAAAGCCATATTTCATTTTAGACTTATGTTTTGTGTAAATCTTTAATTGGCTGCTGTAATGTGTGCATAGTTTTCATCTGTGTCTGATAGCAGTATCTGTCTGTGTTTTGCATTCAGATCTTGCTATCCACACAAACATCATGCAGCCAAAGAGTAAGTTGGGATCATAGTACTGGTCTAGTGTTGTCTCATTGGACATAATTTACCACTGGCCAGCCTCCAAATTCCCATACACAGAACTTAGGGAATAGAGATAACTGTAGCTTAGATGAATTTAATGTAAGATATCTATAGTAACTCACTGCATTTTTTAAAAAGGCTTGCTGGGTTCTTCACTATTTTTGTGAAGTGAAATTCAAAAGTGACCAGAATCTGCAAACGGCCTTAGAGCTGACACGAAGATGTCTCATTGATGATAGGGAAATGCCTGTGAAAGTGGAAGCTGCTATTGCACTTCAAGTGTTGATCAGCAATCAAGAAAAAGGTAATGGGTTTATATCTCAAATAGTGCAGTGTGTTTACACATAAGTGTACAAGACGTAATCCTAGAAACCTGAAACATTATCTTTTTATGTGAAAGTATCTCTTTTTTACTCTTTGGTGTATGTTGTATCAGATTTTAAGGAGTTTTATCTATTTTTGGCTAACATTTTTCTCTCTTTACCTCTTATAGCTAAAGAATATATCACGCCATTTATCAGACCTGTAATGCAGGCTCTTCTTCATATTATAAGAGAAACAGAAAATGATGATCTCACCAATGTAATTCAGAAAATGATCTGCGAATATAGTGAAGAAGTTACTCCTATTGCAGTAGAAATGACACAACATTTGGTATGTTATTTGAAACAATCATATATGTGTTACCTTAGAGGAAGTATTTTCACAGAGCTTACTGTAGGTCAGATACTGTTGTAAGCCCTTGATATATATTTAATTTGTTTAATTCTCACACAATCCTGTGTGGACTATTCCTGTAGTTTTCACACAATCCTGTGTGACTATTCCTGTAGTTTTATACCTCAATTCTCACACAATCTGTAGGTCAGATACTGTTGTAAGCCCTTGATATATATTTAATTTGTTTAATTCTCACACAATCCTGTGTGGACTATTCCATACCTCAAAAATATGAGGTATAAAAGTTAAGTACTTACCCATACCTACAATGAGTGGGGCTGGGATTCACATCAGAGCTGTATGCCTTTACGGTGCACATTTCTAACTGCTACCTCATATTGCTTTATGATTGCCTAGTTCATATAGTTCCCAAAATACTTCGGACCAACTTAGAGATGAAGTAGACGTAATAGTTATAAATTTAAAAAAATGAAATTTGTGTAAATAGTTATTTTATAGATGGCCTTTGTTTACGTAGCCCCAAACATCTGAGAATTAAATACATTATTTAAGGGTAATAAAAAGTATGAACATGTGCACAACAAGTATCCATTCCGTTTTCCTATATAATGATTTATTTGATGAAGTTTATATTCCTGTTAAGTATTAAGGTTTCAGGAATCTCATTCTTGATATTTGCTGTGGATTTAAGCAAAGGCAGCTGATTTTGCAATGGGCAAAGACATTTGAATAAATATAGTAGCATTTATTAAGTATGTATGTATATTGCATTTATAATATATTAATGTGATTATTGGTTACGACTCCATCTTTGTTTCAAAATGATTGAACTTTCATGATTAATATACCTATTTTGGGGCATTGTCAAATGTTATCCAGTAATATTAATAAAAATATTCGTAATATTAAACAGTTTCTATGCTTACCTCATTTAATCCTCATAATATCTCTATGAAGTTCCCAAATGAAATATCAGGAAACAGAGGTCAAATAACTTAAGGTCCCTAGTAAGAGGCAGTGGTACCATTTGATTATAGAGTCCATGTTCTTAATTATTATTAATCAGTTAGGAAACATTGATCGGTTGTGGTGTCCCAGTGAGAACATTTTAAAAATTAAAAATTTTAGACCAAAATATGTTTATGCTGCTTTAATGGCAAACCTGAATTATATTCACTTGAATATAGGCAATGACATTTAATCAAGTAATCCAGACTGGGCCAGATGAAGAAGGAAGTGACGACAAAGCAGTTACTGCAATGGGAATCCTAAATACCATCGACACGCTTCTTAGTGTAGTTGAAGACCATAAAGAGGTAAGAATGATCCAGTGTTGTAAAGGTTTTAGGTTATTTCAAGTCATTCTTCATCAACTGTTCTATGCTTTTTGGAGGATTCTGACATATAATTCTCTGGTTATCTTCTCACGCACTTTGATTTTGCCATCTTTTACCTAGTTCCCTTTTGTAAAGATAGGATTAGTACATTATTTTCGGTTCCTTACTGTTAGAAGGAATAAGAATGAGGTATTCTTATTACTATATCTTCAAAGCTCGGTATTTTGGCTTCCTCTAGGTTACCTTTCTTAAATCCAAAGTGTGGTAATTCTTAAGAAAACATACTCAATCTAGTTTTCCTTTTTAATAAAAATTGTTTTTTAATTATGATGAAATACACATAACAAACTTTACCATCAACTATTTTTAAGCATATCGTTCAGTGGTGTTAAGTACATTCACACCTGTTGTACAGTCATCACCATTATCTTCCTACTTTTCTTTTATCATTATCCTTTAGACAGGTATGAGAAATGTAATCATGAATTTTAAGAACAGAATTATTTAAAATATGCACAAAAGAAATATGCAGAGAAAACTATAAGCAACCCATTATGCACTACCTAAATTTATTAGATTTTAACATTTTATAGTATATTCTTTAGACTTTATTTCCAGTAGAGAAACAATTTCAGAGAGATATAATTGAAACCTTTGGGGTACCACTTCCTAATCCCATTTCACTACTCCCTTCCCTTAGAAGTAATCATTGTCCTGAATTTGGTGTTTATAATTCCAATGCAGATATTAATATTTATAAATTTTGTTTTCAGATTAATTACAAATTGCTAAAAGTAACATGAGATTTTAGTAAACTATTTTTGTATTCTAGATTGTAATTAGAAATAGGCAGACCCCTATAGCTAAGCTTCCTTATGGTTACAGATCAGTTGTTTACAATATTTGAAAAGTTGAAAATGTGTTTAGAACAATATGTATTTGAGATGGATGTTTTGTTTTTATATCTGATTAGTAAATTTTATTTTTTCTCCCCCTTTTTAAACATTCTGATGGAATTCAGGGACTGGGGTTTCAACTGAGGACCATACCGACAATTAGAAAGGAGCTTGTATTATCTGTCTTGTATGACTTGGAGGTCTGGTTTGCCATATGTAGTATAATTATATAAATGGAGGTGACTTAATTATTGGGAGTGGTGGGAATGCCTTCTTTCAAATAATTTTTCTGTAAGCCACTGGCAATGATATTTTCATTACTTCTGGGCCAAATAAATCTATATTTATACACAGATATAAGTCTGTCTGCAGAATGGTTGTGGTTCCTTTATTTTCATAATTAATTTTTTTTCCAGGAAGTTATTCTTTCCTTTTTAGGTAAACTGTGCCTGTTGTTCCTTGTGTTTGCCTCAGTTTAATGGTATTTCATTAAATTTGAATCCAAGTTGATTCACGCATCATAAGATAAGTCATTTCAAAGCAAAGACTTAAAATGATTTCTTAACAGTATTGACTTTATAGTTAAATGCAGTGAGTTACATTATATATTATTAGTAATTCATTCATTGTGCTGCAATTCATAATGGGTTTTTTTCTTCTCTTTCAGATAACCCAGCAGCTTGAGGGAATCTGCTTACAGGTCATTGGAACTGTTTTACAACAGCATGTCTTAGGTATATACCTCTGATTGTACTAAGAATTTACAGCTGTTTCACATCAGCAATCGTTGTCCTAATGACTCAGTGTTCTCTTTTAGAATTCTATGAGGAGATCTTCTCTTTAGCACATAGTTTGACATGTCAACAAGTGTCTCCACAGATGTGGCAGCTTCTGCCTCTGGTGTTTGAGGTTTTTCAGCAAGATGGCTTTGATTACTTTACAGGTAAGTCAAGTCAATATAGAAATACTGAGGATTTCCCCCATTTTGATTCATTTTTTTTGTATATCAGTTGAACAGATACTTTTGAATATTACTAAATGCTTCATTGTTTGGGTAAGTTATCAGTATTAGTTAATGCTCAAGGACGACCCATAGCATTGTTTTCTGTTGCATAGTTTGATTTAGTTATTACTTTAGATTTTTTTCTTTAACTCATATCTTATTCTCTTGCTCCTCCTCTCCCACCCCCCCACCTCACCAGTCAGTCTTTGTGTAATCTTTGTGCTTTAACTAGATATAAAGGAATTCACTTTAGTAATTGTTCATTTCTACATCTAATTAAAAATGAATATACTTTAAAAGTGAATGTTAGGGACAAAACAATTCCAGATTTCTTTTTCTAAGGAAATTTTTCAAAAACAAAGCATTTATATTAGTAAAGACATTTAACTGATGATTTTTATTAATACAGATATGATGCCTCTGCTTCATAATTATGTGACAGTTGATACAGACACACTTCTGTCTGATACCAAGTATCTTGAAATGATATACAGTATGTGCAAAAAGGTGGGTAATTTAATAGAAGAACATATGAGGCTGGTAATATAAAAAGTAGAAATTATAAAGCTACATGATAACCACATTATGGTGAACATATTATTAATGGGTCTGACAGAATAAGGGCTTTAAATGTTATGAACTAAAGACTTTGATTCCTAGATGTCATAGCAATGGTTTTGACAAGTATTTTTCTTTTGTCTGCTCTCTGATATTTAATTGGAGTTATAAATGTTTTTGAGTTTCAGAGTGTCTGGAGTTTATCTTAACTTAGTTCTTTGCTAGGCTTTAAATCTAAAGAAAGAAAGAATCCAGAACTTGAGAGATTTTTGAAAGGATCAGGAATTGTTAGCGATGTTTTATAAAGAAAACTCCTTGGAGGCTGTAGGTTTATGAAGGCTATACGATAATTACGTAGTAAATAGCAAGATTGTAAAATGCGAGGGTTTGTTTAAAAGTCAAAAATACAGTGCCATTTCTTAGAAGAATCATAAGATATGTTTAGGGTGGATGCTACTTTTTTTAAACTAGAGATGGGGGTAAAATACTCATTGGGGTCCCTTCATAGATGTGAAAGTTAATGTAAATGGTAGCATTTGAATTTCTAACAGTGCTTGTTGAGAGGTAGCAGGCTGTTTAACACTAGGCATTTAAGAAATGATTTTGCTCGTGAAATTTTTAGATGTGCTTGTCCTCGTTGATATTGTTCCTTTCTGTGCACTTAGTTACAAAATAATCATCTAGTTATGTTTTCCAGTATTTATTGCCAATAATATTAGTTTTGTTACTGCTCTGGAAATAGATATTATCTATACCATCATATTCCAGAACACTTATCCTTAACACTTGGAGTCCTCTAGCAGGTCAAGTCCATGTTTTTTATTTCTTATTTGGGGACATTTGCCATCAGTAGGCTGCCTTTTCCTCCTCTCTCACTCCAGGGTCAGTATTTTTTATATTTTGAGACTTGTGTAAAGGTTTTCCTAGCAATATCAGTATAGTTGTTTACACAAGAGCCAGATATCACTGAGAAAGGTAAGGTACTTCAACTAAGGTGAAGGTCCTTTGGCATGTTTGTATGAAAAGGTAGTGGTTGTCAACATGCGATAGTCCAGAACAATACTACAGAGAAGTTGCTTTAATTACATAAACCAAGATCCCAGGTTGCTGGAATATGACAGATAGACAAACAACTCCACATCCTCACAGATGCTTTATTTAGACTGTAGTCTGAATATTGTAATCATTCATACTAATTTAGAATATCTTAAATATTCTTAATCAGAAACTGGACAGGAGATAGAAATTCTCAGATTGAAAGGCTTCATGACGCCTTGCTGCAATTTATATTGTGTTGATCAGGTTCTTACAGGAGTTGCAGGAGAAGATGCAGAGTGTCACGCAGCAAAATTGTTAGAGGTCATCATTCTACAGTGCAAAGGGCGTGGCATCGACCAGGTTAGTGAGGCTATCTGTTAATTGTTTGTATGCGAAGCTTCAGAGAGGGAATCTTTCCTTCCTTTTTTTTTTTTTTCTTGCATCGGGCCATTTATTACATATTCTGTACATTATTATTTATTATGATACCTAGGTAATGTTGGTTTAAAATTTAACCAATATATGATGATGTTTAATATGTATATGTTAGTCTATGGCCATACTACCCTGAACAAGCCCGATAATGTCCGATCTTGGAAGCTAAGCAGGATCGGGCCTGGTTAGTACTTGGATGGGAGACCACTTAGGAAGACCATATTCTGTAGATGTGAAAAATAAAAATAAGGGATTGTAAGCTGACAAGGTCCTTGCAATCTGTGAGGTCAACCAAGAGTTGCCTCACCTAAAAAATAAAATAAATAAATAAAAAATAATAATATGTATATATTAAATACAACTGGCAAGTTTTATCGCTACTTGTTATGCAAGGTAAATTTTGACTTAAGGTGTTTTTCATAGTATGTTGTGAGCCTATTGCTTGCCACATTATCACTTTGCATGCGGTAAGATAAATTTAGTTGTTAAATTTCCGTGGTCAGTTTCAGTAGGAATTTTTTGCCAGGTTTGAGATATAATTGAAATATATAACATTGTATAAGTTGGAGATAAAGAGTGTGATGAATTGATATGTGTATATATTGTGTAATGATTACCACAGTAGGGTTAATCCATAGGAATATTTTGAATCCATGATTGCTATTGTGGTGAGGCTCTAATATCTCAGTAAAGTCTTGATTTCCTTTAAAATTAGATTTCCCAGTGCAATGCCTCAACAATAAAAACTGTTCATTCTATTATCTAATGGGGAAAAGCAGTTAGTTGAGGCCACAAGTAAGTTCTATGGGTAGGATAGACTGCTGTTACTTATAATTTTGGAATATTTTGCTATCTTTCTTTACAGTGCATTCCCTTATTTGTGGAAGCAGCTTTAGAGAGACTGACAAGAGAGGTGAAGACAAGTGAACTTCGAACAATGTGCCTGCAAGTTGCCATTGCAGCTTTATATTATAATCCACACCTACTTCTCAACACCTTAGAAAATCTTCGCTTCCCCAATAATGTTGAACCAGTTACAAATCATTTTATTACCCAGTGGCTTAATGATGTTGATTGTTTCTTGGGGTAAGTGACATATGTTGGATAATTGTTTATTTAACTTTGTAAGGAATGCTGCTTATTAAAAAAAAAAGAAATCTTTATTATTTTATTTTTTAGGTTACATGACAGAAAGATGTGTGTTCTGGGCTTGTGTGCTCTTATTGATATGGAACAAATACCACAAGTTTTAAATCAGGTTTCAGGACAGATTTTGCCAGCTTTTATCCTTTTATTTAATGGATTAAAAAGAGCATATGCCTGCCATGCGGAACACGAGAATGATAGTGATGATGATGATGAAGCTGAAGATGATGATGAAACGGGTAAGGGATTTGTGATGGAAGAAGCCAAACCTACCTAGTTAGAAATATCACAGGACTTAACTTGTCTTGTTAGCCATTCTAAAGAAATGTGGGATCATAGCCAAATGTTTTCACATTCATTCATAGAAAGACCGCCTTACCTTCCCACTAGTATAAGGTCAGTGAAGGCAGAAACATCAGCTGTATCTGCAACACATAAAGCAGTTCTAGGCATTTATGGTTTTTAGTGTTGGCAAACATCTATCATTTATTAATGCTAAAACCAAAGCATCTTTGCACTTTATAAAATTAATTGAATGTTGCCTAGTACATTTACCTGTAAAACACTATAGACTACAAGAATATAAATTGGTTGAATGCTGCTTAAGAGAAATTACTGTAATACTTCCAAAATAAGACAGCTATTGCCATTTTTGCTTTTTATCATGTATTAACTTAGCCTTTAAAAACATTGCAAAATATGTTCTGTGGATGTAACGTAAACTATATTACTTTACTGTTGGTGTTTGGTTTGGTATATAACATAAGGCCAAGAGCACACCAAGTGCTGAATCTCGTATTATGCAATCCTTTTTAAACCTCTAATACTAAGAATTGTGTTTGGGTTTCTTGGATTTCAATGAGAATTTTTTTTCTGTTTATTGCTGAATATGTACTTAAACACCAATTCCTGGAACTCTTCCTTGAATTTATTCATTTGTAATTTACTGACAGTTATCACTGTCAGCTTGTTGAGTGGCAGAACATTTCAGTACTAACAAAAGCACCTATTTTATGACTTGCCAGAGGAACTGGGGAGTGATGAAGATGACATTGATGAAGATGGTCAAGAATATTTGGAGATTCTGGCTAAGCAAGCAGGTGAAGATGGAGATGATGAAGATTGGGAAGAAGATGATGCAGAGGAGACTGCTCTGGAAGGCTATTCCACAATCATTGATGATGAAGATAACCCTGTTGATGAATATCAGATATTTAAAGCTATATTTCAGAGTAAGTCAATTTGTTATATGTAATTCAGATACCTCTTTGTGATCGTTTCCCTGAAGCAGTCTGTTCTTATGTTCCTTAAAGCAATTTTGAGTATATTAAACCCAAACTAGAATATGATTAAAGATTATTAGGCAAAGTAAAGTTATTTCTACTGTTGCCATAGTTTGAGAGTATTTTCTCCATCCTGTTATTTTACTTTTATTTATATAATTTTGAAACATGCACATTTTAGGAAGATAGTATAGTTCATAAAGTTTATATAAGGATGATTCTTTCCCACCTCTGATTTCTATCCTCCCAACTTTCCCCAGAAGTATCCACTCTTCTCTTTGTGTGTGTTTATGTGTTTGTGTATCTTTTCTTCCCAGCCAAATCCACACCTGTTAAGGATTTAACTATTTATAATGGCCTTAGAGTCCTTTTTTCCTGTGTCAGTGTATGTGGTTACCGAATACTAGGTGTCAGTTTGGGGTTTTTTTTTTTTACCATTGTTTATTTGGATTTCAACAAAACATATTTGAAACTCTTTTCCCCTAGAGTTAACTGTTGTGCTATTTATTCCTATGCATATGCATTATGAACTTTGATGTAGAATAAATTCTCTGATTAGTTTTCCAAACCTGTGACAAAGCACTTTTGATGCAAGGTTGCAGAAACACAAAGAAATGGTTTCTGAGCTAGATGGCAGGCAGCAAGAATTGATGAAGGTGCCAAGAACTGCTGACTTGCTTTTGTCCATGGCTTTGTATTTTGTAGACTTAAATATGTGTTAATCCTTAAAGGATTAAGGGATTATAATAGAGGGTCTATGCACAGTAAATGCAATAAAATAGAGATATTAAATCATGCAGCTGAATGTCAGATTTACTTCCCACAAATACCTGGGTAAACCTAGTACATGAGGAAACCAGTTTTCATTTTTGAAATTATCCCATTAAAAAAAATTCTTTATAGAGAACACCTCTCCCTCCGTCTCTCCCTCTCACCGCACACACATCCCTTTGTATAGCTATTTAATTGAAAGAAAGAAATACATGGTCAGACTTGCTACCATTATACATCAGTTTATTTTATGCATGTTTTTGTGGAACATTGTAAGGTTTTTAACACGTGCTCTTGTGACATGCTGGGAAAATTTGTTCTCCCTTTTTCATAGATTTAGTTTGACCATTTTTTAGGCTGTAATAATGTATGAGCATTTTCATTTTAACTCATTACTGCACAGCTATCTTTCTATGGAAGAACAATAGATGTATTTAAGAACAGTTTTTGAATAGACAATGCAGAAAGAAATGAGGCATTTATTTTGTACCATTCATCTCTTGCGTCTATTTAATGCTTCTGATTTTTGTTTTTTAATTTCGAGAGTTGAGAATATTAACCAAAGTAGCCTTGATTATTATCAAGTTGCTTTAACTCTGAAACTTTTTAGGGGGTTGGGTTAATTCTATTTCTAAACTTTCCTTAGTTTGTTACTTATTATATAAGAATGGTTTAGGCTTTGAATCCTTATTTACAAGAGATAAGAATTATGAGAATGATTACGTTTTTTTGAGGCATAAAGCTAACCCAGAATTGACACACACCCCTACCCTTGCATCATTTGTTTCACAAATAACTTAAATTATTATTGGGAGAATATAAAATAGGTCAGAATTTTAGTATTGGAGAGTAGAGTACAGGGCATAGAATAGAAAGGAATTATCAGGCCGCTCTTATTGTTGCCCTTTTCACCCTTGTTTCTTTCCTTTTTTGATAGCTATACAAAATCGTAATCCTGTGTGGTATCAGGCTCTGACTCATGGTCTTAATGAAGAACAAAGGAAACAGTTACAGGATATAGCAACTCTGGCCGATCAAAGAAGAGCAGCGCATGGTATGTTAATTGATCACAACCCCTGTTTAATGCGATTAATGATTTGATACCTCTTTAAAATTTTATATTAAATTATTTTAAATTATGTAAAAGTTACAGTTGTAAAAGTTACAGTTGTTGCAGTTGATAGGAGTTCACTCTAACCTGAAGGAATAGAAATGAAGAAATTAATGTGTTTGACTATAGTTTACTGATCCTAAGTGTAGCTGAAGACTATTTTCAATATGCAGAAGCTTTAAGAAGGTTGCTCAAGCTCATGGTGATGGCTTGATAGTTGAAAATCCTATTAAAAGTGTAAAACACTTTTATGAGAACTGCTCTTTCTTAAAAGTGTATTAAAGAAAAATCACAGACATTATCTTTTCATCTTTAAACATTTGCAGTCAATATGCATTTCAAAAAAGAACATTTTAGATACAGCTTAGCCTAATAATTTTCTATGTCTTATTATTATTAGTCAAACTGGTTTTTATATTCAAAGAAGGGTCCTCCTTATAAAAAAAGCCTAGCTTTCTAAAGTGTTTTTTTTATATTTGGATTTGCTTGCATTAGATTCACTAGCTGTTATTCCTTTTGGAAATTGGATCCTATTTAACTCAAAATGTGGTATTCGAAGATTTTTTTAAAAATAGGAAATGAAAAGTTGGCTAAGAAGTCTACAGAATACAACAGGACAGAGAACTTTGAAACTAATATTAGTGAAGCTATTGTTAATGTTTATTAATTTTTTCTGTTCTCCAAAGTAGTAGAATGTTAAAATGCTCTATTAAACTATCACTTATTTGTTTTCTAGAATCCAAAATGATTGAGAAGCATGGAGGATACAAATTCAGTGCTCCAGTTGTGCCAAGCTCTTTCAATTTTGGAGGCCCGGCGCCAGGGATGAATTGAGTTATCACTTTTTTTCCTGCTTTGTGAGTGTAGTGAAGAGCTTGTGTTCCTCCTAGTAGTGGTTCCAGAACTGGTTCATGTTATATACTCTAAACTAATTGATCAATAGATGGACAAAAAAACCCAGGAGGTGGGACCTGATCATGCAACTTGGCACTGAAAAAGAAACCAGAGGGATTTTGGGGGAGGGAGGAAACTTGCGGGGGGTATTTTCTTTATTTTTTGAAGAAAGTAAGATTCTGACTGAAAGTTCAAGTGACACTGTGGAAATATGAAACAAGAGGGGATGTCATGAAGGCAGCTTTTCTTTTTCTGAGGAAAAATAGGCATGGGTTACAGGACTATTTAAAATGTCTCATTTACAGTATAAGCTCAAAGGTAGATGTAATTTTTACACCTATGAGTATTTGTCTGATTTCTGTCTCTTCCTCACCATTGGGTATCTATTCTTCATATGTACATAAGATAAGGTAATCGATAACCTTATTCAGTCTTCATCATTTCCTTCATCAAAGATTGTTTCTATGTAGATTATTGGACATTTATTATAGCACTACATAACTGATTAAAAGAAATCTGTAAATGAATTAGCACTTTCATATTGAAACAAGCCTGCTAGCCTATGTATAAAATAGCAAAATGGTTGCTGTTTATAAAAAGAAGGGATGTATTGGGGTGGGGGGCAGGGGTAATTTCAAGTTATTAATTTAAAAATGAACTAGCAATTTTGTACCTGGTGACTTTGTGGTGCGCTCACCTCTGATAGTGACTTGAATTCGGTATGTTAAAAGGGGTTAGTGGTATTTCATTGCTGCTAAAAAATGGCAACTCCCTCTGTGTCCTGTTTTTTCTTAAAGCTCTCAGTGTACAAGTGGATATTTGGATACAAGACCTTACCGTAGCAAGAAAGGTGATATTTGAAGCATGTAAATTGGATATAAAGTTCTACTCTTAAAGAGTTGATCAAAGAGTATGGCTAAACATCTATATATGCAATCTATTAAAAGAACTTAATTCGGCTATTATGTCTTGATTTGATTGCAGTGTTTTCCTAATTATAAATTTTTTTCCTCACTGGTCTGTTTTTATCTTGTACCTAGAAAGTGTACAGAATGTACACTTTTAAAATTTGACATTTAACACCTGCCTACCCCCATTTCCCTGTCTCCCTTACCCCTCTTGATTGTGGTATCTGATCTTAAATAGATAGGCTGAAGGCACATGGTTCCCTCCAAAAACCACTATTGATACCACTGCAAAAACAAGCCAGCAACAAGACAATGTAGAGAGGTTGGCTTACTTCCCTCTCTCCAAACTGCATGTTCAAAAATAAGCCTTTATTGATCTTAAACATCTGTCAGATGAGTCATACATTGAGTTATTTTTTTATATACATGTATACACACAATATTTCAAATTGAAAGCAACATCTCAATGGATTCAAAAATATTAAATCCTGTTATCTATAACAGACTAGAAAATTTATAACTGTAAAAATAAAACATGCACATATTGATATTTAAAATGCATAATGAAGAAAACCCATTGGTGTTGTGTATTTCTTGTATGCCAATAATTAAGCCACTATTGTTGGCACTGTTTGGTTTTCTATTTTAACACTGAAGGAGTGAAAATATTTCCTATATTTATGAATTTACTATGAAAATCTTGGCAAAAAAAAAAAGAATTGTCTGTCTAAAATGTGTAGGTGAAAACTGTTAATCAAGTATGTTTCTACTTTTTTCCCCCCAAGTTGGACACCATCTGTATACCCTAGGTTGCTTAAGGGGATTTCACTATTATATAAAATCAATAAAATTAAAATGGAGTAGTTGTATATATGCAACATTGTGTACAGAGGGGAGATATTGAATAGTATTAAACATTTTTGTCTTCCTTTACCTTTTATCCCCTTTACCTAATACTTAGTCTACTTTTTTAAATTTCAGACTTCACTGCTCTTTGAATTGATAATTCCAGTTTTCACATTGTTATTGGAAAACCATATCTAATAAAGGTTTCAGTTATTCCCGTGCACAGTATGAAAATTCTCATTTGCTGAGGTTTTGTTTCAAGAAAATGTATTGGTATGTCTTTGAGAACAAGTTTTATTGTTTCCTCTGTCATACAATCCAAACTAATTTCCATTTATGGATTTTTAACAAATTAAAGACCTTAAAATTAAACTATATTTAATATTAAATAATGTTCAAATGGTAGTTTCTCATGCATCAAATATATACCTCAATTATTTTTAGTATTTCCTTAAATTTAACATCAAATTAGTTTCTTACAGATTATGAGTCTTGATATATGTTTCTAGATAAGGTTGTAGGACTGTTGATAACTTTGTGAATATTTATAAACATAATTGCATATAGATTTTAACAGTATTTCCCATAATTTCACTAACCTATAACTTAATTTTTAATTTATAGAAGTTAATTCTGATTTTGGGTTTCAGTATGTTTCTTTTAGTGGCTGATGTTGTAAATTCTTCACTTTTTTGTAAATTGAAGTATTCCATCTATTTAAAAGTTCATCCGTTTCTCTGCAGGTTATAAAATGGTGGTTGCTAAACGTACACACTTTATCGAGATATAACTGTTATGTTCACTTCTGGAAGAAACCAAAGTGTAGAGCAGGGTTGGCCAACCACAGCCCTTTGGCTATATATGCTTTTCTTCAGCCCCAGATGTAGCCCCTGAAGCAAGCATGAAGCAAAAGTCATTAAGAATTGTATTAATGACTAAACCAGGTCTTTGGGAAGATCAAGCACAATAATTCCTTAAGCATAGAAGGCATTAAAAAGCATTTGTTAAATGACCTAAAGTTACATTAAAACATACCAGTTATTAAAATATCAGCTCTGTTCTATATTATTTAAGTTTCGGTGAAGATTATCTGTGACTATTTGTCAGTGTCTGCCTCAATTTTAGGTTTTACCCTTGATGAAGTCGGCTACTATTGCAGTAGCATTAAACACTTTGGTGCTTGTGTTCCTTATATAGAGAAAACTAGGTTCTCACCTAGAAATCCAGGATTCTGTCACTATGGGAGGAATATATTTTGTTTTTTAATTTTTATTTTTCACTTAGAGTTGACATTCAATACTATTATATTAGTTTCAGGTGGTATAGCATAGTGTTGACATATAGTTTATGAAGTGATCCGCCCGATTACCCACCTGGCACTATACATAGTTATTATTGCCTATTCCCTATGCAGTAGGGGACTATATTGTAACTACCAATTTGTACTCAATCCCTTCATCTTTTCTACCCAGCTCCCATCTGGCATTCACCAGTTCTCAGTATCTATAAAAGTAACATTGTGTGAGGTAATTCCCCTTTCAGGTTGTAAGCACAGGTGATAGATAATTCCTTTATCTGCTTTCGTGTGTATAGATTGAAATTTGTGAGTTAATGTCTTTGAGTCCTATGTTTAAATTCCTCTTATCAGGCTTTTAATGTTCCTTTCAAAACTTAATAAACGCAAACTAGAAATACAGGGGAACTTCTTCAACCTGAAAAAGGGTATCTACCAAAAACCTTAAAACTATTGGACTTAATGATGAAAGACTTGAAAACTTTACCCACCCTAAGATCAAGAGCCAGACAAGCATTACCCTTTGACACTTCTATTCATGGTACATGAGGTTCTACCCAGAGCAATTAGGCAAGAAGAGGAAATAAAGACATCCAGATTGAAACTATATTGGCAGATTACATCATCTTACAGAAACCTCTAAGGTGTCCACACAAAAAGAGCTAATGTTTTCAAGGTTGCAGGCACAAGATCAATATACAAAATCAGTTATATTTCTATATGGCAATGAAACCAAAGTGGAATTAAGAAAATTCCATGTACAATAGCGTCAAAAATACTTAGGAAAAAAGTGAAAACTAATCTGTTGAAAGAAGACCTAAATAAATGGACAGCCCATGTTCATGAATAGGAAGATAATACCATGAGTATGCCAGTACTCCCCAGATTGATCTATAAATTCTTTAATTACTAAAATATCCCAGCTACCTTTTTGCAGGAATTGACAAAACATCTTAAAATTTGTTTGGAAATATAAGGGATTCAGAATAGCCAAAACAATCTTGAATCTGAACATGATTTAGTAATCACGACAGTGGTACTAGTGTAAGGATAGACACTGACCAGTGGAATAAAATTGAGTCCAAAATAAACCATTAAATCTGTGGTCAGCTGATTTTCGACAAGGGTGCCAAGACCATTAAATGTATGAAAGAATCTTCTCAACAAATGGTTCTAAGACAGCTAGGTATCTACATACAAAAGCATGAAGTTGGACCCTTACCTCACACCACCCACAAAAATTAACTCAAAATGGTTCAAAGATTTATATATAAGATCTTAAACTACAAAAGTCTTAAAAAATGTAGGCATAAGTCTTTGTGACTATGAATTAGGCAACAACGGTTTCTTGAATATAACGCAAAAGCAACAACAAAAAATAGATGACTTGGACTTCATCAAAATTTAAGTTTTCGTGCGTCAAATGACACTTTTCAGAAAGTGAAGAAAATCCAGAGAAAATATTTGCAAATCCTGAGTATATAGGAACGTTTACAGCTTGCAACAAAAATAGGAAAGAATCCAAGTAGACACTTCTCCAAGATAAATGGCCAATATCATTGAAAAAGATGCTCAGCATCACTAGTCATTAGGGAAATGCAAATCAATAAAAATGAATAATTTCACCTATTAGCATGATCAAGGAGGACAATTACAAGTATTGGTGACAATATGGAGAAATTAAAAACATTGCTGATAACATAAAATGCTAATCTGTTGGAGAAAAGTTTGGCAATTCTTCAAAGGTTGAAAATAGTACCACCCAGCAATTCCACTCCTGGATGTATATATTCAAGAGAAATGAAATGCATGTCCACACAATTTGTAATGGTTGTTCATACTAGCATAGCCAAAAGGTGGAAACAACCCAAGTAGTTGTCAGTTGAAGAATGTATGAACAATACTGTGGTACATCCATAAAACTATTATTGGCAATAAAAAGTAGTTATGTGCTACAGCGAGGGTGAACTTGAAAACAGTGAAGTCAGAAGATTCCATTTATAGAAATGTCTAGAATTGGCAAATATATAGAAACAGGAGATGAGAGGTTGCCAGGGGCAGGGAGGAGGAAATGAAGAGCAACTGCCTTATAATGGTGCAGGGTTTCTTCTGGGGATGATGAAATGTTTTGACTTAGAAATTGGTCATAGTTGCATAGCCTTGTGGATATACTTAAAACTACTGAAGTATACATTTTAAAATGGTTTTATGGTATATGAATATCGATAATTTTCATTTAAAAGTGAGCCTCAAATTTGGTTAAAGTTCCCTAAAGTGTAACATGAAATATCACCATATTAGGGGGAAAAGTCTTTAGGATCATATTCCCAAATTTCGTCTTGCTATTTTTTAAAAAATGCCACTACTTTTGGCACCCAAGCTGGTGCCAAAGTTGGGGCAGGGGAATAATCCTTAAAACTTTTTCTGTAAATGTTTAATCTCTTTATAAATTTCAATGTAATACATAGTATTAGAAATTTAAGACTAAGCCAAACTTCCCCCAAAATTACAGCACTTAAGTGTTTTTCTATAAAATGTTATCGCTTATTTGAAAACATGAGCTTCGTCTTTTAAAAAAATTCTCATTTCGTCTCAAGTATGTTTTCCCAGAAAATGTTAAAAACTGGTTTCATTCATGGACTATCCACTATTTAACTCTACTGCTGAAAACACCAGACTTACTACGTATATTAATGAAACTTGGTTTTCCTTTTGTCTGGAGTGTTCTACTTCAGATTTAAGCAAATGTAATTAGAAGCCAAAATGATTAGAATCTTGTGGAGGTATGAAGCTTTAAAGGGACACCTGGAATCTTCAGGGGCTTTAAAAGATTTTTAACATTTTCCTTTTAGTTTGCCACTAAAACTCAATACACATTACCCATAGTTGGTAAACTTTGGAGCTCACTCACTTAGATGATTTTTCAAAGATATAATGAATGGGATTAACAAGTGATCCAAGGGTAGGCTTGGTAAAATGGAAAAATTGCATTCATACTGGAATTACATCAGCTTGCAATAAAGGGAATTATGAGATTACCTACTAATAAAACATTACTAGTTGTATTACAGCTATGCTTATGTCAGCTATATACTGAGAACCATTTATGAGATCAAAAGGAACATTTTAAGTAACCTAATCACACACTTCCAAAACGGATTCTAATTAAGCCCTGATTAATCCTTTTAGTGTGGAAGTTGAGTGAGATTAACTAAATGAGCTCAGTCTACAGACCAAGGACTCAACTCTAGGTCCATGAGCCTCTATGAAACTACAGCAGTTTTTCACAGCTTTCATCCAAAATCGCAAAGGATCTATCAAAGTTCTCAAGAACCACTGCTGTAGACCAGTGGTCCCCAGCGACTGGTGCTATGAAAATCTAATGCTTGACGATCTGAGGTGGAGCTGAGGCAGTAATAGTGATGGGGGGCAGCCTCAAGCACAGATGCTTTCCTCGCTCGTCTCTTGTTGTGCAGCCTGCTTCCTAATAGACCACAGACGGGTACTGGTCTGTGGCCCAGGGGTTGGGCCCTGCTGTAGACTATTAAAGTGAGAACTGGAGAACGAATAGGCTAACATTAAGCACTTGAATGCATCTGATAGGAACTGTGCTACATGTTTACCTACATTCTCATATATCCTTCCAATCATACCATACCATAAGTGGTTTTTACCTTACAGATGAGACAACAGGTTCTGAGATAAGTGACACATCTACAGTCACAGCTCCCAATGGAGAGAGCAAGCTACTAGTTTGGTTTTGAATTCTTTAGTTTAAAAAAATTTACAAATTCATAATTTCAATTCATTACAGAAATAAATAAATCTGTTACCTATTAACACCCTCTCTGAGATACTTTTAAGAGTTTAATGTCATTCTCATCATCTTTTTTTCTACACTTTCATGGCTACATCACTGTACAAATATGCCAAAATCAATTCTCCAGAAAGTTTTGAGTTACTGAAAGAAATGTTTAAAAAAACATTTTTTAAAGAGGGATAGAAATAAACTATTTGGAAAACTGGGCAAAATGGCCCAGCTTTAAAAGCCTAGACTAGCACTGGTTGGAAATTAAATGTTTTCAAGTCATTAAAATATAATAAGAGATAAGGAACAGGAGGTGATTTCGGGAAAAATCTGAAGATAATGGATGGCCCTGAATACTTTGCACATTTGAACTCTTCTATAGTCACTGGTAAATACTGTTAACACAAAGTTCTATTACACGTGACAAAATCAGAACTAAGGTTTCTCCCTGAATCAGATTTGAATTACAGCGTCCTATCCGCCACCATCATTCAATTTTTACAACTACTCTTTAAGTTCTGGAGATACGAAGATGTCCTGTAACTGCAACTTACAATTAAAGAGTAATTTAAAATTATTTTTGAGATTCTGTATTAGTGTTTTAAGTAGTAGACTACAGGCATGGGTCTTAGTAATAAATGACTAAACTGCATAATAGTATTAGGATTCTTTTATTAACATTTCTATTTACTAGACACATATAACATCAGGAAGGTACAAAGTATAAATTAAAACACCTTGTTTTTCATCTGAACTCTACTTCCCTCTGACAAAGAGAATCTCCATTGGGTACAAGACTATTTTAAGTGAGCCAATTCTTTCAGTTTCAAGTAACCTAATCCAATTTTGTGTCACATTTTTTATTTTTAGACGGGCGTAAAAAATAACTTCTAAAGAATATGTAGTCAAAGGACACTCAAAGTCCTATTTTCCTTCGAATAGCATTTAAGCACCAACTGCAACTGTAATTTGGTTAGGGTCAGCCTGCCCCTTACTCTCTATCAAAAAAGTTATCGTTAAAATCTCAAATCAGGCTCAATTGTAAATCAAAATATTTTAATTATCCTCACTTAGACGAAGGCTGTCTTTAACTTCCTTTTGATTTAACCCCTTGGTCATTCCAAAATCACCTGAAATGTAAAAGGAACCTAACCTTATCCAGCGCTCTCCAATTTTTGCAAGCAGAACACAAACCTGTAACAACGGGCCAACCTCCTCATTCTTCGTTAACTCAATTCTATATGGAATGCCAGATCTAACAAACGTTGAGTCTATCTATACATTTTATCTCACCTTTACTCAGCCTGGTTACCAAAGCGAATGAATACTTACTGAATACTTCTGAAATGGCTAGTATTCCCAGTAGCATAGAAAAAGTTTGGCTTAAGATCTACGAAAGTTACCTAAACTTCACAACTAATTTGTATCCATTCTTAATAGGTTTGGGGAGCCTAAGTCAATGCTTTTCCCCGCTTCTGACTTTCCTTTACTTCGCGACACACAAGGTATGTCGCGACACCATTACAGACTACTTCAGGTTTTGAACCTAAACAACATGCAAGCGCAAAAGGATCCGCAGCATCTCCCAGCAGAGTCCAAGACCATCGCCCCGTTGCCAAGCTCCGCCGACACTTTAGCAGAGGCAGGAGGCTCCCCTCCCAACGAACGGTGATGCCCCGACGATTGCAGAAGCACAGGGAGGCTTGGCAGCCAGTGACCGGCATACAGCAGCTCTGGAGAAAGCAGAGCCTTCTCCCAAGTTCAAAGGCCTCCGCTGGCATCGAGAGCCCCCAAGGAGCTGTAAGGCTTCTCATCCTAACCTACCCCTCCCGACCACTTCCCTCCCAAAGGGTGACACTCGATAATCGCTAGACAAAGCCCAACCAGTCTCCAGGACGCGCTCCAACAAGCCCACCGGGAGAGCCAAGGCCACCTCCCAGCCCCTTTGGGGAAAATGGCGCCAGTCACCTCTTCTCCCTCCCAGCTAGTCACAAGGACCAACCTCCCTCCCTCGCTACAAAATGGCGCCTCCCGCTGGGGCCCCAGAATCGGCATAATTCACTTGTCAGCCAGGCGGTGTCTGTCTGGGATGAGCAGGTCTGCCAACCAGTCAGACAGAGGAACTTTGATTCCGCACTTCACGCAAGCCACTCAGGCGCTAGCTTTAAGGCCTGACGTAACGAAAATAAGGCGTGGATAAGGCGGTCTCGTCGCGCATCGCCTAAATTTGAGCCAATGGCAAGCAGAAGGCGTCCAGTGAATGACGTAGTGACAGCCCAATGGAGACTGGGGGCGGGCTTCAGACTCGCTATGCGGGTTGCGGGGCCTGGGGGCCGGGCGGCTGTTTCCTGTCCTGGTGCATGGTGGTCGGACGAAGGAATTGTTGGAAAATTTTCTCGGAGGTTCGTATATAAATGTGTTTTTACCCAGTGTGCATTATTCTCCGCCCGGCCGCCGCCCTCAGCGCTGCGGCGTGGGCCCAGTCGGGCCCCGACTCTGACTCCAGCTGCTTAGCCTCCGCGGCAGGCCCTGCCGATTCTACGGCCGGCCGCGGCAGCGGCGCCTGGGCAGAAGCGGAGTTTATTAATAACCCGCGGCCGCCACTCTGGGGCGGCGGAGCGTTTCTCACTGAGGACGCCACCCCCCACCCCTAGTCTCTGCGCGCTGTGCCCCGCCTGTTCCCCTCAGGGGGCCGCCGAGGGGAGGGAGTGAAGGAGGGAAGGGTGGAGCCCTTTGGATCTGGGTAGCGCTTCTCGGCTTGACCTCCGCGCGGAGCAAGTCCCCAGACGCCGCCGAGGCGAATCTCCTCCGGCTGGGACGTCGGGCCACGGTCCGCACTAGGCCTCAGCTGGGGCGCTGGCGGCAGGACTGGCCGAGGGCCCGCTCGGACCCCACCTGCAGATTGCTCCTAGAATTTCCTCCCACCCAGTTCGTGCACAGATCACTTGTTCCCCTCACTTTTTTTTATTTTTTATTTTTAGGCCACTGAGGCTTAACATCAAATATTAGAAGTTATTAATTTTATTTTTCCTTTTTCTCAGTTGTGGCCAAAGCGAACGAATCCTTCAGTTGCTTTGTAACATTGGGGAACGTGAACCAATTTTTACTCCATTCTCTTATGCTTTTTTTAACATTACGTTTTCCCGCAGTAACGAAATTAAGCAAAAAGTGGGAAAGAATACCATTGCTAAACCCATTATTTGTTTAAAATCAGGTTCAGTCTTTGCTTTGGACGTGTCTAATCAGCTGGTATAACCACGGGGTGCGGGGGGATGGAGGAGGGATGTGGTGAAAATTGTAGGTTCGGTGTTGTCACCTTTGTCCTGAATCTTAGAAGATACGTGGATTTTGCTGTAGTTGACAAAAATCTGCAATATTAAATGTTAATATAAGTTCATTGTTAAATGTTTAGTAAGAGAAATGAGACCACGTAAAAGCTGATGAGATTTGTAACAGGCATATTTTGGAAATTTCACACACACGCACACACACATATATTTTTCAAATAACAGCTTACCGGTATAATTCACATGCCTTACAATTCACCCATTAAAAGTATGTAATTTAAATTGGTTTAGTATATTCACAGAGTTGAGCAACCATCACCACAATTTTAAAACATGTTCATCACTCTAAAAAGAAACTACCCCGTTAAATTACTCCCTGTATTCCCTTAACTTCCCACCGCTTTCCAATCATTCACTAATCTACACATTTGCCTATTCCGAGTGTTTCATATGAATGGAATCACACAGTATGTGGGCTTTTGTGACTGGCTTCTTCCATTTTAATGTAATATTTGCAACGTTCATGTTATAGCATGTCAGTACTTCATTCCTTTCTGTTGCCAAATATTTTATGTATGGACATAACATGCTTTATTTATCCATCATCTGTTAATGGACATTTGGTTTGTTTCCATCTTTTGTCTGTTACGCGTAAAGCTGCTGTAAACATTTACGTACAAGTTTTTGTTTGTTGGGCATATGTTTTCATTTATCGTAGGTGTGTATACATAGAAGTTGAATTTCTTGGTCATAAGATAAATATGGTCCACCTGTGAGTAACTCAAACTGTTTTCCAAGTGGCTGCACCATTTCACCTAGCTGGATGATCTAGCTAGATTGAGGAATTGTACCTCTACTATTACTTTAGCTATTATTATTATTTATAATATATACGTAGTTTATGAACTTGTGGGAACTTCTGAGTCCTGAGGTTTTCATAATTACTTAACTTTGAAGTTTTTATCTAGTTTTTATATTAATCTGAGGTTTTACCTAGTTCTAAGTCTTTTTGCTCCTGACTTTATTTCAGACCATAGTGAGTTTTTAAAAGTTGGGTTCCACGTGTCATTGCTCCTTTCTGTGCTTAATTTGTAAGACAGTGTTTTAAACTTTATTGTACTGTAAATCAAAATGATTTTGTTTTTAAGATGACTTTAGACAGAGAAATCACCCTCTCCTTCATAGGAAAGATTTTAAAAACAATGATGAACTTTTTTCCATACTTTCTCATAAATCTAATCCCATTTTAAAACTGTCACAGTGAGAATTTTGCACCCCATGAAAGTAACTTGTCCATTAATGTGTAGACACAGGCATTTAACTAACTGCATTTATTTTGTACTTAAAACACCACTTTATTCGGCACCTAATTATGGCTAGGCAGTAAATTAAATGACTTACTGTTTTACATATATACATAAACTTATTATCTTAACTACAAACCTAAGTCAAATACTGGAGTTATTGTCCTTCTTTTGCAGATGAGTCAACTGAAGCTTATAGAGTAACTTGGCCAGGTATTACATGGCAAAGCTGGAACTTGAACTTATGACTGGCTCAGAAGCTCAGTCTCTCAACTGAGTTATTCAGTAATTTACTAAGTACTCACCTTTTTTACTTTTAAAATATCAAATGTCTGTAGTACCTAGAATGATATAGTATTTCGAATACTGTACATAATATGTCATAGCATGGATGTTATTGTGCTATTTGTACACATCTTTAAGTAAAATAATGATGAATTCATTTAGCCTTGTATTGAAAATAAAGATTTATATAGTATGAAGTAATGGTCACAAGAAGTTGGAATCACTTAATGGCAGTTTGTACTTGCTATATACACATAATACAGTAGCATATTATAAAAAATGAGACACATTGAAAAGAGCATTGGAATAAAAGAAGACCTAATCTTTAATCCTATCTCAGGCAGTTAACAAGCCATGACCTCATTCAAATTCATTTGTTCAACAAATATTTAGTAATCATGTCCCATGTGTCAGGCATTCTTGTAGGCACTAGAAATTCCAGGGTTAATAAGACAGATGAGGGCCCTGCCATCATGGAACTTAGAGTTCATTTAGAAATTCTGATAAGTGAAATTCTCCTGTGCAGGATATAGAGTTCTGTGATAGAAAATAAGGAGACGGTGGTAGAATGGCCATTTCAGGTAAGAGGTGACACCTAACTATGTGCAAAAGCAAGAAAAGTTAGATGTATACTAGGAACTAGGTCAGTATGGCTGGATTTAGATAATGGAGGACAATTGTAAAGCACTGCAACATGAGGTATTATGTGTATATAGCAAGTACAAACTGCCATTAAACTCATTAGATCTTTATTGAACATACAATCTTAGGAGTCAGAAATTTCAAAGACCCATGGGACACAGTACATATCTTAGATGGCTTATAGTCTAATTGAGCAGACTGGATGTAGGAGTTAAAGGACTAGGAACAGGAGAGAGGAGCATTAGATATCAGGAATCAGAAGCCTTTCAGTCAAAAACAAGGTTCTAGAAATCTCACTTTCTTCACCTGTAGAAAGAAAACATCTTGAGTTTAAGGGCTTTACGTACATTATTTCACTTAACTCTTGCAACAGCCTTGTCAAGAAGGTGTTCTCCCATTTTTTCTAAAGAGGAAATGGAAGCTCAGGAGCTGGTTTATTGCCCGGGAACTGAGCAGAATTCAAATAGATAGCATCCGGCAAATTATAAATCCACATGCAGATGAAGTCTATGATAATAAAAACATGATTAGTAATTCATAGTGACCTGGGCTACAAGCCAAATAACAGCAAATACTGTAGGATTCAAATGATAACTGGACTGAGATCTGGGTAGTGAGGGGCTTAGCACTTTGGAAGAGCCAGCAACAAAAACTTTCCTGCGCCTGGACTGCCCTCTCTCTTCTT
>NW_006431079.1:1312459-1364979 GCF_000325575.1 Pteropus alecto
TTCATGGGTCCTGTCTCTGCATCCCTAAGGCAAAGTTAGGTGCTCCTCACTCTATTAATACTTTTGTTTATAGTAACTTTTTTAAAGTAACTAATTTTATTTTTTAAAACCATGAACAAAATAAATGGTTAAAAAGTTTTTTAATTCACAGAAGGTATATGGTAAAAATTAAAAGTCCTTTCCTCACTCCACTCTCATCTCCTAGTCCCATTTCTGGGAGGTTACCATGTGCATTTTTAAGTGTATATACAAGCCTATGCAGATATTTATATACAGTTTTATTAAAAACATGAATGCATTGATACCATATAAACTCTTCTGCAGTTTGCTTTGTCCCACTTACAGTATATCTTGGACATATTTCATATAGATCTATTCTTTTTAATGTCTGCTTATTTCATTTATGGATACTCTGTAATTTACTTAACCTGTCCCTATTGATGGACTTTTAGATTGTACTATTTTTTGCTATTATAAATAATACTACAATTAACTTTGCACATTTGAGAGTATCTGTTTAATAAGTTCCCAAAAAAATTACTTGGTTTAAGACTTGTGTTTAAAATTTTGATAGCTAGTGCCAAGTTGTCCTAATCATTTCTTTTTTTTTCAATCTTGACATGGTTTCTTCTTTATGTCCTTAGTTAAAAGATTTCTGTTTAGCTAGTCTTTAGGTAGTTCTCCAGGGTGGTTCAATAATTTAGTTGTAATTTTGATGTAGTTGTGGGAGGAGGCAAGCACAGCATTTACCTACTTAACCATCTTGACCAGAAGTCACCGCATTGTGTTTTAGTTATATTTTTTCACTTGTCTGTCACCATAGAATGAGTTTCTTAAAAAGCAAGGACCACTTCTTTTTTACCTCTCTATATCCCTAAAAGCATGCACATTATCTGGTATTTGTGTGCACACACATACATGTATCTATACATATATATACTACTAAGAATATCGGTCATGGATATTTATTCAAAAAACACACATATATATATTTTAAAGTAGTTTGACCATGGTAAAGGTAAAGATCTGAAGGAGAATAATAGGAGATGAAATTAGAATGGTCAGTAGGGGCCAGATTGAAGAGTAGCCTGAATGTCAGACTAAGGAATTGGACTTAGTCCTGTAAGTAGTATAACTATGAAAGATGAGAGGAGGTAGAAATGTTTAAATCTGGAAGGATTCTATCTTAAAATCCCTTTGCAAGGATTTTAAGTTCTTGCTCTTTTTTAAAGTAACCCCAACTGGAATGCATCGTGCTAGTGATTTTTGCAAAAAGGCAATGCTGAACAGATCCACAGACTAATTCTCAGAGTAAAGGCCTTGGCTTTCTATCAAAAACTAGCAAATGAATGTATGTTTACATATGTAAAATATTTAAGGTCTATGTCATTTTTATGCTTCCCTTCTTTAATCTTTTTGACTAATCATTCATCTATTCTTATAACAGACAGACCTAATGTAATATCCAGCACCAGTAAAGATGTGGTAAAAGGAGCATGCTCATGTTGCTGGTGGCAGTGCAGTTAGCACACTTCATAAAAGTAATGGCAGCAAATTGTCATAGCCATAAAAATGCTCAAATTTTTTGAGCCAGTAATATTAATCCTGGGAGATTAAGAATGTCATCTATTCCAGCCTCCACCTCAAAAACCTAGTAGTAGGAGAAAATAGTGAATAAGATAGAGACATGAGCTGTATAATCTCTTCTCATTTAGCTTAAAACTACTGATAAGCATTAATAGCAAACATATATGTAATGCCAGGTGCTGTTCTAAAGTATCTATATTTATCTTCACAATAGCTCTGTTAAGTACCCTCCTTTTACATATAGGGAAACTGTGGTCACATAGATAATATGCGGAAAAATGAGATTTTGAAGCAGGCTGTCTGGCTCCAGAGCCCTCATTCTTAACTATAATGTTATATTACCTCTTATAAGCATTCCTAGGTATGACCCATACTTTGTAATCTACCTATAGGAACATCCTCCTTAAACGATCTAGTAACTAGGTAATATTGATATACTGCCCACTCTGGTAAAGAATGGGTAGTGTACTGTGATAAGTGTTATGATAACGGTATAGACAGAGTATTATGGGAAATACATCTAAAGCGTTCAGATCCAATTTGGGAAGTTCAGATAAAATTTTCTGGTGGACTCTGAAACCAGACATTTAGCCAAGTAAAGAGAGGAGGAGGAGTATTCTAGATGATGTGAATAGTAATGTTTAGAGGCCCAGATGCAAGAGACACATGGGGCTGTCTGGGAGGGGCAAATAATCCAGTAGCTCACATTGAGCTAAATGGTTAGAAGGCAGACTTTCTTATTTAATTATGTTGTGGAGTTAAGAACATTTAACATTTCTGATCATTTTCTTTATCTGCAAAATTACGATGAAATGTTACTTAATTCGTAGAATTGCTAAAAGGATTAAATGAATTAACCTTAATGCTTGGCATCAAGGGTTAGTTATCACCATTATCATTTTTATTTAATATGTCAATATCATTAACTGATATTAGTATTATTAAATGATATCAGTATCATTAATTACTAGAATTTTAACCAATATTGTTAAGAGTGTAGGATGTGAGCAGGTTGTGGCTAGAACAAGACTGAAGGATAGTGATCAACTTGTCTTGATTTGCCCAAGACTATCTCAGTTTTAAAACAAGGTGCACCCCATACCCTACCCAAACAAAACAAAACAAAACAAAAAACAAAACTGAAAGTCCCATGTCCCTGGAACCTCTTCAGTCTTAGGCAAACCAGGGTGGTTATCCACCCTACTAGAGAAGTTAGTAGAATCCAGATCATTTTGGTTTTTGTTGTTGAGTTGTAGAAGTTTTCTATATATTCTGGATATAACATTTGCTACATTTCTGTAGTAGTTTTTTTATTTTTTTTCTTATGCTGACATACATCATCACCTTCCAGAAAGGCAGGAACTTTATTTCTGAAGACATATTATGTCTTCATTGGAGATTTCTATAGTGCTTCAGGACAGCCTCCTCTGTCTGATTCATGATCAAACCACATGAAATTGACTGCCTTTCACAAGGTGGCCCTTTCCAAAGATGTTGTGTGTATCTTACATGCTCATTTCACACAACCTGAAGATGTTGGTGACAAAATGATCAAGAAATGATGATGGATATGGTGTGAATGACTCTAGAGTGTTTGATCTCTGGCTTGTTTATTCCTTTTCTTTGCTATCAGATTTTCTCCATTTGATCATTTTTTAACAAAGGCATTAATTGTATCATAGAATCTTTTTGAGAACTGTAAAAATAAGATGGGCTGTATATCTGCCATTACTTATTATCCTTGGTAATTGTAGTACCCATTTGAACTCTTCCAAGTCCTTTCTCCCTTCACTACCCCATGTATCTGCCAGCAATTTGTGTCTAGAAAATGGTTGTCTCTTTATGTTTCAGTTAGGGTAGATTTTTTTCTATTAGAATTGAAACTATAGGTACTGTGAAACCTTCCTACATAAATTTAACAGTTGACAGGTTTCCAGACAATAGACAACTTTTATTTATTGCAGACATGTCAATTACATGTCAGTGCTATATATTGTAGTTATTTGGAGATTTATAAATAATTGAATGAAAAGGACAAAGGCTTGAGTTACAGTCAAACCTTAGATTTTTTTTGACATCATGCAATACTTGCTTCATCTTTATAGGTGTTTTCCCCTCCAGTTTCTTATCTTAATTTATTTCTATTATATAGAGACAGTACTTGTTCTGAAAATTAGCATGTCCCAGTTCAGTACTCATCAGGCATCTTAACAGCAGAGTACCAATGTTACTTTGAGACATCTCTATTAACCCTCAGAGGTAGGAAGAAAGTATTGAAGTTTCAGTCTGCTCTATGAATCTTTCAAGAATCCCTGAAAAGTCAACCCCTGGCCGACTTTTATCACAGTTCTGATTCCTTTTTGTAAATCTAAACCATAGTCCCTGGCTTTAGCCCAAAGAAGGTACAGTTTATAGAGTTTCTAAAACAAAAATCTCCAAGTACTCCTAAATAAGTATAATTACAAGTTATTACTGCTATCTGCATATTACAATTTTAAATGTTGACACTAAAAATCAAATTTTTAGACCTGGAAAGGTCCTCAAGAGTTAGATACTCTGGTCCAGTTCCCTGGCTCAAGGCAGCTAAGTTATCCCAAATCCTGTTTGAGACAACTCAAGGCCCATAGAGGTAAAGAGACGTAGAAGTAGGAGAAAGGAGGAAGAGGGTTGTTCTGGTGATTGGTAAAAGAGCCCTTTGTTCATCCATTTATTCAGCATTTATTCTGTGTCTTCTGTGTGCCAGTAAGTACTTTTTAGGTACTTGCGTCAGCAGTGAGCAAATAGGTAAAAATCCCTGTCCATTTTAGTGGAGAGGGAAATAGATAAGAAACAAACAAAATAAGTAAATACATGTAATATGTCAAATAATAAGTACTATGCAGGAATATAAAGGAGGGAAGAGGATTAGGGTATATCATGATTGGAGAATGAGAGGTACAGTTTGAAATGAACAAGGAAGCTCTCATTGAAGCGATATTGAACAAAGACTTGAAGAAAATGAGGAAATAATAAATGAAAATATTGGAAAGAATGTTTCAAGCAGAAGAAATATCAAATATAAAGGTCCTGAGACAACTGAACACCCAGTATGTTTGAGGAAAAGCAAGGACACCAGTGTGGCTGAAATAGAATGAATGAGATCGAGAGTAGCTGGAAACCAGGGCAAAGATCAGTGGCTTCATAGAGTAGCCAGAAACCAGGGCAAAGATCAGTGGCTTCATAGGCCAGTGTAAGGACTTTGGTTTTACGCTGATGAAAAGTCATCAAAAGGTTTTGAGCAAAAGAGGTACATGCTTTATCTAACAAAGGGCAGTCTGCCTGCTGTGTTGAGAGGAGACTGTGGGAAGGTCACAGGAGAAGCAGGGAGGCCAGTTAGGTGCTTTTGCAGTATTGTGGGTCAGAGATGATAATGGCTTGAATCAGGGAAGTAATGGTGAAGGTTGTGAAGAGTGGCCAGATTCAGGATAGATTTCTGAAGATCGAATCAACAAGACTGCAATTGGATTGTAAGTGGGAATCTTCAACCATGTTAAATCCAAAGAACTCTAATTATGGAAATTTTAAACATGGTACAAAACTGATAGGCAAGACTTGTCAGTGTGCTCAATTTTTTACTGATGAGTTATGAAAAACATAACTTAGACTTTGGGTTAATACTCTTAACCAGCATATTAAGTGAAATTTCAGCTTATTTTAAACACAGTTTACTTCCTTAGCAATTTTTTATGGTTCATAAATATTCTTTCTAGCTTTTATTTCATATGCATCATTCTTTGTTCTCAAGTGCTTATATTTTTCTTCAAGGTAAAAAATGTTGTTAGCTCAAATAAATCGAGATTCTCAGGGAATGACAGAGTTTCCTGGAGGAGGAATGGAGGCTCAGCATGTTACCCTGTGCCTGACAGAGGCAGTGACTGTGGCAGGTGAGCAGTCTTGATCATATGGGCTTGAAAATATCATTTATCTGAAGGGAAAATGAAAACTCACAACCCTGTGTTTATTTCCCTCTTCCTGATTTAGCTAAAGGCAACCCAAAGCTAAGCTTTTCAATGAGCATTTTTACCTTGGTGTGGATGCTGGGTACAGTAGGGCAGAGAAATATTTTTTATAAATGCTAGAAGAAATCTCATTTGAGACTAGGCTAAGCAATCTGCCTTTTACCTAATTTTTGTTTTTAAAAATTTAAACAGCATTCACGTATGACAATTAACTAAAGAAAATAACTGTCTTTTTAATAATAGATGGTGACAATTTAGAAAATATGGAAGGTGTAAGCTTGCAAGCAGTAACACTTGCAGATGGTTCTACCGCTTATATACAACACAATTCTAAAGGTATGTGCCTGATATATATAGCCCATTGATTAATACCAGCAATGCATAACCTCAGAGTTGGAGCACTTAGCAACTATATCCCTTACCAACCCCTTCTGAAGATGTTGTTTTGCATATGGTCATTTAAAATAGTTTCAGTTTAACTAGAATTTGTTTTGATAATTTGAGAACACCCTTTGAGATGTTTGGAAGATACCGTGGGGTATCAAAATTAGTGGGGAAGAGGGGAGGAGGGAGTGTCCCCAACCTATTTGTAATAAGACCTTCCTTGCTTTTTTGGTTCAAGTTATTATTTAATGTTTTTACAAAATATGCGTAAGAATAAAGACATTTGGTTTTGCTTATATAACATTGTCTCCGAATCAGTGTTTACTTTGCTCCAAGAAATAGCCTAGTTCTCAAACTCCTTATTTTTATAGAAACCTACTGAGCATGTATATACATAGTCAAGGGACTTATGCCCCCAGAGATGAGAATGACAACTGGCCTCATATACACTGATATATCTGTCTATTCTTCCCAGCTTCAGCTCTCCCATGGTCAGAGTTACTGTTCCTAAATGGCTCTGAAAGGTATATAGAGGTTCGACTCATGTAGCCTGCTGTGATGAGCCACTCTTCCTCTTGAACTTGTCTAATTGAAAACTGGAGGGGAGGAAGGATGGCTGAGGGAGGATTTTCTGCTTTCTATAGGATCACTGGATGTGTTATTGAATTGCCTCAGAACATTGAGGGAAGAATCAAGATGAACATGATCTTAAGTAGTGTATGTTTTTATAGTTGAAATCATTTTGAAATTGTAGAGTTTAAAATTTTTTGCTTGTGCTAATTTATTGGTTTAAATGTTTTCTTCCAGATGGAAAACTCATAGATGGCCAGGTCATTCAGTTGGAAGATGGTTCTGCTGCCTATGTTCAACATGTACCCATACCCAAAAGTAGTAAGTATTTGATACTTATTTACCCTTCTGATTTTCATACTTCAGTATTTGCCACCTCCAGTTCCTCTTAATGCTTACAGTTAGTCCTGATCTTTAGTCCTTCTGAAATGGAAGACCAGTAGATGTCAAAGAGATCATCTAAAATCCATTTTAACTTAATCGAGACTTTCTCTCAAAGATAATTATTTACTGGACTGCCTTCTGGAGATAAATGTGCAACAGTCCTAAGTAAATATTTCTGGTATTTGAGCAGTCCTACAAGTCTCTCATTTCTTTTTTTACCCATTCTTTCAACTTTCCTTATCTCCTGGTGTATAGTCCTAAAACAAGTAGCTTAATATCTTTTTACCTTAAAACACTTATTCAGAGCAGCTTTACTAAAATTACTTATGTTCAGGACCCATAAAGCAAGTGTAGGTTTTATAATGTGTCTAATGATTTATTTACTCTGTTGTTGCTGAGTTATCATAAAACATGGAATCTAAATGTAAGCATTGCTCTCGAGCAGGGGATAGTTTACGTCTAGAAGATGGTCAAGCAGTACAATTAGAAGATGGAACTACAGCATTTATTCACCATACTTCCAAAGGTAAAATAGTTTTGGAAATATAAATAAAATAAGGGATAAATGGAGGTGTGGGAAAAATAAGACCCACCTTTAGTTACTGAAGTACTGTCATGTAAAAGAAGAATTGTGCTTGTTCTCCAGTACAAGATGGGAGATTTTTGGCACAGTCTAAGGAAAGACTTTCTAATAACTTGAGCTGTCTAGTAACAGGTCAGAATAGCAAATCCCTGTTCACTGGAAGACATCAAATAGAGGCTGCTTTTAAAATATTTAATTAAATATGTGAAAGTTAAATTGTTGATTTTTTCTTCCTCTTAAATATAACTTCTTTAGCAAGGTCCTTCATGTTGATCTTTAATTAAAATTAAATAAAAATTTAAAAAGTACCTGAAGCAAATATGGCAAAATGTTAATGTTTATTAATTTTGTGTAGGGAGGACCAGGAGTTTGAGGTGGAATGCATAGAGGTGATGAGCACAGCTCTACAGCTATACTATCCAGGCTCAAATCTCATTCTGCTCTTCTTTAGCTATGTGACTTTAAGCAAATTACTTAATTTTACTGTGCTTCAGTTTCGTCATCTGTAAAATGAGGATTATGATCAGTATCTACATCATAAGGTGGTTGTGATGACAGAATGTGCAAACATATGTAAAGCACTTAGA
Source organism: Pteropus alecto (assembly GCF_000325575.1). NCBI lineage: Eukaryota > Metazoa > Chordata > Mammalia > Chiroptera > Pteropodidae > Pteropus > Pteropus alecto. The sequence goes on from NW_006431079.1 coordinate 1,320,553, forward strand.
ACAATTCTTGTCACATAGTAAATACTTAATAAATATTAGCTATTGTTATTACTTTATAAAATATTTTATTATAAAATGACGTAACATGTTTCAGAAAGACTGTTTAGTTGTGAAACCAAAGGGGAAATTTTTTAAATTTTAGAATACTGAAGTTTGTAAATAAATTTGTTTAAAGATGAGAAAAAGTAAGCTCTGAAATTTTTCTTTAGTACTGAAAGTTAAACATAGGTTCACTGTAATTGGATAAATTTACTATTTCACAACATCGTATATTGATATAGTTATTTAGAAGGATAAAAGTGGACTTTAGAGTCACACTGACATGAATTCAGATCCTGGTTTCTCAACATACTGATTTTGATTCATAATCATTAGTTTTATTTCCTAGTTCCTAACAAAACTGACTTCCCAAAGCTGTAGTTTCTCATTTGTACGATGGGGGTGGTAAATATACCTGCCTCACAAAATTGTGAGGATTGAATGAAATAACCCATGTAAAGCACATGAGTCCATGCTCATATAATTGCTCAATAAAACTTAAGACTGCCTTTAATTTGCTGCCATTCTCTTCCACAACCTCAGATAGTTATGACCAGAGCGCATTACAGGCAGTTCAGCTGGAAGACGGCACCACAGCTTACATCCACCATGCAGTGCAAGTCCCACAGTCTGACACCATCTTAGCAATTCAGGCCGATGGTACAGTGGCAGGTCTGCACACTGGGGATGCCACGATCGACCCTGACACCATCAGTGCTTTGGAACAGTATGCAGCAAAGGTACATCATTTTACAATGTCAAGAACATCCTTTATTTTTTATTAAAGAAAACAAAAAGCATACTTTATCAAATAAGAAACTAACAATTCAAAGTCAAAATAAAACACAATGCTATATACAGATGATGTATTATAGAGTTGTACAATTGAAACCTATATAATCTCATTAACCAATGTTACCGCAATAAATTTAATAAAATTTTTTTAAAAAGAAAGAAAAATACCACACCAAAAAAAAAAAAGTCAAAATCAGACAGCATCAAGAATATCAGCATTTATCTTAAAAGAAGTGAAGTGTAGAAAGAAATATTGGAATAAAAATAAGGGGATGGGATAAGAACTTATCAGGAAGAAGTACATGGCAGGTAAGTCACAAAAAGATGCATTCTGGGAGATATATTCGAGGATGAGAGCCATAAGAGAAATAATAAAGAATAGATGAAACTGCTCATAAATTAAGAAGTTAAAATTAGAGATTGGAAAAAGTGAAGGAAAGTCTCAAGTTTTACATCAAAAGGGCTAGGGTTTTTTTCCTGCATTGAATAGATAGCTGTCATATAATTTAATTTAATTTTCCAATTTTTATTATGGATATTTTCAAAGATACACAAAAGTAAACAATAATGCATCCCCATGTACTTATCATTCAGCCTAAACAATTATCAAGATGTAAAACTTTTTTAAACTTTATTTTATTCCTATAGGTGTCCATTGATGGAAGCGAAAGTGTAACAGGTACTGGAATTATTGGAGAAAATGAGCAAGAGAAAAAAATGCAGGTGTGTAAAGTTACTTTTTTATATAAGAATCTCTTTCTCTTAGCATTTCTGAGCTCTTTTATGGATGAAAGCAAGAATAGGGAACTTACCACCTCGAAGAAAATATTGCCAATTCAGAAAAACAGTACACAGATGTATTAGCAGCTTTCTTAAACTACCTTTGGTCTCAAGATTCATCACATGGATGCAAAGTGTCAGTAAAGAAAGGGAGATATCACAGAAATCCAGATGAAGCTAGTGTTCTAGAATCCAAGGCAATTTTGGAGACCTGGCGATCTGACTGCCCTTGTTGGTAGTAGCTTGTGCCTCCTTTTTCTGGAGTTCCATCATTACTGTGATTAACAAATCCTCACTACTTTGCTTTTTATATCTTTTTGTTTTTTCTGCTCTTAAGTCCCTCCATACTTTCCTTTTCAACTCCTAGAGAGAAGATCCAGCCTAGCTAGTTATCATTGTTCCTACTGGGCAAAGCTGTTTGTACTTTTTGTGCCAGACTGCTCCCTGGGCTGCAGATGGTCATGGGTTGGCTGCCCTTAATTCAAATGCTCACCCTGGGTCCTATTATTGGCTACCTTTTACCTAAATAACAACCTAGAGCAGCAGTGCCTCCAAAAGTTTTGTAGTAAGTACAGAGTAGTCACAGATGCATTCTGGGAGATTTATAATTCAAAAATTCAAAACTTGCATAATTTAAGACTTTTGAATTATGTGTTTTTGTGTTTATGTGGGTGTTCTTGGAGCTTCTGTTATTATTGTAGCATATTCTCTAATGCTGCTCCTTATTTTCTCAGAAATTATCTCTAATATTTTGTTGACTGCTCATAAAAGTTTTTTCATTCTTCTGAGAGTTTTATGATATTTAGCTCCTATTAAAGCTATTGCTTCAGGGCTACAGTTCTTAACATCAGCATTAGCATCACCCTAATGACATTGAGTGATACTATTAGGGGTTATCAGGAAGATTTTACATTTATAATAACAGTAAATAATAAAATAACAAATCACTGAAATCACTGGTAGAAATTTGATGCTTAACAGTGTTGCCAAATAGCCAGTATTTCTGTTTTTGAGATGAAGTGGTGCCATGAAGTGGCAGTGGTATAAACACTGTTTGTAATTCACTAAGCCCATCAGCTTTGAAACTATGTGATTCTTGGCAAATTTTTCAAGTCTTTGAATTCATAAAATGAGACTTTAATATTCTTTATCCTCCAGTATGTCAGATCCACCTAAGTCAACCTCTACTAAAATGCAAACATAGTGTAAATATATACAAGAGATGCAGGACAGTGCCTTGGGATGGCCCAGTAAGGATTCTATCTCTTATTAATAACTACCAATTAAATTCTTAAATAATAGGTTATTTTTAAAGAAAGGCAGTTGTAACTACATTTGTAATAAACTAATATAGAATGTGTCTTACAAAAAATGAGTGGATTTATTACCATTGAGTTGTTTAATATTATAATCTACTATTATCATAAAAGTCTGTTACCACCGATAATTTTTGAACCCAGAAACATAACTAGGAATTCATTACTGAAAAATGTCCTAAAAAGCCTCATTCTCCTCATCTGTAGACATATAACCATTTGGTGTTGGTGCCTATAGACAAAGAAATAGAAAGTTGAATAGGATTTTTTTTTACTGTAGCTTTTTCTCCTTTGCCCTCTGTACCTCTCCCTTATAGACTAGGTCTGTGCTGTCCAATATGGTAGCCACATGTGGCTATTGAGCACTTGAAATGTGGCTAGTCAGAATTGAAATGTTTTGTGAATGTAAAATACATACTGGATTTTGAAGACTCATGAAAAAAGAATGTAAAATATCTCAATTACATGTTGAAATGATAATATTTTGGACATATTGGGTTAAATAAAACAACTAAAGTTAATTTCACCTGTTACTTTTTACTTTTAAAATGTGGCTACTAGAACATTTTTAATTACATATGTGGCTTGTATTTGTGACTTATTATATTTCTTTTCATTAGTGCTAGACTAGAAGTTCATGAATCCTCCACCCTCTAAAACAATCGAGTACAATATTTGAGGTTGAGTACCTAGTACATGGTTTTAAAAGGTCAAAATATCCCCCAGAGAACTACTGCAAATAAGCAGCATCTGTAACTTCTCAGCTTGTCTCTTGGTACTCCAACTCCTGCCAGAGTTACTTGAGAGGTTGTAACTTTATGCCTAGCTGAACTTTAAAGAGATCTGTAGCTAATGCAATAGATTTTATGTAAATAGTCTTATTTGAAATCTCTAGATTTTTTTCATTGTGATGCTTACAGTTTAGAGCCTTTTCTTTCATTTGTAGCATAAACATACTAGTTGTGCTGCTAAGCTGATAGCTTACATGAAACCAGATTTCATAAGAAAGACCTAGAGTATCTAAAGCAGCTGTGCTTGTGGGGAGGCAGTTTTGTGCCCTAGGGGACATTTGGCAAGGCCTGGAGACAACTTTAGTTGTCACAGTTTGGGGGAGTATTACTGGCATCTAGTAGGGTGGAGTCCTGCAAGGCATAGGACAGCCTCTCATAACAAAGAATTATCCCGTTCAAAACATTAGTGGTGCCAAATTTGGAAACCCTGATCTAAAGTACTCTATTTAAGAATGCCCACAGCAATACATGAGTATGGCTAAATTAATAGCTTGTAATTTGGCAATTACATTGAGATCTACTTCTTGTTTTTTAGTTGATTTAACAGTTACAAGGAAAAGCCTAAGGCAGATTCTGTATAGCCACCAGTGTCCATGCGGGCATGCTCAACCATCATTTTTTATACTGTCAATTCGAGGCTCCTCTCAATACCCCCACCCTTGTTCTAGCCTCGGTAATGCCTTACCATTTAAACATGCGTATTACTGTAAGTAGATCATTCCTCAGAATGGCAAGGACCTGACCCGTTCTCAGAGTTTAGACAGCTCCATTCAAAACTAGAAGAATGATCTTTAAAAGCTATTTTGTCACATACAGTATGGTAAGAAATAAACAAGTTTTTAAAAAGCGTCTACCCTAAAGGCATCCAACTTGGGAATGAAGAAGTCAGATTGTCACTTTTTGCAGATGGTGTGATCCTCTATATAGAAAACCCTAAAGACTCCACCAAGAAACTATTAGAAACAATGTACAATTACAGTAAAGTGTCAGGATACAAAATCAAAGTATAAAAATCCATAGCGTTCTTATACATTAACAATGAATTTTCCAAAAAAAATGAAAAAAAGTTTCTTTTGCAATTGCAACAAAAAAAGCATAAAATACCTAGGAATAAACCTAACAAAGCATGTGAAAGACCTATACACTGAAAACTAAGACATTATTAAAAGAAATTGAGGAAGACACAAAGAAACGGAAAGATACTTAGTGTGGTGGATTGGAAGAATCAACATAGTTACAATGACCTTATTACCCAAAGCAATATACAAATTTAATGCAATCGTCATCAAAATCCCAGTCACATTTTTTAAAGAAATAGAATAAAAACTCATCAGATTTGTATGGAAGCACAAAAGACCCCAAATAGCCAAAACAATCCTGAAACAAAAAAAACAAAGCCGGAGGTATCACTCTGCCTGACTTCAGATTATACTACAAAGTGACAGTAATCAAAACAGCATGTTACTGGCAGAAAAAGACTCACAGACCAATGGAACAGAATTGAGAGCTCAGAAATAAACCCATGTACATATGGGCAAATAATTTTTGACAAAGGAGCCAAAAACATACAGTGGAGAAAAGAAAGCCTCTTCAATAAATGGTGCTGGGAAAATTGGAAAGTCACATGCAAAATAATGAAACTAGACTGCCATCTGTCACCATACACCAAAATTAAAATGGATCAAACACTTGAATATAATACCTGAAATAATAAATTGCAAAGGAAAAAACATAGGTACTAAACTCACAGACCTTGGATTTAGAGAGGATTTTATGAATTTGACCTCAAAGGCAAGGGAAGTAAAAGCAAAAATAAATGAATGGAACTATATTAAACTAAAAAGCTTCCACACAGCAAAAGAAACCATCAACAAATCAAAGAGGCAGCTATCTGAATGGGAGAAGGTATTTGCAAACACTGCCTCCGATTAGGGCCTAATATCTAAAATATACAAAGAACTCATACAACTCAACAAGAAAACAAACAATCCAATTAAAAAAATGGGCAGAGAACCTGAAGAGACACTTCCCCCAAGAAGACATACAAATGGCCAACAGACATATGAAAAGATGCTCAACTTCACTAGCTATTAGGGAAATGCAAATAAAAACCACAATGAGATACCATCTCATATCTGTTAGAATGACTATAATCAACAGTACAAGTAATAACAAGTGTTGGAGAGGATGCAAAGAAAAGAACCCTCATACACTGCTGGTGGGACTGCAAATTGGTACAGCCACTATGGAAAACAGTATGGAGGTTCCTCAAAAAATTAAGAATAGAATTACAATATGACCCAGCAATCCCTCTTCTGGGTATTTACCCCCAAAATTTGAAAACATTTATCCATAAAGATATATGCACGTCGATGTTCATAGCAACACTATGCTTGGTGGCCAAGACATGGAAACAACCAAAGGGTCCTTTGATAGATGAATGGATAAGAAGATGTGGTATATATATACAATGGAATATTACTTAGCCATAAGAAAAGATGAAATACTGTCATTTGAGACAACATGGATGAATCTTGAGATAATCACGTTAAGTGAAATAAGTCAGAAAAAGTTGAGAACCATACGATTTCACTTGTATGTGGGATATAAAACTAAAAGCAACAGACATGACAAATGGAGACTCATGGACACGGACAACAGTTTAGTGGTTACCAGAGGGAAGGGGGAGGGAGACGGTAGATAGGGATAAAAGGGGTCAAATATTTGGTGATGGAAGGAAATCTAACTTTGGGTGGTGAACATACAGTGCAATACATATAAGACATACTGTTGAATTGTAGACTTGAAACTTATTTGATTTTATTACTGTCACCCCAATAATTTTTAATAAAAAATAAAAAGCCTTTAAAATCAATGCAGTTGTTCAAAGTCTTGTGGTGTTGAGTCCCAGAAAAATGATCTACTGAATATAAGTACAGTAGGATCATATGGATTGTAATGTCTCTCACAGGTGACCCAAATGACCTAACCCCATCTTTTTCATTTTTTTGAAATTTAATATGCTTCTTACATTGTTTTTAGGAAACATGTTCTAAAATATATGTGTGCATGTGTGTGTTTATATATGTGTGTACATCTATTTATAAATGTATATATGTATGTGTACATATATGTGTGTATATATGTGTATATGTATATATATATATATCCCTTGAGTATGTCAAGAATTACCTGAATTCACTAGAGATGATACTTGAGTTGATTTTTCTAGAGTAGGACTATAGCTCTCCCCTCATCCCTTAACCACGGTTTCAGATACCCACAGTCAACTGAAGTCTGAAAATATTAAATAGAAAATACAGAAATAAACAATTCATAGGTTAAATTGTGTGCTATTCTGAGTAATCTCATGCTGTCATGCTGTCTTGCTGTGTCTTGCCTGAGAGGTGAATCATTCCTTTGTCCAATGTATCCACGCTATATATGACACCTACCCATTAGTCATTTTAATAGACATCTCAGTTTTCAGATCAACTGTCGTGGTATTGTGCTTGTGTTCAAGCATTTAATAATATTTTACTTAATAATGGCCCCAAAGCACAAGAGTAGTGATGTTGGCAATTTGGATATGTCAAAGAGAAGTGCTTCCTGTAAGTGAATGTTGAAGTTTTTGACTTAGTAAGGTATTTTATCATCTCACATCAACGTCATAATAAGAAGGGTGATTACAGTACAATTAGATATTTAGAAAGACCACATTCATTTATTGCAGTATATGGTTTACACTTGTTCTATTTTATTATGTTGTTAATTTCTTAACGTGACTAATTTATAAATAAAACTTTATCATAGGTATGTATGTAGAAGATAAAACAGTATATGTAGGGTTCGGTACTATCTGAATTTTCAGGTATCCACTGGCGATCTTAGTATGAATCCTCTGTTGATGAAGGGGTCTGCTGTAGATCTGTGAGCTCTAGTTGTACCCCTCATAGATTTCTTTTTGACTTCTTCCAGAGCCAGTGACTTCAGCCATGGAACAGAATTAGCCTAACTGACTCAAGAATAGAGTCTTTGTAAAATGATGACCTGAGTCTGGAAACCTACATTACAATTTTATCTTTTTTATTCTAAAATAGTAATTTCATCTGTTTTATTTCTGTATAAATATAAATTGTACTTTTTGTTTCATCTAGATTGTCTTACAAGGACATGCAACAAGAGTAACTGCTAAATCTCAACAGAGTGGTGAAAAGGCATTTCGATGTGCATATGATGGATGTGGAAAATTATATACAACAGCTCATCATCTTAAGGTATATATAAAGAAATGCTATATCTAGTTATGACTATACCTAGGATATTAAATGCCAACATGATATACTTGTAACATTCACATGCCATTGTTTTCCCCCACTTATCAAGGTATAGACACACACTCATACAAAGACATGTAAAGCCTATGCATATTTTAGAAACTGTCTACTCTTTGAGAGCTCGAAATGTGTTTACTTCATCTCTGTCTCCCTAATATCCAGCATACCACCTGACACATGATATATTTGAATACATTTTTGTCAAATATGAAATTTATATAATTATATGAGCAGTGTGTGTAATCATTCTGTTAGCAGCGATTTGCTAAAATCTAGCAAAAGATGGTGTTAGTTTGTCCTGTCTTCCAAATATATAGGCCAAGTACTTTTATTGCAGCTAAACACAGTATACCATGACTTATAAAAATAATGCCTAACAATTATTGAATAACTTAGAGTATGTCAGAAAGTGTGTATTTAGCATATTTGGAGTAGCAGTCTCAGAGCCCATCTCCACTGCTTATCAGTGTGTAACCTTGATACGTTACCTGACCTTTTAGTGCCTCATTTTCCTTATCTATAAAATTGGATGATAAAAGTACCTCATTCATATAGTGGTTGAAAGATTTAAATATTACCGTACGTGTAAAGTGCTGAAAAGAATGACCTGGCATGTGGTAGAAGTTCAGTAAATATTGGCCGTTATCAGGATCATTCGTCACAGCAGCACTCTATGGCAGATATGTTAGTCTCCACTTTACAGAGAGGATTTTGAGTCATAGAGAAGGCAGGTGCCATGGCCATACCACTAGTCAGTGGTGAAGCTTTGCCTCAGCTCGAGGCCCCTCTAGCAGCAGCCTCCCCATTCTTTAACCTCACATTGTGTAGCCTCTCCTTATGCTCTGCTCCTAGCTCTCACCATGTATGTGCCCCATACACTTTAGACCACTTGAGAAAACCTCAAAACCTCCAGGATTCCTGTTCCTTATTTAAAATGAGTACTTCTTAAATAAAACATTTTGGTCTACATTGGGCTATAGTTTCTGAGAAAAAGAAAAGTTACCTTTCGTATATTATCAAAAATAACGTGCAAGCAACAAAATAATTCAGTAGTGAAAAAAAAAAGGTCTATGTTGAGACCATCTACCTGAGGAATGCCTAAAAGAAATAGAATCATGCCTGCGTTTTAATAACAGGTCCATGAGAGGTCACACACAGGAGACCGGCCTTATCAGTGTGAACACTCAGGCTGTGGGAAAGCATTTGCAACAGGTAAAAGCAGTGAATTTTCTTTGTTTCTTGGTTCCACTTAGCAGTCAAGCAGAGACAGGCCAGAGGCTGGAACTGACCCTTTGCCTTTGTTTGAATTAGCAGAGATACAATGACCAGTTTTTCAGTCTATCCCTTAGCTACCTCTTGTCCTGTTTACTCTCTTCTCTCTTCTCAGTTTTCTCCTCAGGCTGTTGTTTCTGCCTACTCTGTTCCGTGTTTCACTCCACACCCTGCTTCCTTTTACCAGGAAAAATGAAAGCCAACCATTAAAAATTGACACTGAATTTAACATTAGGACAGACCTTGGGGAACTGGGACTTAACAATGGGACAGGGCCTGCCCAGGGACATATCCAGCAGGACCAGGACCAGTGCCAGACCTCCTGACTGCTACGCTATTCCTCGTTCCATGTCTTGATTCCACTTCAGGCTTTTAGATTGAGTTGTGAACATCAATAAGATTGGGAAACTTTATAAAAGGAAATACACACAACCTCTTCTAGACAGAGATGAAACTGTCGAATTTTCAGCATGACAGACCTGAGCTGTAATACTCTTGTACATTTTTAAGAGTTCTTCTATTGTGTATTTGCCTAGTGTCATATCTTTGGTGTTTACTATATTTTTTAGTAGCTTAATCTCAGTAAGCATGCTTAGAGGGGTCTTGTGTAATGAAATTTCTTTTAAATTTTTCTTGAAGGTTATGGATTAAAAAGTCATTTCAGAACTCATACAGGAGAAAAGCCATATCGGTGTTCAGAAGACAATTGTACTAAATCTTTCAAAACTTCAGGAGATCTACAGAAACATATCAGGACTCATACAGGTACTGGTGTGAACAAATATCTTATTGAGGTCAGGGGTCCTTACCTGCAGGGAGGGAGGAGACTTGGGGAAGGAATCTCGGGAAGAATTTCAGGGATTCATTGTCAAGGGCTTCTCTTGAACTCCTGAAATTCCATGCAGTTTGCCATTTGCACATGTATGCTGTTTTCCAAGATCAGGGCCCATAACTTTATTAGTGTCTCAAAGGGGTTTATGTCCCCCCACAAAATTAACAATGAATGGCTGTAGACCACTAGTCCTCTCAGTTTTTAGGAGTTATCTGCGCAACAGGCTTATTTACCTAGGGTTACACATCTATTTAATAGCCCAACTGAGACAGGCACCCAGTTCCTTCTCAATTTAGTATTGTTTCTCATGCATTAAGTTGCTGCTAAAGAAAGTTTTGAACCCCTAACAGCCTCAAAGAAAGAAAAGCTTGTTACTTCCTTGTGATCATCTCTCCTCCCTTTTAACTTTCTTTCTCTCCTTTTCCTAAAGGGTACTTCGTTCTTACCTCCCTTCCTACTTCTTACCTCCCTTTCTAGTATTTGATTATTTGTGGAATTGATGTTATAAAGGTATTTATTTGCTTTGAATCAGAGCTGGAAGAATTCCAGAAACAGTTGATAAGAGATGCTGTTATAAGCTGTTGACTATAAGATAATTTTGTTTGAGATTTTACTGCAGGTGTTTTAAATATAGTATGATAAGTTTGTCCCCAAATACTTCTGAGCATTCTGAAATAGTTTAGTAGATTTCTTTAAAGATTCTTCCAGTCATTAAAGTTTAACTTTTAGTTCAAATATGATCCAAAATTGGCTTTACTTTATAAATGTTCAGGAACAAAGCTCTAGGTCTCTGCTTCTATTTAATTTACACTTATTTGGATTTGCTGTATAATGCCAACTTTTGTATAAGTTACATAAAACCATAATCTAGTTCCATTAATATTTGGTCAGGACATCTTAATTGTGCTTCCTTTGATAGTACTCATTCAGCAACCAACATATTTAAGTGGTTTTAAATCATATTTTCATTTGTATAATGTTGGATTGAGTAAGGGGCTTCAGAGACTTCTATTATAAACACAAGTGATTTCAGTGCAAAAACAAAGCAAGATGCTACAGAGTCAGGGGACTAATATATATAGCACAATGAAAATTACTAGAATGCTAGATGTCTTTCTTATCATAGCATGTCAGAGCTGAGAAAACATTACAGGTCATCTGGATCCAGAGAGGGAAGGAATTTACCCAAGGTAAACTCTTTGTTCTCCTTATGTTAACATACTGAACAAAACTCATTATAGAAAGGATCAAAGATTCCTGCTCCTTTTTAAATGATTTCATACTTGAGGGCAGAAATCTTTTGGAATGGTTTCCACCAATAGGTAAATCATAATTTCACTTAACAAAAGAAAAATATATAGAGATAAATATCTATATCTACACACATGCATTGAGGGAGAGAGAGGTCTTCTTTCCTGTCCCAGAAGTTGTTTGCTTAATTTGAGCTCATTCGAGAATAGGGCACAGGAGAATCAAAAGCAAAGGCTCTTTTCTGCTTGACAGTTTAAAGGCCCTTTGAGTTCTGGGGTTGAATAAAGCAAAGATGAAGAAAAGGAATATAATTGGCAGAATAGACTTTTTTATAAGATTAGAGTATGAGAATAGTAATATATTCAGCAAGTATTTTTGATGAATATTATATGCTAGACTCTAGATTTCAAAAAGACCAAAAATTATTTTCTTCAAGATATTAATAGAATAAACTAGGAGATAAGCTTTTAGGGAATTCTAGAGTTATTCTAACTTAGTCCTACTTTTTACTCAATTTTTCTTTTATATTTCTTTATGATATTTCTTTCTTTGCTTTTCTCAGCTTATTTTTTAATACACCCATCTGGATGATTCTGTCTTGGAGAGTCATGTAATCATTGATGAATTTTGAATACTATTCAGGTTTTCCTATTTAAATTTAAGTTTCGAGTAGAAGATGCTGTTTACAGGGAGAAAAAAATTGAAGGGGAAGCTCAAATGCAAGAAGGCTAGAGTCCTGAGCATGATCCTAAGCAGAATCGAAGGATAAGACATTTCAGTTTTCTATGTATTTTTGCACCATTTAATTTATTCCTTTTTGTATTTTCAGGAGAAAGGCCCTTTAAATGTCCCTATGAAGGCTGCGGTCGGTCTTTTACAACATCAAATATCAGAAAAGTGCATGTTAGGACACACACAGGAGAAAGACCTTATTACTGCACAGAACCAGGATGTGGGAGGGCATTTGCCAGTGCAACCAATTATAAAAACCATGTGAGGATACATACAGGTAACAGTCTGTGATTTCTTGGTCATTTAACTGTCAAGGCTTAGTTTAAGTCCTGCCTCTTTCATAAACCATTCTCAAGTAATCTCTTTCCTCCTTCCTACCACTTGGTGGAAAGAGATTAAGCAACTTTAAAAAAACTTCACCTTAGCATTTATATATTCATTTATTCAGAAACAGTTATTGAGCATCTTCTGTGTTTTGCCCTGTCAGGCATCAGATGCAAAGACAGATAAGACATTGTGAGGGGCAGTTGAGTTGAAGAGAGATAGTAGACATATAATTGCTGTAGAATGTCTCCCATTTACGTGAACAAAATGCTGTGGGAGTAGGGAGGGGAGCAGCCAGCTTTGTGGGAGAAGCATTCACAGAAGACTTTACAGGGGAATTTGACTTTTAGACTGAGCCCTAAAGTTTGCTAGGTAAAGGGAAGGTATTCCTGGCAGGGGAAATGTCATGGGTAAAGGCACAAAGATAGGAAAAAGCGTGACTTATTTGGAGAACACTGGGTGGTTCCAAATGACCGGAGAGTAGAGAGTAGTACACAGTGAGGTCAGAGAGGTGTGCAGGGGCCTTGTGTGTTGTGTTGTCATGGTAAAGGCCTTTCTTAAACTGGGTTTTGTGGTGATGGGCAGAGTGGGAGGGGTGGTCTATGGATAGATTCTTTTTTTAGGAACAGCTTTTTGAGATATAATTCATATACTATAAAATTCATCCATTTAAAATATACGATTCAGTGCTTTTTAGTATATTCACACTGTTGTACAGCCATAACTACAATTTAATTTTAGAATACTTTCATCTCACCTAAAGGAAACTCCATAGTCATTAGCAGTCTTCTCCCACTCCCACCCCCTAGCCGTAAGCAGTCACTAATCTACTTTCTGTCTCTATGGATTTGTCCATTCTGGACATTTTATATAGATGGAATAATATAATATATGGTGTTTTTCATCTGACTTCTTTCTCAGCAAAATGTTTTTGAGGTCCAGTCATGTCATAGCAGATATTAGTACTTTCCTTTTTAATTACTGAACAGTATTCCATTATGTGAATTTATCATATTTTATTTTTTCATTTCACTAGGTGTTTTCACTTTTTGGCTATTATGAATAATACTCTGAGCATTCATGTACAAATTTTTGTGTTGAGATGTTTTCTTTGCTCTTGGGTATATACCTACAAGTAGAATTGCTACATCATATGGTAACTCTGTGTTTACTATTTTGAGCACCATCCAAATTGTTTTCCAAAGTTTCTGTACCATATTACAATCTCACCAACAATGTATGAGGGTTCCAGTTTCTCCATATCCTAGCTAACAGTTGTTATTATATGTCTTTCTGATTATAGTCATTCTACTGTAAGTGAAGTGATAGTTTTCTCATTGTGCTTTTGATTTGCATTTTCCTAATGTGCTTATGTTGAGCATCCCTTTTATGTGTTTATTGGCAATTTGTAACTTGAAAAGTCTATTCAGCGCCTTTGGTTTGTTCGTTTGTTTTTTTTTAGTTGGGTTGTCTTTATTATTGAGTTGTAAGGATTATTTATTATTTTCTGGGTATAAGTCTGATATATAATTTACAAGTATTTTCTCCCATCCTCTGGGTTGTCTTCACTTTCTTGATGGTGCCAATTGTAGCACAAAAACTTTTAATTTTTATGCTCCATTTTGTGGATGTGTTTTGGGCGGGGGCGGGGGGGAGAATAGAAAGGTGAATGGAATGGCAGGGTAAGGCAGAATGTGCATTTTTTAAATGTTGTTAAATATTTTTAAATATTTTCATTATTGGTATTAAGAGAAATTTGTGATAATTCAAAATTAAAAGACATTTTTACAGAAATGTCTGCATCCCACAGACCTCGGGGAGAGGTCTGTAAATATTTGTGTAAATATTTTCAGGGATCTTCAACAATCTCTTTTCTTTGAAAAGGGTACATTAACAAATTTGAATACTGTTCTGGGCAGAGGGGAAGCCTTAAGAGAATTTAAAGAAAATTTGCTTTTTTTAAAAAAAATCATTCAGTCAATAGTATAAAAAGAAATTAAAGGGAGGTAAGACCATAAACAAGGAGACTAATCAAGGGTTTTTAGGATGTTCAAAGTGAGGTGGAGAAGAATACAAATGAAAGACATTGAAGAAGTATTGGCAAGGGACTTGGTGACGAAGTTAGTCATGAAGAATAAAAAAGAACCTGTCATCTACGGCCATGCCACCCTGAACAAGCCCGATCCCATCTGATCTCGGAAGCTAAGCAGGGTCGGGTCTGGTTAGTACTTAGATGGGAGACTACCTAGGAAGACCAGGTGCTGTAGGTGTAAAAGAAATAAAAAATAAGGGATTGTAAGCTGACAAGGTCCTTGCAATCTGTGAAGTCAACCAAGGGTTGCCTCACCTAAAAAAGAAACTGTCATTCTAGCTTGCATGAATGCTAGAGTTTGTATGATGCTAACATGGGGAAGAGCAAGTTGAAAAAGGAAGACAGATGTTGGTTTGGAATATATAGGTCTCAGGATATCACTCACACTTGAACTCTTACCATCTATATATTTACTATAATAATTTGTAAAACTTTTGCTCAAAATTTATGATCCAATTTGAAAACCACTGAAGTCATATTTCTGATACAATCATATCTTATGCTTACAAATGTGTATTATGGCTATCATCTTCTCTACATGATTAGTTACTGTGTTTTCTAAGAAAGTGAAAAAGCCTATGAAAACCTAAGAGGCCTAGAAAAGTGGCTGTAGATTAGAGGAATTATATTTTGCTAATATAATTTGCATTCCTTCTATATCTTTAAGATATTTCATCAAGTTTGGCCATTACGATTTTGGAACATTCAGGTAGAGCAATGATCTCACACACGGATGCACATTGGATTCGCCTTTTAAAAATAGTCTGACTGCCCAAAATTCTGTGTGCAAAAATTCTAACATAATTTTACTAGGGTGAGGCTCAGGTATCAGTATATATTAAAAAACTCAGCAGGTCTTTTACATGCATATGTGATTGAGAATCACCAAAGTAGAGGGATCCAGTAGGTAGTTAGAAATGTTAGTCTGACTCAAGAGGTACTTCTGGGCTGGAAGAAAGGATTAGCTAATGGTCATCAAGTATATGAAACAGTAAATGCCCACATTATGCTATAAGTGGAGTGTAAAGATTAATGGAGGCCATTCTTACAAAGTTGATCAGATGACCCAGTTGAGGCTATGCAGCTAGCTAGTAGGGAGCTCAGAAGTAAAATTTAAGTCCATTTACGCCTTGATTGTGGTTTGGTGCCACCTAGTGGTAGTTTGTGCTCCAGCCTAAATATGAATAGAGCTGATTTCCTGAGTTGTAATTGCCCATTTCCCTGGCAGTCTTATGCCTTCATCACACCCTCCCCCATAACCATCCACCAAGGTAAGAACTCTAACCTGCCCTGCTTTGAGAATGGGGACTGGGCAGAAGACCAGAGGCAATTTCCAATTACTTTATGTCCAAAACTTATATTACAGATTACATTAGTATGAGATTTTTTTACTATTTGTGGGTGGTTTTACTATTTAGAACTATTACGATTATGGGAAAAGATGTAATTACCAAAGAAGCTGTAAAATGAGAATAAAGTAGAACATGCATATGTCTACACACATGCATATGCACATTTTAGAAATTATATGAGTTCATACCAATACCTCCAATGCAATTCATCCGAGAGAGCTCTTTTTCTTCTTCCTTTATTTCATGTTCGTATATCGCTTCTTCCACAGCAAGACCTCTGGCTTCCAACAGCATTGACACATTTACTTATTTGCTCAATCTTTTATTACATCTAAAATTGTTTCAGCATCACTTTGCCCATACCACTACAATAAACTACTAAAAAGAGAAGATTTGTTTGCAGTCCCTAACCCCACCCTACAACCTAGTCCAAGACTAAGCATGTTAGTCAAATACTGTGTGTATGAGTTACTTTAATTAGTTTATTCTTTCTCCCCCACAACCTCAGCCCCTTCAGTGTGATTAAAAGTATTCATTTAAACCACAATTAGGTTGATTTGTTCCAGTTTGCTTTCAGTTTTAGATTTCCCCCACCACTACATGTTAATACTGTCTAGATACTTTGTGATATTAAGTAATTATTGTTAATTTTTTTAAAAAGAGATCCATCCTTCAGATATGCAGTCTGAACTACTTACAGATGCAATGGAATGCTATATGGAGCTATTTCAGAATAATCCAGGGTAGGAAGAATGGAGGAAATATGTAGCGAGTAAATGAAACAGTATTGGCCATGAATTGATAGTTAAAGCTGGGTGATTGGTACATGGGGGTTTATTACACTGTTTCTCTATACTTTTGTGAATGTTTGAAATTTTCTATTATTTTCTAAAAATAGTTGTATTACCTATATTGTTCTCAAATTGTTTCATGGAAAAAGATTTATAGTTTTTACTTCCTTTTGTATTGCCTAGTTATTTTTAGTGAATATTCAATAGCTTTTGAATGGATGTAAGAGTGAAGTTAATAGAAAACGTGTTTTTTTTTTAGATTTACTAAAGTGTCCAAACTATATAGGCTTTTTAGAAAATCCTTTTTTATTATTCTTATCAAATCCTTAGAGTAAATTGAATTAGTTATAGTAATAATTGCATTTATTATTGTCATTAGTGTAATATCATTAATCATGCCTAGATTATCTAGTAATAAGTAACAATAAATTGTAGTTTCATCAAAGCTTAGAGTTAAACTGGGCACCATCTTCATCCTTAATTTTCTCATCCCTTGAAATTAAGGGGAAAGTGGTATTCAGACACAGGACAACACTCAGGATGCAGACTACCTTTTTAGCCAAGTCAGAACAGTTGTTAGGGAGTCTTTTCTTCTGTGCTGCCTCATGACAGGATGGAAAAGGATTTGGTGACTACTTATTTTTGCCATTATAGGCCTTTTCTTTTTTAACTCCCAGGGAAGTATAGAATGATTATGCCTTCATATGTAAGAGCTGATTTTTTTTTTTTTTTGGTGCTATTCTTTACTTAGGGGAAAAGCCATATGTTTGTACAGTCCCTGGGTGTGATAAAAGGTTTACAGAATATTCCAGTTTGTACAAACATCATGTTGTTCACACTCACTCCAAACCATACAACTGTAACCACTGTGGGAAGACGTACAAACAGATCTCCACGCTGGCTATGCACAAACGGACAGCCCACAATGACACGGAGCCCATCGAGGAAGAGCAGGAAGCCTTCTTTGAGCCTCCCCCAGGTGAGGGTTTTGTCTTATCAATAGTAATGAACATAACTTAAGATTAATAGTATTTTCTCAAATTGTAAAGTATCATTCAAATAATCCTACAAACATAAAAAATTTATTACTGTGTTAAGTGTTATCAAGGAAAGGTACTTCATGCTCTGGATTGTATGAGAAGGGAACTTAGTCTAAATGATCAGAGAAAGCTTCCCTGAGGAAGTGAGTTTTGGAGAGATCTAGAAGGTGAATTGGGGGAGAGGCAAGGCTTGGGGAGGGAGGAAACAGGGAGCAAAGGCAAGAGAACATTCCAAATGGAAGAAATGGCATGTGCAAAAAGTCCTGAGGTTGGAGAGAGCAAAGTGAATTAGAGAGACTGAAAGAAGTCTGGCCAGTGTGGCGCTTCTCCCTGAGAAGGTAGTAAGAAAGGCTAGCAATGAGGCAGGGGCAGCTAGACTATTGCGTGTGTTAAGAGCACAAAGCACTCTCAGTTTAATCTTAGTTAATTCATGTGCTATTAGCTAGTGTTGTAGGAGACAAAAACATTCATTTCAATAAGAATAAACTCTCGAAAAAATAGTTCAGAGAACTACATTCTACGATTTCTGTTAAATAACTCAGCAGAGGTTAAATAGGCAAAATGAAGTGGATTTTTCTAAAACCAAAAAAAGAAAAAAAAGAAGTTATAGGTTGTCTTACTGTTTCATTTAGTACCTCCTAAATGAAGTAAATTTTAAAATTTTTTAAAAAGTATATTTTCCCATTCTTAACAGCAGAGATTGAAGTACTGAAAACATTTTTGTGAAGAAAATGGGTGGAAAATAAGGGAAAGAACAGCTCACTACCTGCTCAAATGATTCTCTGTAGTTTTAATTTGTCTTTTCAGATTTCTCGTGTGATAGTAAGAAAATAACTATTCCTTCAGTATTGAACGCCATATTATTTTCTAGCCAAAGCACTGTAAGTGTGCATGGTTCAAAATTACAACTGCTAAATCCTTGCAGTTAGAAATCAGGCTTTAATGAAGTGAAACTTAGGTTTTAAGACACCTCCTTTTTTTTTTAAGCTTCCTCACTCTTCATTAAATGTTGATATTTCAGATTGTCAGAATTTCTTGTTTCAAGAAAATAGTCTATAATATACATTCTGTTAAAAAAAAAAACAACTAAGATCGTTTTTCCAAGAATAAGGATGGATTTGTGTTCCTTTTCTCTCATATGATCCCCTAGGTTTTGTAACCTATTGGAATAATGGTATATAAACAGCTATGGAATAGGACAAGAAAAAATGAAGGAATGACTACCATGGAGATAGTCACAAGTATGACTAGAGTCATATGAGTGTATGCGTCAAACTTTGAGAAGTACTCTTAAGTTAGCATATTAAGTCCTTCTTTAAAGGAAAAAAATATATATTTACCCTCTTGCCTTCATGGGAAGTGGAAAGTGCTAGAAGAGAAGGATCAGTAATCCTCTTGGTTGTCAAGTATAGCAGTAATAGATTATTGAAATGCTATTTACATGCTAGGTCTTTATAAAGTAAAGAAGTAGATGATGGTTCCTGTTCTATCACTTATTCAATGATTAACCTTATCTCAGATAACATGCCATTACATTGTCTTTACACAGTGATGTCATTATGTACTGATGACTTGCAATCAATCATTTGTGTTAAAGAGTAAGTAACTTGGTATTCTTAGGCTGTATTTACACACCATTCTGGATTTGTGATTAACGTCTTTGAAGACTGTCATATCATTTTTAACAGCTTCTTAAGTGACTGCAAGAACTTAATGCATACTTACCATATTGGAAGGGTTGTTTGCCAATCAGTCTTCTTGTACAGTTCCCCCCTCTTTCTTCCCCAACATACATGCACAGTATCAATAATTATTCCAACTAAGAGAATAAGAGAGGTCTCCCAAAATTAGAACACTTAACTTTGATGTGGAAAGATTTGGTTTGGTCTGCTATGATTTGGTTTGGCTTTGCAAAAATGGAGGTAGAGGAATTAGAAGGAGGTGCTGGAAGCCATTTTCATTATTTAGAATATATTACATATTCTAATATATCTAATATGTACTTTAATTTGTATATACTCCTTTATAATATTTAAAATATCTTTAAAAAATGGGGGTGCTAGGCCCCAGGTGCATGCCACGAGCATGTGGGAGGAGACACCCCACCTTCAGAGATCCAGTTCTTAAGGAAAACAGCAACATCCATAGGTCGGGGTGGAAGGGGGTGGTGAGATTAAAGAGGGGGAAAAATTTTTTTTAAATAAATAAATAAAAATAAAGTTATTTTTAAAAAATAAATAAAATAAAATATCTTCCACTTTCTAAATATCTTGGTTGGTCAAATAAATGATTCATTTGTTCTTAACAGGTCAGAGCGAAGATATTCTTAAAGGGTCCCAGATCACATATGTTACAGGTGTAGAAGGAGATGATGTTGTGTCTACACAAGTGGCCACAGTAACCCAGTCTGGGTTGAGTCAACAAGTTACACTCATATCCCAGGATGGGACTCAGCATGTAAGTAGCCACCAAAAGCCAAACAAGTTAAATCATATATATTTCTCTGAACTCGGGCTTGAAAGCCAGGTTGGGTCCCAGTTGAGGAAATCCTCAAATATCAGGCATAAAATTTGGTCTTCAGCTTGTAGGCAGTGCTACCTCTCCTGAAGGTTTTTCAGTAGCCTAAAAAAGTCTGCATGCAAGGAGATCAGTAGTAGAGAGAGAAGGTTTGTGACCCTCGGAGGATGTTACTGGTATAGTTCAGAAGTAAGGTGATAAGGTCAGAACCGCAGTGAAGTTGAGGCTTGAAAAGTGACAGATCCATGTGAAATACAATTCAAAAAAGGGATAGGATTTGGTGCCTGATTAGATCCAGGAGGTGATATTGAGAAATCAGCAGAGCCTTAGCTGAGTGATGGTGGCATCATTAAAAGATCCTGGGAAGTCAATGATGGCCAACCTGTAAAATTTCCAAAATGCAGCTCTCCCTACCCAGAATCAGGGAGTTCACTTGGGAGTCACTCAACTAGCTTTGCAGAATTAATAGAACAGGTATCTTGATTTTCCCAGGAAAGGCAGTGTAATGGTGGTTCTCCAATATCGCTTTTTAGATGCCACTAGCCTAAAATAATGCAGACACGATTTCATTTTTAAGCTCCTGCTAAAGTTGTCTTAGCACCTGGTAGAAATAGGCATAGGGATTCTTTATCCTCCTATATTTGCCGTTTCCCTGGAGAACTCTCTCCTTACCCATCTCAGAGCTTTACCTCTCATGATTAACCTACCCTTTGTGTTGATAACTGTTAAGATGCTGATGTTAGCTAGGAGGCAGAACATACTCAGATTGGAAAATACAAAGCTCATGTACCATTCCATTCATCTTTCTCCCCTTCACTTGACATCACTAATTCCACACAGTACTCTTTGTCCACTGATTGACATGCAAAATTAAACATATTTACTAACCAAGTTTTAATTCAGCGTTGACCCTAAGACTTTTTCTTGAATTATATCATCACAGATAGAGGCCCTCTGGAGGTTATTTGATCTAACCTCCCTCGCTCCCTCTGGAGATTATTTGATCTAACCTCCCTCGCTCCCTATACTGGAAGAATTCTCTCCAAAATGACCCCCCAAAAGATGAGGCAGTTTCTTTATAAAGAAGCAGACTGTTTCATTTTTGGATTCTAGTGTTTATCACACTAGAACCTATGTCTGTATCATTCACTCGTGGCTCCTCTCTGACCATGGAGAATGAGTCTTGTCCTTCTTCATGTGTTCCAAAACAGCTATTTTCTCCACCTCAATGTTATATTTTCTCTGGATGTAGCCTTCCCGTTTCCTTCTGGAATGAGGTTTCTTTTCTATTCCTCTGGTTAATTAAACAATAAACATTTATCAAACATCTAATTATCGAACATCTACTCAGTGCTAGTCATTTTGGTAGACAGTGTGGGGTATGTAGTCTAATTGGAGAGAGACATTCCTAAAATGAACGATAATTTCTTATAATAATGGGTATGTGACTGAGGGATATGTAAAGTGCTGTAGCAGTCTAGAGGAAGGAGTAAATGATTATTCCTGAAGGAATCTTGGAGGCCTTTACAGAGAATGGCCATTCAGTTAGATCTTGAAAAATTTTCATGAATTCACCAGGCAGAAATTGAAGAGCAGGGCAAAGGTAGGAACATGTAACAGAATATGACACTCTCTGAGACTGCAAATGGTTAGTTGTGACTGGAATGCCAGATGCTGATTTGGAAGTAGTGGAAGATGCTGGAGAAGCTATGAAAGGCCAGTTGTGAAAGGTCATGAATGCCACGTAAGAAATCTGAACTGTAGTGATGGGGAGTCACAGGGATTTAAGCAGAGAGCATAATGAAATTTGTTTGTTTTAGAAAAGTGTCAAGGTTGAGGATGGTTAGGGAAGGTTAGACTCGATATCTGGAAAGAAGTTGTATTATTGCAGAAAGTCAGATGAGAGAAAAATAAGGTCTAAATTGGCAGTAGAGATGGAGAGGAGGAAATGCATTTAAGAAATACTCAATTTTTCAGATGACCTCTTTCTAAAAGAGTTTATTCCATTATAAAATGTTTATTTGCTCCCATAGAGTAGATATATACAAGGATTAGGCCTAGGCCTTAATAAAGATTGCCAAATATAACAAGAAACGTTAACTGACATGTAAAATGCATTGTATTTCAGGTCAACATATCTCAAGCTGACATGCAAGCCATTGGTAATACTATCACAATGGTAACACAGGATGGCACACCCATCACAGTCCCTGCTCATGATGCAGTCATAAAAAAAGAACACACTCTGTTGCTATGGTAACTGCTGAGGGTACAGAAGGGCAGCAGGTAATTGTTTTTTTTCTTTTATATCAGTCAAAACATATCAGTGTCAAAACTGTTAATAGATGCACAATGTGTTAGAGCAGTTAAGCACACAAACTTCGGACTGAATCCTAGTGTTACAGCTTTTTAGCTACATATCCCTCTGAGTCTCAATTTTTTACCAAATATGTACATATGATTTTGTATGTGTATGTGTCTATCTGCTAGGTAAATCCCTAGAGTGGAATTGCTGGGTGAAAAGATATATACGTTTGTAATTGTGATAAATGTTGCCAAACTTCCCTTCTAGGATTGTGCCAATCTACATTTCCACCTGCGTTTGAGAGTGTGTCTTCCTCTCTGCATAGTTAACATAGTGGTTTCAAACTTTTAGATCTTTGCCAATCTGATCTATCTCCTTATAGTCTTAATTTTTCATTTCCCTTAAAATAAATAATATTAATACATTTAAAAACTGTACATGTACTATACTGAAGGCAATGTTAAGCTTCACTGCAGCTACCTTACCCTGTTCAGTGAGTGAGTTTGTCAAAATTAGTAGCTCTCATTCTTCCTATATTAATTTACAGAGTCAAGACCATCACAGTAAAAACTGATAAATTGGACTTCATCAAAATTCTGCTCACCAAAAGATGCTGTTAAGAAAAATGATTAGATAAAGACATATGGCAAAAAAGAAAAAAGATAAGCCCCAAAATGAGAAAAATATATTCACAGTATATATGACAGTGAACTTGTATTGAGAATATATAACATCCACACATCAATAATTAAAAGATGAACAGACCAACACAAATGAGTAAAATTTTTTAAAAAATTTAAGTGAGCAAATCATTTGATTGCTCATTTGAACAGACCCCTCACAAAAGAAGATATAGGAATGGCAACACAAAAAAGTGCTTAATATCTTTAGTCACCAAAAAAACACAAATTAAAATCAGAGTGAAATGCCATTTCAGACACAGGAAAATGACTGAAATAAGAAAGACTAACAAAACCAAATGTTGGCGAAGATGTGGAGCAACTAGAACATTCATATACACTAGTGAAAGTGCAGAATGATACAAACACTTTGGAGAACTATTAAGCAATTTCTTATAAAGTTAAAACATACCTCTACCCTATGATCCAGAAATTCTACTAGATTACACACTGTATGATTCCACTTATATGAAATCCAAGAACAGACGAAATGAATCCATGCAATAGAAATCAGAAAGTGCTGTTTGGCTGGGGGTAGGAAATTGACAGCATGGACTATGAAGGATTTGTACTATATCAAGTGATGTACTGTTTCAAGTGATGGTTTCACAGATGTATGTAACCATTAAAACTCAACAGAATACCTATGATGCAGACATATTTATCGTTTGCTAACTATACCTTATGCCAAAAAATAAATGTATAAATGTGTGTGCATGCGCACGCACATACATACATACATATATATGTATACATACATACATATATATATACATATATATGTGTATATATATGTATGTATGTATGTATGTATGTATATATATATATATATATCCCCCAAACAGGAGCTTTCATGTTGTCATATGGAATGGTCCCACCTAATCTGTTTGCAGCCATTTCTATGGCTCTAGGATTCCTGGATGGATTTATAGCCCAGCTTGGATAAACACACCTTGTATTAGTTATAGTTGCAGGTCTGGAAAGATAGCAACCCTAAAGCAAACATTCTTATGCAGCTTATCTGTAGCCTATGGGTTAGGAAAATTCTCAAGAGAGAAAACTTTGAGGGCTAGAATGAAATCAGGCAGCTTCCAGCAAAGAGGGATCACAACAGAGTTACGGGTTTCACTTGAGGACCAGCCGCTGCCATGAGCCTTTTGACTGTAACTGTAGGCCATTGGGCAGATGTTGACTATCCACTTGGGGTATTCAGACTCCACCTATGAGTTATCTGAAGGGTATGCTTTAGCATAGTACAGCCCCTCTAACTTGGTGATTGAAACTCTTAAATTCTGTCTCCTGTGGAGAGTGTCACTAAAATTTCTTCACAGCTTTTCAGCCTTCCAGCTGCTGCTTTCTACCAGATTTACTGGAACCTCCTCCACACGTTTGCAGTTCTTGGGTCTTAAAGAATTGAGTAGCATTTATACACAGAGTTGGGAGACCTCCCCCCATTCCACACCCACACCCCCCCACACACACACACAGACCTCTGGTTTTCTTCTAAAATATTCCTCTCAATATATAGCCATTCTGGCAGCCCTAGACTCCATTATCTGATACCTTAAGTTGCCCTGTGCTGCTCAGACTGGAGAGTACCCTCAGTGAAAAACCTATTTAAAAATAGATGTGACCCAGTATGGTTCCCTTCCTTCGAGAATCCTCTACAGTTTCTGCCTGCTTTTTCTCATCCTCCAATCGCTTCAGATAGTTGCTTTTTCACATTTTTGTCCACAGTTTGTGATTGTTACCTGCAGAAGGGATCAGCTACTCTGCTCTTGCTGGGCTGCTCTCTGTTATTAGATTATGGAACATTACTGGGATTTATCCAAGATGAATATCTATTAACTTAAAAAATCTAGCACTTTTAGTGAATTAATGATCAAGTAAAATAGAAATTTTTGTTTTTAACCTATTCTTCCTCTGAGTTTGGCCAAATGAAATTTTAGAATATCATATTAACAGAAGTAATTGATGCCATTTTCTATGTTCTCTACATAGAAAAAACTACATTGTGGTTTAAGAGCCACAAAAACACTTTTAACCACTCTGGCTAGACACTTCAGGAACAAGATGGCAAGATGCTACAGAATCTAAAAAGGAAATTAATATAATTAGATATGTTGCTATTTGTCAGTAATGCTAATGGTCTTTTCAGTTTTCCTAGTTAAATGGAAATCTAATTTTAAATGCAAAAGATAAACAGGAGAAAATAGTATATTCTCTACCACTGCTCCAAACTTGGGAATTAACAGACATTTGAGATGTGAATTAGTCCACATGTGTAACTTACTAAGCAGCCACTTAGGGTTAATAGAATCTAGGCAGAGTCACATGTCCCCTGGTTAACAGAGCCTAGTATAGTGGATTTACTTCTCCAGTGTCCTCTACCCTGTCATGCCATTGGCTCACTTCATAACCTTAGACAAACCTCTTCTTTCTGAGCTTCAACTTCCTCAAATAAAAAAGAGTAGTCCAGAGTAGACAACTTAAAAAGTCTCTTCCAGCTTTAGGCTTCTACAAGTCTACAATCAGAAGGGTGTTTTTCCTTTTGAAGAAGATCTTTTTCATTAAATGAATTTTAACCTATTTAAACCATAGTTTTAATTCTTCTGCGTATTTTTTGTTTAAGGTTGCAATTGTGGCTCAGGACTTGGCAGCATTCCATACTGCATCATCAGAAATGGGGCATCAACAGCACAGCCATCACTTAGTAACCACAGAAACCAGACCTCTGACCTTAGTGGCAACATCCAATGGCACCCAGATTGCAGTTCAGGTGAGTACAGTGGCAGCAGCCCTCCATTGGCAGCAGCGCTACTCGTACCTCTCAACAATGTACACTGCGCTTTACGCAGAACCTTCACAGGAGGCAGGGCACAGAATAATTTGTGTCACTTTAACGAAACTGCTTTGTTAGAGGTGGATTCAAAGGGACCAACAAACACTTTGTTCTCTACTATCTTTGCATATTCTAGGGGATTGTATAGCAAAAGATAAATAAATAAATAAAGCTTCTGGTATATATCCCTATGGGCATCCAGCCAGCTATCTTAACTCTCAAAATAAACATCTAATTAGGCAGGATTCTATAAAACACTTAAGAGCTACTCCTTGGAAATGAACCTAGTGTAAACATAGACCCTAAATCTGAGAATCACTGCACAGTCCTGTTTTACAGTAGGGAATGTCAGAAGACTAAGAAGAAAACCATTCTCTGGGAAATCACTGTATTCAAGCAGAGAATCTAGAAGGCTGGGTGCAGATTACCTTTCCTCGGGGGAAATCATTCATGTATTTACTCGGAAAAGGGTTAGAACACACTCAGGCAAATGCCAGCCATTGGTTTTAATTTAGTTTATGGACATAGAAGCTAAAGGCTCAGGAAGCTCTCTGAATCTCTCCATTGGAAAAAATGAGCATCTTTTGTCCCTTGCATGTGTGAAAGTTTATCAAAATCCTAAATAAAGAAACTGCATTACTCTCCCCTGCAGGAATTTGTTTTTGTGCTCTCACTGATTGGATCTGCAGTAGTATCTTAACAAGCCCAGGTGTCAGAGAGAAATTCCATTTCTGGCATATACTATTCCTTTGGCATCGTCTTTACTGTGGGTTTGTGTATGTTCCTGTTTCAGCTTGGAGAACAGCCATCTCTGGAAGAAGCCATCAGAATAGCATCCAGGATCCAACAAGGAGAAACGCCGGGGTTGGATGATTAACCTTAAGAACAATGGAGCAATAAAGCAAGAGGAGCCTTTCATTTTTAGGCAGCAGAGATCCACGAAGCCCGGGCCCAGGAAATGAGAAGTTTCCATTCCTAAAACACTGTACACATTTTTATGCAAGAGTGGAGAACATTTTATTCTTGACACTTTTGTGTATATAACTCTTGGAATAGATTCACAAACTGATTCATTGTGTACAAGGAAGTATGAAATTAGGGCAATACTGTAAATTTTCACATTACTCTTTTATCAGATTGCAAACTCCTAAAGTCTTCATGCAAGACCAGTGAAGTCTCATGGAGTCTTATGATGGATTTTTAACTTACTGTGAAAAAATAAAATAAAGGCTATATCTAAAATGTTAAAGGTTCTATATGTCAAACAATCATAATTCCAAAAGCCATCATGGATAATAAAGGATGTAAAGCCTTCAGATATTTCCCCAAGTTTAGTACAGTGTCTGCAGTTTTTGTTCTGCTGTATACTTGTTCATTTTTATTTGTATCTTACGGTTTGAAGACTATTCATTATAGTTTTCCATCCCTGTTAAATACCAACTCTTCAAGCTGAAATGCTAATTACATTAGCACTACATTGGATTATGTATAAAATTATAAAGTTTGGTTACTTAAAATTAAAAAGTTAAATCCAGTGCTTTGGTTTTGTTAAAGACTTTACTTACTGTTCAGGTTTTTGTTACTGTTTTTTAAGAATAATGAACTATCAAAGTTCAGCCATCGGCTGGAGCCCATATAGCAGTGCTGTTATTGGAAATGGCTTTACTTTGAAAATTAGGTTAGTGGGTTGGTGTAAATTATTTATTTTTCTTATGTACTTTTGTTTTAAAGCTTATTACCCTAAAGTTTATTATTAATTTTGAATACAGCAATTTTTAAAATGTTACCTTTATATTTGTTTTATTAAATTGGTATGTTGGTGGGGGGAAGTGTTACAGAAAATACCACAAATATAATCAGTTATAATCCAACATGCATATATTGAGAGTACACTGTGTATCAGGCACAGAAGAGTACTTTTCTATACATTGTTATGTGCTTGTAACAATTTTGTGAGATATATAGGACTTACAATCCCCGTATTTGTACAAGAGGAAACTGAGGGTCCAAAGAGGTTAAATGCCTAACTCAGACCATACAGCTGTGAAGAGGCAGGACAAAGACTTGAGAACCCAGCCATTCCGGCTGCCAAGTCCAGTGTGCTTTTTCACCATGCTATCACTGTCTTCTCATGTAATTTGTGACAGAGATTGTTAAGATGAGCTTTGGTTTCTGATTGCCTCATGACCTACGCACTTGAAAAACCATCTCTAATGTTGGAAATTCAGCATAGGGTCTGCCAAGGTCCAAAAGAAAGAGGGAGTTATGAAGGGTTTTCCTGCAACAATCACTTAGTCACTGTCATTCACCAATCTTTGTTTGCTGGAGAGCTAAAATGTGGCTGTTTTTCATTTCCAGCTTAACAGTAAAAAGGAAAAAGTGTGCAGCTTTATTTAATATCTTTGATCAGGTTCTCTGAAGTCTTACTAAAAAGGGTCATGACTTCATTTGATATAGGAATCCCTTTAGGGTTGTGCAGAGGATTGGTTGCTTGCCCTTCAAAGCTCTTCATAGACATAAAACATTAGAAAAGGTCTTAGTCACCCACAGATCCAGTCTTCATTCCTAACAGAGACATTTAAACATACCCAGAACTCCCAGCTGAGGCCCAGAAAGGGGCCAGCATGGAGGGATAGAGAAAGAACAGAATCTACGAAGTGAAAGGGCGGTGCTCCCACCTCCCAGTCCCAGTCCTAGCTGCTGACAGGGAGCTCCTCCACTGGGCCAGGAAGACTTGCTGTGTCCCAGGACCTAAACCCAAGCCAATGACCTCCCCGGGCTTCTTCCATGTGCCCTAGCTCAGATTCCAGCGTGTTCGTCCCTGGTCTCAGCTCCTTTACCAGATGGGCTGTGCGGGGCTGTGCTAGACTGTGCCAAACTGTGCCAGTGGACCCGATTATCCCTCGGCTCAAAAACAAAACAAAACATATTCCTACTGGCACCAGAGAAAAGGGCAGAAGGGCACTGCTAGTTTGTCCCCTACCTGTTTTCCTGGGAATGGGACCCTAGAAGCCTAGAGAGGGGGCATATTTCTCCCAAGGGAGGGCTCCAGCTGACGGTTGCTGCTTAGTAAAGCTGGTGTAGGTTTCTATACAGTGCAGGATGCAGAAAAGAGCCCTCCAGAGTTGAAATACCTCCAAAAGGCACTTCATGAAACAAGCATATACTTTAGCAAATAGAGCCAGTGGAAACCTAACTGCAATATGGTCCAGACGATGCTCAAGGCAAATCTTTCAGTCCAAGAAAAACATCCCCACTCTATCCCAGACACACCCCCAGGCCACTACAAAGAAAAAGTAGATTGCCCACAGTCTGCATCATACAGAGTAAGATAAGGGCTTAGCTTCCTTAATTCTCTACAGGTGCAGCTGCCCAGAGGGCCACACTGCTCCCTGCCCACTCACCAACCCCACCACCAGTCCATCAGGGGCAAAATGGACAGTCTCACATGGTGTCTTCAGGGATGACAGCCTTGGGACTAGGTAAGTAACTTGGGAAATCATGCTGTCAGTACTGAAATGGACTGGATTCCATGTATCATCCAAGGAATTTTTGGTTCAGTATTTCCTGGCTCAGATAAGATTGTAGACCAGTCAAGTATCAGGAGACCCCAACAGCAAACGGAGTGGGAGGGTGAAAAGGAAAGGGGTACAGCTGAAGTCTGCTGTCAAGGAGGAAAAGGGAGCACATGGAGAGTGGAGAAAGGATGCCTCGACCCCCTCCGCTGTAAGCACTTTCTATACTTAGGTTTCCTTTAGAGATAAGGGGATCTTTCAAAGAATACTCCAGCCAAGTACCCTCTTTTCTTTTGCCTGAGGAACAAGGCTGGCTTCATGGACATGTGGCCAGTGCTATTGAACAGAAAGACCCTGTACTCAGAAGGATCCTGCACTCGGGAGTTAAGGCACTGTAATTGCAGTCTTAAAATTCTTAATAATTTTATCTTTGAATCTATGTTCTGTAAGTAAAGTCTCATAGAACAGTGGAGCAGGCCCTAAGGGCCTAGAGACTAGACTTACACAGTCCTACCCGCTGTGGCCTCCCTGGATGGGTTCTCGCATCCATTCCCCTTCTTGTCCTTAC
Organism: Pteropus alecto; assembly: GCF_000325575.1. Taxonomy (NCBI): domain Eukaryota; kingdom Metazoa; phylum Chordata; class Mammalia; order Chiroptera; family Pteropodidae; genus Pteropus; species Pteropus alecto. Next base: position 1,350,724 of record NW_006431079.1, read on the forward strand.
CCTGCAACTGCTGATGCTGATTCTGCACTCTGTCTTCGGCAGGGGCCTGGGGGCCAGTGCAGGAGGGTCTGTGACAGGCACATGCACCCTGTGGAGTGGAGCATGGTGGTGGCCATGCTTGCCCCAGACTGACACTAGCACAGTGCTCCTGGTGGGCAGTGGGCTTCAGCAGTCTTGAGAGGGGCGAGCTTCTTGCCCATTCAGGTACTGAGCACGTCCCAGCTCTGAATTTTGAAGATACCTGGGCGTAGCATGTTTGCTGTGGGCTGGGGTGGGTTGCGGGAAGGGATGAGGGAATCTATCAAGCACAGGAGAGCAGCTTCCCCAGGCACCTGTGAGGGGCCATGCCCTCAAGAGCTTTCTCCAGGCTCTGTGCCCAGGGAATCCTCACTTCTGCCTTCCACCTTTTCCTGGCTCATGTTTGCCAGATGGAGATACCCTCCTCCTGAGATGAGCCACAGGATTCCAATGGCATAATTTCAGTGATCCGAAATACAAGTTAAATACTCTGACAGTTTCATTTAAAACTGGCATTGGGTAATATAAAGATGAAGGGTAAAATTCATGCTAAAATTTTGTCTTTAATTTTCTTTACTTAGAATGACATTAAATAACAAAAAACACCATGAGAAGTAGAATATATATGCATTTGACTACTCAAGCTACCTTTTAAATGTGGAATCATACACTATTTGTCTTTGTTTTTTGACTATTTGTCCTTTTGTTTGGCTTTATGTGTACCTTTAAGGGCACATTTTTCCTGCTTCTTGACCTAGAGGACCCACATTTTCTTTTGCACTGAGCCCCACAGATTATGTAACCTGCCCTGCTGAGGAAAGCTCTTCTATCGGCCCTTCTCTTTTCGCTGTCACAGCGTGTGACTTGTGTTTTAGGCACATACTATCTTCTCCTTTTAGATTATGGGTTCCCTTAGGATGATTGGGAACTTCAACTTCCTGGTAACTCCAGGAGGCCTTGCAGAGCAGCAGGTCACCACTAGCTGTTCCCTCGTGCTCTAAACTCCCCTGGTTTGAGAGGTACAGAGAATCTTCAATTCTCCATGCAGAAGTTTCATTTCCTTCCAGGGTACCGCTAAAATTGAAGGAAATAAAATCATGCTGAGAGTAAAGAATTGCTCAAGATTCAGGATAATTGAATGAATAGTTAAAATAAAAAGTATCTGGCAAAAATTTTTCATTTCACTTCCTGCATTCGAGTGAAAGAAAATGGGATTCCTGAGCTAATGTCAATCCCAAATTTCTCTTGTTTGCCTCATTCTGCACAGGAGGCATCCAAAAGGTTTCCACAATCTATGGCCATGCCACCTGAACAAGCCCGATCCCGTCTGATCTTGGAAGCTAAGCAGGGTCGGGTCTGGTTGGTACTTGGATGGGAGACCACCTAGGAAGACCAGGTGCTGTAGGCGTAAAAGAAATAGAAAATAAGGGATTGTAAACTGACAAGGTCCTTGCAATCTGTGAAGTCAACTAAGGGTTGACTTCAACTAAGCCTTGCCTTAAAAAAAAAAAAGCAGTCTCCACAGACTGCGCTAATCTCTCCAAAGCCCTGGCTCAGATGAGAGCCTGAGAAGGGTATGTGCAAAACAGTTCTAATCTGGGCTACAGACTCAGTCATGGTGCCCTCCAGACAAATTCCGCATTTTCTGTGGAAAACAGCAAAGATGTAAAATCTCTGCTGCCGCTAGCGGATGGCCTTATTTTCGTAAATAAGAAACTTCTGCTCTAAGCCAGTAACAGGGCTTTTTAAGCATCCTGAGAGTGCAACAGGTCCAGGTTGGGAGCAGCGCTTATGTTCACCAGATCTTTCACCCACAGAAAACTCATTGGACAAGCTTTTCCCCACTACCTTTTCTAACATCCTAAAATTGCTTAATGTTCTTTTAAACAGAAACTCAGGAACAATAGAAAAATGAACCACTTTTTTCTGCAAAGGTGGTCTACACTATTGTGAAGCTGGTGAAATCTTGTAGATGTTTCGAAGTCAAAAAGAAAGGGACTAGTTAATGAATGAAAGGCACTATTAGTGAGTCTTAAGGTCAGCCACCAGCAGGAAGCACTGTGTAGGTTCAGGAAGCAATCCACAGCCACACACTACCTGCTTCACCACCTCCTTCTGGAATAAAGCAACCGACAGTGCCTGGGCAGGGGCAGTCTTTTCTCTAACCTTGAAGAAAATCACTTCATGCTGGGAGAAAACAAAGTGAGCGACAGGAAGAGAAGGGCCCTGACTGCCTCTTCAGGTCACCGGGATGACATTATGAAGGAAATAAATGCCCACACCAAACCTGGAGACTAGTTTTGTCTCCTTGCCAAATCTGACAAACACTTGTAGCTCTATAACCAAAGAAATACTTCTGAGGGCCTCTCAGATTCAGTCCTGAGATGCCAGCTGCAATCCTCATGACTATAAAGTACTGAGGACTAAATATCATTGTCACACATGCGCTTACAGGGCAAATCTCTGCCAGGTCTAGAGTCCTAAGCCCTAGTCACTTACTCCTAGCAACATTCAATCCTATGAAGCCCAGTCCTGATGGATGAACAGGTTGCTGGCCGTATTTGGCATTTTGCATTTCACTCTACAGTCTCAGGGGAAAATCTGTAGGGCCACTTTCCTCCATCCCTACAGGGAAAATCACTTGCTTATGCAGAGGCAGAGCCAGTCTAGGGACCCAGTATCAACCTTGACCAGAGGCAACAGGGTGCAAATAGCTCCTATCCCATAGACAGCAACTCTTGGGGTAAACGCCTTTTGCTGCCTTGCCTGTGGATCCAAACTCTGATCTAGTTCACAAGGATTGAATCCACCTTGGTTACCTGTCCATGATCCCAGAGGAAAGCACACATCTTCTTTGACCCAGCAATTATACTCCTAATGTCTCCTAAGAATATACTCACATGTGGAGAAATAATGTCACGAACACTCATTGCACAATAGCAAAAGTTTGAAAACAACCTAACAGAGGACTGCTTAAATTATGGGAGAGTCCTGCTGCCTCTGGCTCCTCTAAGCCTCAGCACTATTAGAAGATTCTGGGTGGATTGCTTTGGGGAGTTCTGGGATGGAGTGGTCACTCGATGTGGTAGGCTGAATAATGGCCCCCCAAATATGTCCATTTCTTAATCCTCAGAATCTGTGAATGTTATTTTTTATGGCTAAAGGGACTTTGCAGATGTAATTAAGGATCTTGAGATAGGGTGACTACCCTGGATTATCTGGGTGCACCTGCTGTGGTCCTTATATGAGGGATGCAGGAAGAAACAGTCAGAGCAGAAGGTGCTGTGGTGACAGGAGCAGACAGTGCCATGGTGTGCCTTGAAGACGGAGGAAGGGGTTATAAACCAAGGAATACAGGTGGCCACCAGAAGCTGGAAAACACAAAAAAATGCATTTTCCTCTCAGAGCTTCCAGAAAGAACCAGCCCTGTTGACACCTTGATTTTAATCCAGTAAAACTAATTTCTGACTTCTGACCTCTAGAAGTGTAATAGAATGAATTTGTCATTTAAAACCACAAGTTTGTGGAAATTTGTTACAACACAAACAGGAAACTAACACACAGCATATCCTAGCTTTGAGAGCTCAATGCCCCTGGACACACCTAGTCTGGCCCAGGGACCAAGAGGGCTTCTGAAGGAAGTGCCCGCTGAAGGGGAATCCTCATCCCTGTCCTGGTTCTCCATGTCCCTATCCATTCATTAGCATTGGAGTTTGACCTCCTTCAGGAGCAAGGTATCTACCAAGAAGTCATACCATAGAGGTCCAGGCCCCTAGGAAATGGCAACCAGAATCTTCTACTCAGAGATTAGTTCATGAAAAGGCACCGAAAGGCTTCCATCCACACTGGCAGCTCTCACAAGGGCATCTGTATCAAGCGGCCCACTGGCATTTCACCTTCTGCAAAGATTTCCTCAGGCTCCTGTTCTTTCTGGCCCCTGAGTTGAGATTTCTGGAGCACACAGATGGCTCTGGCTGGATGGTCGTCGTCTCTTTGCAAGTTGAGTCACAAGGGCCCTTCCTGGCAGGAGGGAGGACACCCTAACAGGGAGGACTTTGAGGATGAGCAGGTAGTGACTTCCTCCTGCAGATGCACTTTCCCCCTTGCCAGTCTGGGAGGACGGATACCTGGTAGCAGCTGGCAGTGGGGAAGGCACACGAGCTCCCCCGCCAACTCTTCCCCTCGGGCTCTATTTTGATCATGCTGTGTATCTGCTCTCCTCTCTTTCACGTTAGAGATGAAGATAACAGGATCCACCCTGTTAATTTCTGAGTGGAGAATTATTGATTTTGAAAATAAAAATATAAATGACACTGTATATTAATAGTAATGGGTACATAAGTCTTATTTTTAAAAAAGGAGGAAAAAAAGGCCCAAGAAAAACAAACAAATAAAATGCTCTAATTTTGGAAGAACAGAATAAGAAAAATCATTTTTATTTCCACTGTGTATTTCAGTGTGATATTTCACATTCTGTAGTGTTAATTATAGATAACTTTTTATTTAAGGCAAGAGAGTAGTGAGTAGAGCTGAGGGAAAATAGAGAAATGCAAAACCACAGCAACAGATTATCCTATAATATTTTCACATTCTGGACCTTGTGATGACACTACTACCAGTATGTATCCTTCTGCTGCCATCTATTCTATTGCAAGTATGTATGCTTGCCATAGTCTGTGGGTAGAATAAGACACACACATTCTCTGATTAGCCCCGGTGACCATCAGCCAAATGAAGTGTGCCCGTCCGAGATGGTGTGCTAGTAAATACAAAGAGGTGACCTGCCTTCTAATTCCCACTTCTCTCAGGGTAGTCTGTAGCCATTGTAACTTAGCTACCGTCTATCATGTCCAATCACCTGGAGGGAGAGAGTCGATGCTTGCCCATCTCCTCCAACCCTCTATCATTCTTAAGACCATACTAATTTTGGTGAAGAGAGAAGGAAGGAGGGAAAGCAAGTAGCTCACTGGCAGAATGTTCAGGATCTCCTATATCTCCCTCTCCAAATTCATAGCAGCCTTGAATGAAAAGGAGAATAGCTACTTTTTAAAATATTAGGTTCAAAATGCTCTTCTAACACAATTTCACCATTCTAAAAACAAAAGATCTCAACCCTAGGACATGTTAAAATAAATTACTGAAAAGGAAAACAAAGTTTAATTAAATGATTAAAACATAAATTATGGATATAGAAAAACTTTCAGGGTGATAGAAATGTTCTAAAACTGGAGTGTGGTGATGGTTACTTAACTCTTTAAATCCACTAAAATTAATTGAATTGCATACTTTCAATAGGTGAATGTTATGGTTTGTAAATTTACTTCAATCAAGCTGCTAAAAAAACAGAAAACTAACCTTTAAAAAAATTATGGTTCATCCAGACAATGGAATACTATGCAGCCTTTAAAAAGAATGATGCAGTCCTATATGCATTAATATGAAACACTCTCTAAAAAATATTAAGTAAGAAAGCAAGGAGCAGAACAGTATGCATAATATGCTACAATTTCTTATAAAACATTTAAAAGATTACATATGTTTGCATAGACCATTTCTTAAAACAATACATAATAATAATAATAATGTTGGTTGCCTCTGGGGAATAGGCTGGAAACTGGAGGTGAAAGGGAGAGTTTTCACTGAATACCTTTTTGTGCCTTTTGAATTTTGTATTTTGAGCTTTTTATTATCTATTTAAAAATAAAATTGTTTTCAAGAAAGATTTCCAATGACATTACTGAGGCCCTGTACCTCAAACAAACAGCACTTTGTTAAAATATTTTCTATGTTTGGTCATCAAATTTGAGCTATAGGCTGGCCAGTACAAACTGAGTGTAAGAAAATAGCCTGAATTTAGGTTTCAACATTAGATTTAAATGTCAAAGTATGATTGGCTTTTAGCAATGTAGTCTTCAGACTGGTGTACTACTTACCTAGGCTATTCATCCCTGAATATCCAGCCATTCTCAATGTCAGAACTGCACTCAGCTGCCCTCATAAATAGAAAGGGCCCACTGGTCACTTTTCCAGGACAGCCTGAGTTAATGGACATGCACAGGCACCTTGCCCCTGTTTAGATCCACAATAGAAGTGCTGTGCATACCTTGGCTTGACAAGGAAGGACCCAATTTCTTTCCAGTTTCCTTGGCAACTTACAGGCTGACAAGACAATGTCAGCCCCTTTATCTGCAATAATCAGTGTGTGCTACTATAGAGAAGTTATTAAAAAAAAAAAAAAAAAAACCCTGCCTGGAAAGAGTAAAAAAAAACCTGTTGTTTTTAACTAACGCTCTAACTCTCTTTATCTAGCTTTCTTCTTCTTTCATCCTTATTGGGTATCAGAAGAACATGAGGAGGGAATAAGGATCACTGTCTTATACTATATGTTCTTTGAGTAAAGACCCACTCATTCAGAGGAAAAAGAGCCTGAAACTAGGAAGTTAGTCCTTAGTCAGCCTAATGTGCACAACCACTAGGAAAATTTTTCAAGTTTTCCTAAACAACACTTCAATCAGTAGCACACCAAAAGAGAATTACAGACTAGTTTTAACTACATAGCAATGAGAATGTATGTTCTTCAACTTCGTGTAAAAATACAGATGATCCTCATAAATATAATGCTGAGCCAAAGAAGCTAGACACAAAAGAGTACAGGCAAAACTATTCTCGCCGTTTGAAGTCAAGTGGAAACTCTTGATGAGGAGGTGGAATTAGGGATGAGAAGAGAGCTAGAGGGGCGTTGACAGGACCAGAGTCATGGGCACCAAGTCCTGCACTTAGAAAGACCCACTTAGAAAGAGCCTGTAATTGTTTACTGCTCTGCTGTCACCATCTTAAAGTTCTTAGTAAAATCTGAACTTGGCATTTTCATTTCTCACTAGGCCTTATAAATTAGGTCTCAGTGTTGGTAATGTTGTTTCTCAGTCTGGGTCTTGAATTTGTGAATATTCACCAAGCTGTACATATTTTTTTATACATGTTTTGATACATTTGATACATTTTTTTATACATGTTTTGATACCTTTGCTTTTCTGTATGTGTATTATACTTCGATACTAAGTTTAAAAAACTGAATTATAGACTATATTTAAAGTAACTCAATGAAACACTACTTAGAGAATGCAGCCAAAGTTATATTCACAATAAAATGCATGGCCTTAAACACTTTGATTGCCGAATAAGAAAAAACAAAAGTCCATTAACAAAGCCAACAATGCAGGAAATTAGAAGGGAAAAAAGTCACAGCAAAGCAAAATCTACAGAAAGTGAATGAAAGGAAGAAATTAATAAAGATAAAAGCAAAATGAATTATTTCAAAATGGAAAAAACAATATAATTAATAAATAAATCTAAAATCTAGTTCTTTTGGGGTAGGAAGAAGCAAACAATAAAACTGATAAACCTCTAACATAATAAAAAGGAAAGACAATACATAGTTAAATTAAGAATGAGAAAAAGTTTATAACCATCGGTACAGGGAAATGATGGGAAACACAAGGGAATATTTTGCCCAATCTGATGCTAATACAATTTAAAATCTGACTCGAGGAAATATAAATTACCAATAATGACTCAAAAAAAATAGGCAATCTAAACAGATAAATAATCATGGATAAAGCTGTCAAAAGCTATACCTCAAAAAAAAAAATGCTGAACCTAGATACATTAATGAGCAAGTTCTTTCAAACTTTCCGGGAATCAATATTTCTTATACTATCAAAGCTATTCCAAAGCATAGAAAAAGAGGTAAATATCCCAGCATTTCACAAAGCCAAAGTCTTATAAAAATTATACAACATAAATACTATGAACTAGTTCCATTTATAAATATAGATGCAAAATACCTAAACAAAATAATGAACATAATTTTGCAGTATATTTTAAAAACAACTCGACTAAGCACATTTATTTTAGGAAGGATATAGTGGTATAATATAAGAAAACCCATTATCGAATTCATCATATAAATAAATAAAAAGAGAAAAAGCAAATTAAGAGAAATACCAATTTGACAGAATTTAATAGTCACTCAGAAATATCTTAATAAAAGAAAAAGAATACTTAATATAACAGTTATACTGTGCACTTGCACATATACACATCTTATCGACCAATATTATTCTTTTTATTATTATTATGGCGACATTGGTTAATGAAATCCAATGAGTTTCAAGTGTATAATTCAACAGTGTCATATATATTGCATTGTATGTTCATTGCTCATAGTTAGATTTCTTTGTCACCACATATTTGACTCCTTTTACCCCATCTACCTTTCCCCTCCCCCCACCTCTGGTAATCACTAGTCTACTATCCATATCCATGAGTCTCTGTCTGTTATGTTTGTTGTTTTTAGATTTATATCCACATATAAGTGATATCATATAGTTTTCAACTTTTTCTGTCTGGCTTATTTTGTTTAGCATGATTATCTCAAAATCCATCCATATTGTAGTAAATGGCAGTATTTCATCTCTTCTTATAGCTGAGTAATATTTCATTATATATATGTATCATATCTTTTTTATCCAATCATCTATTGTAGAACACTTCGGTTACCTCTATACCCTGGCCACTGTGAATAATGCTGCTAACAACCAATATTTTTCTTAATATACCCATTAAAGTCAAGACAAGGATGCTCACCATTTCACTTATTATTAGCCTCAGGTTCTAGTGAACTGAGCTAACCAGCCACTGAACACCTTTCTGATTATTTAATGTTGTTCTGGAAGTGTTAATGCAATTAGATAATACAACAAAATAAGGGTCATAAATACTAGGAGGAAGGAAAGAATTATTATCAAATACATGATTGTCTACATAGAAATCCAAAATAATCAAATGAAAAATGGTTAGAAACAGTGTAAGGGCACAGAACATGTTTTTGTGTGTATTTATTTTATGCCAGTCATTTTTCTGGTTTCCAACAATCAGTTGACAAACACACGGAGCCCTAGAAGTCAGCAGAGCTGGGTAGGGGGTGGCAGTAGGAGTGGGCATCAAACACTTAAAGCTTGGCTGCTTCAAAAATCACCTTGATGGAGGCAGGTGATTCCGTCAACAATGACAGAAGTGTGTGTGATCAATCCTATCCCCCAAACTGAGCTACTGGCTCAGTTAATATTCCGAAGCCAGTAATCAGGGATGAAGCCTTTTCTTCTGCACTTTGAAGTGAGCCTATAAAAGATATATGCATCCTTAGGTTCACTGCAGCATTATTTACAATAGCCAAGATATGGAAGATGTGGTACATATATACAATGGGATGTTACTCAGCCATGAAAAGGAATGAAATCTTACCAGTCATGACAAGATGGATGGACCTAGAAGTGAAGCAAGTGAGACAGAGAAAAGCAAATACCATATGATTTCACTTATATGTGGAGTCTAAAAAAACAAACAAACAAAACAGAAACAGACTCGTAGATGCAGAGAACAAACTGATGGCTGCTAGATGGAAGACATGAGGACTGGGTGAAAAAGATTAAGGGATTAAGAGGTACAAATTGGCAGTTACAATATAGTCACAGGGATGTAAAGTACAGCATAGGGAATATAGTCATAATATTGTAAGGTGAAGCCAATAGTTCTCAAACTTTGCTTGCAGGCATCAGAATCACCTGGAGGGTTTGTTAAAACATTGCTGGGCCCTATCCTTGGAATTCTGGTGCTGATGCTGCTGGTCAGGGGAACTGCATTGCCCCAAGCAACAGAATTTTAATGAATAAAGCAGTTAACTCTTTTATGCAAAAAAATAAATAAATAAATAATAATAATAATAATATTATAGGGTCAAGTATATGGCGACAGAAATTTAACTTTGGGTGGTGAACACACAATGCAATAACATATGATGTATTATTGAATTGTACACTTGAAACCTATATGATTTTATTAACCTATGTCACTCTGATAATTTTAATGAAAAAATAATAATATTGTAATAACTATATATGGTGTTAGGTGAATACTAGACCTATCGAAGGGATGGATCACTTTGTAAGTTGCATAAATGTCTAACCACTGTGCTGTACACCTGAAACTATCATAATACTGAATGTCGACTACAATCAAAAAATTTTTTATAAATTAAAAAAAAAAATGTGAGCCTATAATAAATCAGAGGGATCCTGGAAGCCCAATTTCTCACCAACACCTTACCAGACTGCAGTCAGAAGGCAAAGCTCCTTTTCTGAGATGGGCAGGAGGACTGCTCCAGATGAAGTATCCAGGCTACAAAAACAGAAGTGCAGACTCCTTTCCCAAGAGAAAAGCTAGAGAGGAAGGAGCTAGGGATGCCGGGAAGCCAGGGAAGGCAAGGAGGGCTCAGGCAACAGAAATGTGAGAGGAGAGATCCAACTACGTCAGAAAAGGCAAGGGAATGGGTCTTCAGGACTTGTGTTATAATTCTGTCTGCCCTATCCTGTTTTAGAGACAACAATAAGGCCCTCCTCCTGGCCGTCTCTTTAATTGGCACCTTCGTACGTACCTTGACCTGTTCTCCCATTCAATCCATACAACAACCCTTAGAAGTGAGGTTTTTTAACATTTTGGGGATATTTCTCCAAATGTCTTTCTGTGGTAAATATATGGAATCATACAGTTTTGCCACTTTTTTTTTCATTATATCTTAGGTGTCTTTTCATTTTCTACATATGGCTCTTTCATTATTTTGCGAACTGTGACTACTTAGTATTTAATGGACATATGAGTGGCTTCCAATCTTTGGTATTATAAACAAAAAGTTCCTAGAATACAGTTCCTCCAGATCTCCATTTGGCTGATTCTCTCGCTTCATTCACGTTCCTGATCAAATGCTGCCTTCTCTCAGAAAGGCTTTACTAGATCATACTATTTAAAATAGCACTTCCCTTCAATCTTCTACCACTTAAGCTCTTACCCTCCTCTTCCTTTTTTAACAGAACTTGTCACTACTTGATATTTTTCTGTACATTTATTTACTTAAGTATTGTCTGTCTCTACCAGAGGCCTCTTATGCTTCATGAAAGTAAGAACTTTTTGTTTCACTGCTTTGTTTCCAGTGCCCAGAGGGGTTCCAGACCCACAGGAGAATCTTATTAAGTATTTACTGAATGAATTTATACTGCGATAAATATTCTCTTACTTATTTTTGTAAATCCCTACAAACATTTCAGTAGAATTGCTAGGTCAAAGAGTATCAATATTTAAATTGTAACATAAATATTCAAAACAATCTTTTAAAATGGTACCCATTTACACCTACCCCCATATAAATAAGAATGCATTTCCCCATACTCTCTACACAGCATCAGTCTTTGTGATCTTTCCCCTTGATTTTAAAATTTAAAATACATGTAGGTTTAGTGGTAAAACAAAAAAAAATAACGATGCAAGTCTGACTCTCTCTGGGTCCCACATCACTCATTCACACCATACAAACTGTGTGTGTGCCTGCTGTCCAGAAGACTGTAGCATCATACTGGCCCACCATGTGGGTCCAGTGACCCTCCCTTCATCAAGTGTCTCAATTAGCTCTCACCCTGACCCTATCCCATTCTTGCTGGGGTAGAAAGAGCTAGTCTTTAAGCTAGTAGTAATACTAGCTCTATGATTGTGTGATGTAGGCATGTAATCTATCTGGGTTTCATTTTCTTCATCTGTAAAATGTGAATAAAAATACCTCTCTCTGAGAGTTCCTGTAAAGATTAGATAAACGTGTACAGCATCTTGCTCAGTGCCTATCATATAGCTGGCACTATACTTTTCCTAGCTCCCTCAAAAGCACCTCAGCTCTTTGTAATTCTTGGGACGCTTTTATTCTGACCTGTATAAAGGTAACGGGGAGTGGGTAGGACATGGATGGTGCTGGATCATAGTAGGCACGCAATTGATGACTGCCAAGTAAAGCCAATTTCTGCATTCAGGAACTAGTTCGGCTTCACTGGTATGTTTTTCTTTATACATGTTTACACCACCAATCGGCTGATCATATCACACACTACTGGGTAGTTTCTATCCAACTAGCTACTGGATGAGCTCATCTCTCAATCCTTCCTGTTTGAGCTGAAGAAGGCCTTTTACAGAACTTTAAAACTGACTCACCACTGAATCACCAAAACATAAGGATACCCAAACACACTTTAGTTGCTACACAAAAGACCAGCATGAGATGTCTGCCTTATCTCCTTTCCCTCTCCTAATGAGACTGAGCCCCTTGACTCACTGGAGAAGAGTCATCACATCTTTTGTGCTGCAGTAATATGAACAAAGCTGGTTTAAATAACCATAGTGTGGCCAGCAAACAACTGGCAGTACTCGTGGTCATGCAGGTCATTTCCTGTGTATATCACTAACCCAAGAGGAGAGGCAATTAATTACCCGAATGTGTATTGAGCACTGCCATTCCGTTGGGCACTCCTTTATGACTCTTCCTATTTATAGCATTTCTGGGAAGTGATCTTTTCAGTTATTGACCTCATTAAAAATATAAATAAAAGTAGTCTTTTGTGCTTCTGTAAAGGACATAACAAAGAAATATTGGATAAAACAGGGCTACTCAGTTCCATTCTAGTAGAAAGGCGTTTTAAAATGGCAAATAGGAAGCATGAAGTTTTGGCTGCTTCACAGACTGTAGTTTTAAATATGTTGGTCAAGAACTCTCTCTTATCTAGGAATGATTTGGTCAGTGTTTCCTCTTGGGAAAAGTCTTAAAGTTAGTATCATTGCCACAGGGCTGACTGATTGCAGTGGACTATCAAGTCTTTCAAGATTAGGGGACCTGTGTAAGGCTTGAGATAACTGGGAGCAGGCCTGAAGGCTTTTTTCACTAATAGGGCTGGTGATAGCCAAAGTTTTGTATATGTGCAGACACAACTTTTCAGTACCCTAGAATGGTTTCTCATAGCTGAAGACCCCAAACAAAAACTGAATGAGACTCTTAGATCCTCAAACTTTTTGCATGTAATCCATACCTAAAGGAAATAATGAAATCTCCCTTTGATCTACCTTTGTTTTAAATGTTAGAAGGATAAACGGAAATAATATGTTAGTAGTCTTTAAAGATTATTTAGGCATGACAAGAAATAATATTTACTTCATTAAAATACAAACTCGACTGGTTACTTTTCCTGAGCTATGCTTCTCAAGTTCTTTTTATATCATTACTATCTCTGTTCAGATTTGATTATCCTCACTGGTTGTACACAAACTCAACTGTCTGTGTTAAGCAAACTTATTTTGGGGACATCAGGAGTCAAATGTTGCATTTACTGACTATAGTGCCATTAATAAGTGTGGATTATTCTCAAACAACATTACTATAATTAAGAACACACATAAATTTATTGAATACTATTTGTATGGGACAACGCTAGTCTCACATTTAATCCCTTGAATAACTAAGGAGAAACTAGACTTGATTGTATTGTATTCTCAGGGTGAACTGATGAACACGCGGTGAAATGGTCAAACAACGTCATCCATCAGAGGGTACTAAGTGACAGAGGAGAGAAATCTACACCTGGGAAGTCAAACAGGAGAAGTGGGTAGGAGTTACCACATTCCAGCCTGAGATTTGGATTCCTGGGGCCAACCGGCAGTTGGTAACAGTTAGAGCCGGGTAGAAGTGAGTGAGGTTTACTGAGAGAACCTGCAGAAGGGGAAAGGTAAAGATAACAAGGAAGATGAAGAAAGACAGTTTAACTTTTTTAGCACATTTGGTTTTTAAGTGAAAAACAGATTTGACCAACATGACTTTTTTTTTTTTTTTTTTTTAAAGAAATCAGAGTCAGCTCTTCTCTAGGGAGTTTTATTTCTCCAGAATCAAAAGCATAAACCAGAAAAGATTCAGCTTTTGGTAAAGCCTGGCTAGTTTTATGAAACATTTTGCAGACTGAAAAATTTGTTCCTAGTTCTGAAGGATCTTTCATTCAAAACTGCATTCTTATGTTAATAATAATATGCACATATATTCATGGGCTTGTATAAAAAGTGTTTGAGAGGGTAATTTAGGAATCTCAATTACAAATCTTAAGGGCAGGAATCTTGCTTATTTTGCTAAGCAAGGTGAATGGGTTGATAATAGCGGTATTAAAGTGCTAAGTCATCTGTTTAAAGGGTATAAACAGGTTTAGTTTGTTCTGCCAACACCTAGAGGCACAATTTTTACTCAGTTATTACAACTTTACCACATGCTCATGGATTCTGCAAAAGTTGCTTAGCAACATTATAGTTAGAAACAACACTGGGTAGGGA
>NW_006431079.1:1365101-1368519 GCF_000325575.1 Pteropus alecto
AGGGAAAGAACAGGAAATTTGAATTAGATATGCCCTGGAGCATGTGGGCGTAACCGCATCTCTGAGGTACAGTTTGTGCCGGACTCAGAGAAGCATGAAATTTTAAAAATCAGAACAATCATTTAGAATTTCAGTTAGGACATTGCTGCAGTTAAACCATAACACCGTGCCACGTTCTCAGCTGAAGGAGGCAGGGCCTGGGTTTCTTATTCATTTTGGCACTTTTGTTTTAAACAACACATTTTTATTCAATTACTCCAGAAACATTAAGTACCTTCTCAGGGGCCAAGGCACACTGCTGGTCACTCTAACTCTAAAGACAAATAAAACTTGATCTCAGCCCTGGGCGGGAGAGAAGCCAGACAAGTAAACAAAAAATGTTATGTAGTGCATGCCGGGTGTGGTGGAAAGCCTGGTGCATGGAATACGTCTTTTACCTGCAAGTGTAGAAAATCAAGGGAAGGCTTTATAAAGGAAATGATTCTTACACTGAATCTTGTTTCCAGCTTTTAAAGTAATTCCTTCCTTCTCCCAGTCATTTTATACATTTGTTGGGTATTTATTTCTTCTACTCTGTGTGAGGACGTGGGTGCCAAGAATTCAACGTACTGGGGCTGTGGACCAAGAACACTTCCCTTCCCACGAGAACTCAGGCCATTTTGCCTCAGCTTTCTTCAAGGACCTCCCAGTTTAGGCAAACAGTTGGCCAAACTGAGTTGGAAAAAAAAAATGTTAAGAGTTTACCTCTAGGAAGGGGACCTGGGCTGTGGGCTAAAGGGGTAGAGGAGAGACTTCTGTACCATTTGAATTTATATTGAAAGAGAAAAAAATAAACCAACAAATATTTAAGTAAGGGCTCTATTATCACCAAGAAGATATTGAGCACCCAAGCCAAATCAAAATACTGCAATAAACAAATAGAAAAAGTCCCTACACTCAGGGACTTCATTTTCTATAAGGGGCTAGTAATAAACAACACGCTTGAGACAGATAGAAGCCTGTTAAGGAAATACAGCAGGATGTTATGAAAGAGTGAAAGGGGGGAGGGGATTTGAGCTTGCAAGGATAGCAGTAGGGGATAAAGAATTCCTATTAGGAGGGGCTTAGGAACAACAATCTAGTGGGATAAAAGTGTCTATAGGGCTTTAAAGTTCCCATTTAATTAGGAAACAAGCACACTATTTTTATATACAACTCATACACATAAGGAATATAAGTTTTATAAAGTTATTTTTACTTACATTTCACATGAAATTGGGAAAATGTCAATTACCCATATCAAAAAATTGTATTTGTCATCAGGAAAGAGAGGAAGCTTTGGAGGGAGGGTGCTAAAAACCATGCCTTGGCTTTAGCAGCCAAGAATCAAAGAACGCTTCTCCTTAAAACACATAAAAGGGCAGATTTCCTTCCAAGAGCTTAAAATTGAATTTGGATTAACATGTAAAAAAAGCATTTATACATCAGTTAGCAAATGTCTGTAGAAGACAGGTGTTTACTTTTACTGTATGTCTTCAGGGAATTCCCCATGTGATAAATACTAGAATGTGTTTCCATTATTAAAAAATCCAGCTTGACTTTAGCCTTTGAAAAATGTTTGAACGACATATATATGGCAAAGTGTTAATATTCATAGAAATGCTACACTAAGAAAAACTGGAAATGTAAGTGAGCATTAAGTTCATGAAATCTGTCCAATATCAAAACAAAACTACATTAACAAACTTTAAATACCCACTAAGGTCCAGAATTCACGAAGAGTGTATTCTAATCAACTGCTAGTGAGATCGTAAATTTTTTTTCTGGAGAGCAGTTTGGCAGTTCAAATCCTTTGACCCAGTAATTCTCACTTCTATGAATATATCCTAAAGAATAATAAAACATATACAGAAAAAAACAACGCAAGAACGACGAATATCCACCATGGGGTTATTTATACCTGAAAAATTAATAAACTTTTATGTGCGACAAAAAGGGACGGATTAAATCAATTTGATAAGAGTTGCGTTTAAGTTTGCAGTGAGCTGGGCCAATCCATTTTTTCCAATTCTTGCCCACGTGCTGGCAAACAAATACAAACACGGCGGCCACGTCTCGGTTTTATGCTAGGGCCAACTGTGGTGTTTATTTTTACTTTGGATAAGTCTGAGGTAGACTGCAGAGTGGACCACCGCCTGGGGGAGCTCACCTCGCTGCAGACACATTCCCACCCTAACAGCCACCTTGAGGGGAAACTGAGGCTCCACAGGCCGCGCCCACAGCCGATGTCCTCGCATCGAGAACTGGCGCCTCCGTCTTCTAGCGGATTCGGTGTCCGGCCTAAGCAATCGGCTCGCACAATCCGGAAAGGTCCTGAGGCTGGAGTCAACATTTCCGGCTCAGACCTCGACTCGGGAACGTGACTGCCCACAGCCACTCCCACAAAGCCCCGGTGCCAAAAGGACGAGAAACAGAAGGCCAGTCTCCCCGGACAGCGCCCGAGGGCCACGGCGGTTCCGCGCTCGCCTCGACCCGCAGGGACCCCGAGGCGCTCTCCGGCCCCCTGTCCCAATTCAGACCCGGGAGCGCGGGAGGGACGGCTAGGACAACGAGTCCAGGTCGGCGTTCGACTCCCCCTAGCCGACCCGGGCTTCCTTCGCCCACTCCCAGAGGCGCCGCCTGAGCTCTCCAACTCGTCCGGGTCCTGGCGGCGCCGAGCCAACCTCCCCGCAGGCTGGCTCGCTCATACGCCAGAGGGGAACGGGGGGCGTCCCCGCCCAGTCCGGGCTCCGCGCCGAGTGGAGGGCGGGGCCACCGGGTTCGCGCCAAAATCACGTAGCTAATCCCTCCCCCGCGGGCTACGTCGCGCCTTTCATTTTTTTCAAACCCGGGACTGGGCGGGGATTGGTGGGCTGGACACTCACGTGATTAACGGTCGCGGGAAGCCGCGGAGCCCGAACTCGCGGCTGGACCTGCGGAGACCTTAGCCTCGGCGCCGGGCCGCCCCGCCTCTCCCGGGCAGTCCGCATCGCCGCCGCCACCGCCACCCGCAGCCCCGAGCGTACCGGAGCCGCAGCACACCGCCACGCAGACTTGCCGCCGCGGCCCCCAGACGCGCCCAGTCGCACGTGGCGGACCCGCCCCCTGGGCCTGCTGTGTCCTGGACTCCGCGGGTCCAGGCTCTCCGGTCCTCTGCCCTGACCACAGGGGCGCGATGAGCTTCCTGAGCCGGCAGCAGCCGCCGCCGCCCCGCCGCTCTGGGGCCTCGTGCACCTTGCGGCAGAAGCTGATCTTCTCGCCGTGCAGCGATTGTGAGGAGGAGGAGGAAGAAGAGGAGGAGGAGGGCAGCGGCCATAGCACTGGGGAGGACTCGGCCTTTCAGGAGCCCGACTCGCCGCTGCCGCCCGCGCGGAGCCCCACAGAGCCCGGCCCCGAGCCC
>NW_006431079.1:1368792-1380353 GCF_000325575.1 Pteropus alecto
CGCGGGCCCCTGCTCGCCGCGGCCG
Source organism: Pteropus alecto (assembly GCF_000325575.1). Taxonomy (NCBI): domain Eukaryota; kingdom Metazoa; phylum Chordata; class Mammalia; order Chiroptera; family Pteropodidae; genus Pteropus; species Pteropus alecto. The sequence goes on from NW_006431079.1 coordinate 1,368,818, forward strand.
GACCACCCCGGCACCCCGCCGCACAAGACCTTTCGCAAGCTGCGGCTCTTCGACACCCCGCACACCCCCAAGGTGAGAGGACGCTGTGGCCCGGGTCCCCCGCGCCCGCCTAGCCTTTTAAAAAGGCGGAGGCGCCGGGAGTTGGCGTTGCCAATTTGGGTTACATAACCACCCGGCCGCACCCCCGCTCGCTCTCCTGCGCTACAACAAAAAATTGGCAGCTCCTCTTTTTGGCCCTGCCCAGAAGTTGTCCGTTAAGATTATGTAACTGAACAATGGGTCTCGTCTGGAACTTCTTCATGTTTCAAAAGGGCTGATCGGTACCGTCCAGGTGGCTGACGATTGAACGCCCGCCGTGCAGGGGCCGTCCCGAGCATGTCAGCCGGGAGTGTGGCACCGATAACGTGGTTTGGAAGGATGCTGGAGTGGTGCTGCCCGGCCACCTGACACTCCCGAGCGCCATAGCCATATGGTGTCTTTTAAATGCAGTGATGGGTCCTGTAATTTGGGCGGCGCTCGCAGGAGTTCGGTTAAAATGATTTTCATGCGCTTATCGTTTCGTGTCAAGTGGCCTTCCAGAGGAAAGTTTGATGGAGAGAGGGAGGGAGAGAGCGCTTCTATTGGAAGAGAAAATGCTGGCCTTCCCAACATTTACAATCTTAAAGATTTGTAAATAACCCAGGGTAGCACATAAGCCTCTTTACAGACACAATGTTCATTGGATAAACGTTTGTTTACACCCTTGGGTTTGTAGTGCCCGAGGTTGGTAGGCCTAAGTGTGATGATTAGGTACATCCAACTGTTAAAAACCATCATTGGGATTGTTGCTTGGACCTTTATGCGTTCATATTGTCGATAATGTGTCATAAAGGTGTTCAGTACCTCTATTGAGTGGCAAGAGTTTGCAGATTACCACTTGTAGAACTTTAAAAGTAGCAGATTTTAGCTTGGACACTTAAAGAAATTAAGTATCGCATTTGTAAGATTAACATGCATGGAAAATGTACCTTTTTAAGTGAGTGTCAGTACCTTTAGACATAAGCCTCAGGAAGACAAGTGTGATTTGGAGCTTTGCTCTTCATTAGCAGACTTAACCAAGGCAAAGAAAGATCCCTCTGGAAGTGAGAGGAGGACCCCAGCGGAGGTGGCTTTCAGAGCCCTATTTTGGTGGGGAGGGGTTGGGGGAGAGGAGCTCTTATGGGGCTCTCTGACTGCTATTTTTAAATGGATCTGAAAGGGTTTGTTAACTTTTAGTCACTAGAATGAACTTAATTTTAGTATGCATTCATACTGTTTTTAGGTCTAGGGACCTATTTTCCTTGGCTATCTTATTCCGAAAAGGTGGTTAGTATCCAGCTTCAGGCTCCTTAGCTAACCACTTTATTTTGCTTGAAATACTATAACAAAGGCTTGTGTGTTGCTTTGAGGAGGCTGTCTATAGGACTTAGATCCTAAAAACTATTTTTACTCTCTTAGAGTTTGCTCTCCAAAGCTCGAGGAATCGATTCCAGCTCTGTTAAACTCCGAGGTTGTTCTCTATTCATGGATACAGAAAAATCAGGAAAAAGGGAATTTGACATTCGACAGACTCCTCAAGTGAACATTAATCCTTTTACTCCAGATTCTGTGTTACTTCATTCTTCAGGACAATGTCGGAGAAGAAAGAGAACATACTGGAATGAGTAAGTTAGTTATTACTCAATAGTTTGGTTCCCCAGCCATCCAGAATTGGTTTTGATATACTTATCAAAATTTAATTTCAACTGAATCATGTGAAACTTTATGCTCTGAAATTTTTCTCTATTACTAGCACATAATTCTCAACAGAGATAGGTGGGAAGTAAGCAGCAGAAAAAGAGTGGTGTGAGAAAGGAAGGAATAAAAAGCCAAGATAGCTTGTAGGAAATCTGCTGGTGTTAAAAATGAGGCAGGCAGACAGTTGATTTGGAAAGGCTTTAATTTTGATATGTGTAGTGTTGGATTCTGGTTAATGAGCATATCTCAGCAGGGACATTTTCATCAGCAGACCTGCATCTTGTGATTACAAAATTAAATGCTTGCTTTTCTGTTTTTATTCATTAAAATTTTATTTCGCTGTCCACGTATCAGATAAAGTTTTGGATCTCTAGTTGATGTATCTTTAAGATTTGTTGATGGAAAAATACATAATATTTTTTAGTTCCTGTGGTGAAGACATGGAAGCCAGTGATTATGAGTTTGAAGATGAAACAAGACCTGCTAAAGTAAATAGCTTTTAATTTTCTTTCTTTTACTTCTGAAATTTGATTTTCTACTTTTAACAATTTACCGTATATACCTGTTAAATAAGCATTAAAACATACAACGGTGCTCAAATTTCACACACAGTGCTATTACCATAGCAAAAAAACCATATTCATATCTTTGTATTATGTATATGGATATACTTTTTATTACAGAGAATTACAATTACTGAAAGCAATATGAAGTCACGGTATACAACAGAATTTCATGAGCTAGAGAAAATTGGCTCTGGAGAATTTGGTTCTGTGTTTAAGTGTGTGAAGAGGCTGGATGGATGCATTTATGCCATTAAGCGATCAAAAAAGCCATTGGCCGGCTCTGTTGATGAGTATGTATTTAAAATTTTGTCTTTTGCTATCTTGTTCCCTATGATGTTACAAACATTAAGGTTTTAGGTGATCAAGCACTGAATTTAATTAACTCTAACATTTGAGAAGTTATGATTTATTCCTTTTTGTACCATTAGTTCTAATCATATTTGGTAAAATAATATAAGTAATCTGATTTTGGAATCTAACTTAAATTTCTTAATTTTAGTAGGATCCATGAATTCACAGTAAAATAGAGTTTCATCTTTACTATTCCTAGGTCTAAAAAGTTTTCTTCTTTCTTTAATATTCTTTAATAGAAGACTTTGGAAAAATCTGTCAGTCTTAATTCCCTCTCTTTTAAGCAAGTTTTTCAGCGTGATGATACATACAGAAGTCAAGTTTTTTTAATGAAGTTTTAGATAAATTAATTCAGTTTATGCCTGAATAAAATTGATTTATTGTTCTATTAATCTCAAATTTCTCTTAGGCAGAACGCTTTGAGAGAAGTATATGCTCATGCAGTGCTTGGACAACATTCTCATGTAGTTCGCTATTTCTCTGCATGGGCAGAAGATGATCATATGCTTATACAGAATGAATATTGCAATGGTGAGTAATGTAATGGTTCCCTTGTAAACTTATGAGCTCAGACGAATGAACTCTTTTTTTATCTAAAAGTCTTGCTCTAATTCTGTCACTTTTATCTCGTAAATTTAAAGATCAGAAGCCTAATGTGAATTTCAAGTGCAAGTAATGCCTACCTGGGTGTTAAATAAAGATTGGAAACCTTGTCTTTTCTACCTCAGTAGTAGAACAGTGCAAATTATTCATATGCCAGTTAACTCAAACTGATCTAGAGAGGACACTGGTCTTGCCTTGCATATTTTGGTATTCTTAGAACCTAGTATAGTATATGTGGGATATAGTAGTTAATAACACAGGCTTTCTGCATTTAGCCTTTCCATTTCATTTTATGAGCTGCCAAGATTGATATTCATTACAAAGAAAATAACAGTGACTTTCTATTGATCTAAACGCAGCCATTTGTTGAAGGCATTCTATAATCTTGCCCTACTCCCATCTAACCAACCTAGTTTACTACTAGAATGCACTAAATCTTTTCTATTAAGAAAATTGTTCTCCCGCTGGTCCTCTTTCCTTCTTTTTTCTCCCAAGGCAAACAAAATAAGGATATATAGAGGTTTTACTTTGGATCTGTGTATAGCTTTTACTTGGAGCAAGTCCTTCAAGGGCCAACTTGAGTGGTTCCTCCTAAACCTTTACCAAAATCCTAGTCTCGATTCTGATTCTTATAGACATGTTATTAAATAACCAAATCTTAATATATAATGGATTTCTATTTCTGTGTATCTTCTGTGACTATTAGAGAACTTAGAATTTAGCGAAAACTTGAAGTGAGAGCAAAGATATTATTTTTGATTCTCATTTTTTCCTTAAGATCAGCCATGCTGTAGCTTGTGAATAAATAAGTGGTGTAGATGTGGGTTCAGGTTTTAAAAACAGTGAACAAAACAAGTAAAGGATCCATTTCTCCTTTATACCTGATTTCTTATTGCATTGTCATTTTATTCTTTATACTTGAAGCAATAGAAGTGCTCAGTAGATAGCACTGCTGCTAGTTTGTTTCACACATCTCTTGAAATGTTTCTATTGATACCACCAAAATATTTATGTAACTATCTCCCATGACCTTGTGGACTAGTTTGTTTCCTAACCTTTATTTTTCAGTTACTGCATGTAATATAATACAACTAAACCATAACATCTTCTCCACTCCATATTTGCTAGACTTCATCTCCTTAATTTATTCCTTCCTCTCACCTTTTTGATGTGGCTGGTTCTTTTAACAAGTATTTCAGTAGCAGTCCAGGGATCACAAATTGTAACAACCTACTAAATACATGGTTGTATAATTCAGGTGATTTTGAGAAAACTCTTGGGCTTAGGTTGTGGCGGGGAGGAGTGAGTGGTTTTGCTACCCTCTCAGATTGCAAAGACCTTGTCCTGTAATAAAGTTAAATTATGAAATAATCTTTTGAAACAGTTTATTTAAAGCAGTATAAAACGTAATAAAGATCTTTTAAAAGTAAAATAGACCTATGTGACACAAGACTGCTGCCTCTATGTGGTGGTTTATTCTGCTTAGATGAAAGAAAATAAGGCTATTCTGGTACATTTGAGCTCTTTTGTTTCATACTTCTCTGTAGAAAGCTTTGAATGTACTAAAATAGAGCTGATCTTTAAATCCTTTTCCACAGTTTCCCAGGAAAAGGATTCTGTTGTCATTCATTTGTACATGTTGATTAACTAATATCTTTTATCAGTTGACTAAGCTTCCTTATTATCTCAGTCATTTGCATTTTAAGCCTTTTGTCTTTGGTTTGGGTGATAGACTGAAATTGCTACAATAAACAAGTGTAGAAAATGTTGCTAGATGGGAAGAAAACCTGAAAATCAGATGAATGCTTTGCTCTTCTCACCTCTCTTGTCCTTTCAGTAATCAGATAGAGGGAACTGGCTCAGCTATTGTTGCTAGATCCACTAAACAGCAGCTGTATTCTTTCATACGAAACTTGATCTAGGACCTCAAGCCCACTTGTCTGACAGGCTTTTTGACCTGCTCCCTTCTAGAGCCCTCTTTTTTTCTCCACAGTTCAAGATTTGTACAAGTATGGAGTACAAGTTAAGATATCTGGGTGTGTGATTTATTTTTATTTTTAGAAATGTTTGGCATTCTGTTATTCTGTATTGTTCAAATTTTAGGATCTCCTTTCCTGACTAATATTTCATTGACTTTACTTATTTTATTATTCCTTACTAAGCTTTGAACAGAATTGGCTTGTTTTGGCTTTTTTTTTTTTTTAACATCTCATTTCTTCTGAGGTAAAATGATAAACTTACAGTTTTTAATAAAACTTACAAGTATAAACTAATAAGACTAAACAAATTAGCTGATTGGTTTGGCCGATTCTATAAAAAGCATGTTTTATTCTCATTTTAGTAGTAGTAGTATAAATTAAAACTACCAAGATACTGGTGTTTTTACCTGTAAAATTTATAGACTTGTCAAGGATGTGGGGAAAACAGGTGTTCTCCATACATTAATGATGGGAATATGAATTGGCACTTCTCTACTGGGGGGAGGGAGGAGTGTGTGTATGTGTTGTGTGCACACGTGCCCCAGATTCACATAAGCACATGGTAATAGTGTTTAAGGTACTGCCCATTTTGAAATCAGAAACTGAGCACACTGTTATTTCTTTATATGAACTTTCAGAGGCAATCAAGTCTTGGCACTGACGGTGTGGCTACCAATCCTAAGTTCTTTTGCAGAGGATAAACAGAGAAATGGCCCTGTCAGCTACAGAAACTTACTCTATCTGTAATAAAATAGTTTTACACACACACACTATGTGTGCATGTAATAACATTGTACATATCCTTTGACCCAGTAGTATGTTTCTAGGAGATACTCTAAATATGTGTCAAATGACCAGCGTATACAGGTATTCCTTAGATCATAGTATATATAGTAGAAAGGCTTGGAAATTACTTTAAAATGTCCATCAATTAGGGGTTTGATTAATGCATTATCATTCAGTTATACAGTGGAATTCTGTAAGAGACAGGAAAGAAAAGGGGTAGTTTTTATGTATTGGTAAAGATTATCTTCAAGATAATGAAAATATGTTTTTTGTATGAAAAGGACTTGGAAAAAATCCATAAGAAACTGATAACATTAGAGTACTTTGGGGAAACCAGGTAGGTTTTGGGGTTTATGGATGAGACAGACTTTATGTTGTATTTTGTACCCAGGAGTATTACCTATTTAAAGAATAAAATTTTGATTTAACAAACAGGTTGAAGGGAATAGGTCCTATAAAATGTCACTTGGTTAAGTCTGTGGTCTTTCAATAAAGATAGAAGAAAAATAATATTACTGAAGGAAGAAAATGCTAATTATTTTCATGTTTGTTAGGTGGAAGTTTAGCTGATGCCATAAGTAAAAACTACAGAAGCATGAGTTACTTTACAGAAGCGGAGTTGAAGGATCTTCTTTTGCAAGTTGGCCGGGGCTTGAGGTATATTCATTCAATGTCTTTGGTTCACATGGATATAAAGCCTAGTGAGTATTACAAATCCTCTGCTTTATTTTTGGGATTGTAGAGAATAAATGACTTCATTAAAACAATATGAAAATATGTACATGTTAGTATGTTTTTTCATTGTTTAAAAAACCTTTGGCTAACTTATTAGTATTGTGTTATGATTTCCATTCATCATCTCTTGTTATCTCAAAAGATTCGATTTAATGAATTCATTTTTATTGAAAGCTGGAAAAAATTGGCATATTGTGCAAAATACATAGTGTTGAAGTGGGACGATGGGGGGAGACTAAGAACCTGTGTTTAAAGCCCCTTTTTGTACCAGGCTATAGAACCATAGTTAGAAATTAATGCCGATGCCATCAGGGTTATTATAATAAATAATATAGTAAACTGAGAAATGTAAAAATGTTTTGAAAGCTTAAATACTATACAAACATATTTCTAGTCTGTAAAAGAAATCATAACGTTATTGTATGACTTAAAACAATACCATGTATTATGATTATAACTATAAAAAAGGTTGTACGTGAATTAGGGCTGGAGAGTATAAGAATATAGTGGTTTTACTTTTTTTTCTTTACTGTTAGGCTATTTTTATGCATAAAAAAAAGTAGACTTGACTGTACTGTGATTCAGAACATAAGTATTCTTTCAAAGGCTTATAAGATTTCAAACTGCAAGAGCCATGGTACTAATCAAGGTGTAGGCTTAAATCTTAGCTTAAATTGAAACAAAATTTTATCGCAGAAACAGTAATGAGTACGTTGTAAAAATATTTTTAAATATAGGCAAGCCAGACTAAAAAAAAATTAAATAGCCTACTCTTCTATTAATCTTTGGGACTATAGTTATAAAATAATGTCAGTGCTGCTAACAGGGTTATTAGAATAAAAAGAAATGTGAAAATGCTTTGATAACTTAAGTGCTTTACAAAGATGGTGGTATTTTTAGCTTATAAAATACCATGAAAATGATATAAGCATGATTATCTTGCATTAAAAAAGGATTCAAGTGAATCTTACAGTAACATCCTAGTGTAAATTTCTCATTTTGTCAAAGTAACACCATAATGTACACACCGTTTCGTAATTTTTTTAAAGTCAACTATCTCTACTTTTCCATTTCAGTAAATTTTCATCTCATCTCATCACCAGATCATATTAAAATTTTTTCCAGTTAACCCAGGTCATTAAGAGTTGATTTGTCCAAACTAGTATCTATTTCAGGGACCATGCATTATATCTAGTTATGTCCATTTTTCTTTTTTAGGTTTTACCTTGCCCTTATAAAATAATAATGTAGACCTTGTCTTATAAGACCTTCTGGATTTGAATGGTTGCTTCCTTGCATCATTTAGCTTATTCCTTTGTCCCCTTTATTTCCTATAAATGTAATGTTAAAACTAAAAGGTTAATGGATTCAAGTTAAACATTTCAGAGATAGATGTTTTTAAGTTGAATTTAACTAGTTCGTTTTTTTGTTGTTTTTTACCTATGGAAATGTATATGATCCATGAGAATTCAAGTCATTTTACACAGTTTATTTTAATTCTGTAGGTGAAGTTCTTATCTGTATATTAACAACTCATTAAAATTTTTATTTCCAAAATGAAAAATTATATTTTGACTGATGGCAGTAAATGAATTAGTAAGGTTTGCCTATACTCACATCTTGTATTATGTCAGACAAACTTAGTAGACCCTTATGTTGTAATTACAAAAGTTGAAAACATTAAGGCATGTGTAGTTTTAAAATTTCCAATTTACAAATATCACCATAAAATAAGTTGACCTATAAATAAAGTGAACCGGAAAGATGACACCAGTGAATAGAACATTTATAAATTTAATACTATATTGATAAAACTATTAAAATGAAATCTGCCACTAAAACTTATGTTAATCATGAGCTTACCCAAATTTGGAAGAAAAAAGTGTAAAGCTGCAATAGTGAACCAGAAAGCCACATTGGGATATAGATTGCTGCATGGTCAGCAAAACTCAATAGCTACGTGACTATTCTTTTCACACCAGCCTTGTAGCATTAGATAAAATTTGTGCTTCGGCAGCATCTCAGATTACTGTGTTATTGTCCTTTGTATTGTTTCTAAGTAATTAAAACTGCTGAAAATTAATACATAGATGAGAAGGACCTAATGCAGTGGTTCCAAGTGTTCAAGGAATAGGGGTAGGCCAGAAAATACATTCCTAGGAAATAATACAGCCCCAGCTGCTATCCCTTGAGATTCTTACTCGCATTGGGTTTGGGGTAGAATGTACGAGAATATATATATTTAAAAGGTTTCTGGATGATTCTGATGTATGGCCTTGTTTGTGAACTTTGGCTAATGTGGCTTACGTAAATAACTGTTTGACAGGTAATATTTTCATATCTCGAACCTCAATCCCAAATGCTGCCTCTGAAGAAGGAGATGAAGATGAGTGGGTATCCAACAAAGTTATATTTAAAATAGGTAAGAAAGAAAGATAACCAGATTATTACCTTAAAATAAAGAGAGAGACTATTATGTCTTAACACTTAGCTTTTTTTTTTAATCTTCTAGGTGATCTTGGGCATGTAACAAGGATCTCTAGTCCACAAGTTGAGGAGGGTGATAGCCGTTTTCTTGCAAATGAAGTTTTGCAGGAGGTAGTTTTTCTCCTTTAATAATGCCATTTGCTTTGTAACATTTATCAGTTGATAGGGTGTAAATGCAAATGTATTAATATTTAAGATAATAACTAGTAGAATGGTATTATAAAATAGGAAGTCTAAACCATCAACTGGGGTATTTAGTTTAGTAAACGTCAGTAAAGGCAGAGATTTATATTTAGCAATGATGGAGTTGTAGTAAAAGAAGTTCCCATATACTACTAGTGGAACTTTAAAATGGTATAGTTTTTTTGGACATCAAAGTATTATTCATATCTCAACATTTTAAAATCACATACCTTTGACCCAGAAATTCCATTTCTAAGTGTCCTTCCTACAGAAATATTTATATACAAACAATATAAATAAGTACTTAGCAATATGGAAATGATTAAATTGTGGCATGTAGTTAATAATGCCATTTCAAAAAGCATGTGATGAATTATTTGTCAATGAGAATTTTCAATGAAAATAGAACAAGTAGAACAAATAAATTGTTGTAGGATCCCATCAATTTTCTTGTGTATGTTTGTATCTTAGATGTACATGTGCATTTGTAACTTGTCAAATATGTATGTTTTGTGCTTTTATATGAATGCTCCTAGAGGGATAGGAGTTTCTTCTGTGTTGAATTGGGTAGTGATAAAGAGGAGGCATTCACTTTTAGAAATGTATATATCAACCCCTACTCCCAGAGTGTATTACTTTGTAATTAGAATAATTTCCCCAATTTAGCTCGTTCTCTGAATAGGTCCTAAATTTAAATGTGGCATTGGACATTTTAATTTAGTCCCATTTCTCACCTAAGTCATTATTGAGGTGTAATCTTACTTTATTTTTATATTTCCTTTTTTTTTTTTTTTAACAGAATTATACCCATCTACCAAAAGCAGATATTTTTGCCCTAGCCCTCACAGTGGTATGTGCTGCTGGTGCTGAACCTCTTCCCAGAAATGGTGACCAATGGCATGAAATCAGACAGGGTAGATTACCTCGGATCCCACAAGTGCTTTCCCAAGAATTTACAGAGTTGCTAAAAGTGAGTATTTTATATATGTAGCACTATTGACATGGTTCAATATTAAGTCATGTCTTTACCTTAAATTTTACTTTTTTTAAGATTATGATTCATCCAGATCCAGAGAGAAGACCGTCAGCGATGGCACTGGTAAAGCATTCAGTATTGCTATCTGCTTCTAGGAAAAGTGCAGAACAATTACGAATAGAATTGAATGCTGAAAAGTTCAAAAATTCACTTTTACAGAAGTAAGTGGAGGGTTTTTTGTATTGCTTTTACTTTCTTGTTTTAAGTAATTCATAAAATTTAATGAAAGATGATTAGGCTTAAAGTTTGGGGACTTCTGCCTATAAATTTGTGTTAAGACCAGCATATATTTGCAAGTGATGATAATCCCAAGCCCCTAAATCATAGCAAAAACTAAATGAGCCTGTACTGGTTTTTTTTTTACCCCCAAACTCAGCATAAATTAACATTTTCATTGAAACATTCTGTTCTTATTTTTGTGAAAGGGTGAAATTAATGTCGATTAGATTAGTAGCTGATTTTTCATATTTGATGTGAATGACCTTTGACATTTTCAGAAAACTGGTTAGAATAATAATTCTAATTTATTTTTGCTTTATTGCTACCATTTTAAGTCAAACCTAATGGAACTGACTTGAAACATGAAAGGGTTTATTCGCCACTTGTTTGATAGCCGTCATTATTCATACAAATAGGAATTTGAAGTTTTTTTGTTTGCTTTAATTAAAACCCAGTCATTACTAACAGCTTTATTGCTGGTTTCTAAGTGTGTATATTTTAATTCTGAAAGCACAAAATAATTTCATAAATTTAAGTTGTTTGAGCAGAAGCTAAAGTTTCATATTGTATTTTTCCTTGCCTCAGTTATATCTTAGAATAATGATGACATGCAAAGATCTGGTAATATAGTGTGTGGTTGACCTCTTAGGATCCCTTTCTAGGATTAATACAGGAGGTGAAAAGTCTTGTTTTCTGTTTTTATGTTCTTAGAGAACTCAAGAAAGCCCAGATGGCAAAAGCTGCAGCTGAGGAAAGAGCACTCTTCACTGACCGGATGGCCACTAGGTCCACCACCCAGAGTAATAGAACATCTCGACTTATTGGAAAGAAAATGA
>NW_006431079.1:1380372-1398050 GCF_000325575.1 Pteropus alecto
AGCCTTACCAATACTGAACTACTCATTTCCCACCTCCCCCCAAAAACTGTGACAAGAGGAAGCTAGGTTGAAATCACTGCTAGAATCCAGTTTGCAATTTCTTGAAATCGGTGTCAGTAGTTTTACTGAAATACCTTTTAGGACTTTTATTTGTGAATTACAGTTAAAAGCTGTATTTTGACTAGTGCTCTATCAGGCTTTCGTTAGTCTTACCAGTCAATCTGTCTTCTGTAGGATGTCAGTCACTGTTGGATGTTACATCAGCCTTTCCAGGGTTAACCACTGTGGTGGTGTGCTGCTTATTTTTTGCTGTTGCATTGTAATAAAAGGTATCCTTCCTTGTAGTGACCTGTAAAAAGGGCTCAAGGGCTTTATTACAAACATTCTCTCTTTGAAAAGGGAAATGCTAAGAGACTAAGTTACTTCTCAGCCTTCAATGTACCTGTGTGTCATTCTTATATTTCTTTTTTTAATTGTGAATTATACTTGTATATCCAACTGGGAGCACTTTGTAGGCACTGTATGAACCATGGAATGATAATTCTGTGGAAGTATTGCCTTGTGAATTTGCTGCTATTTTAGTTTTGTCTTTGCTGTAAAATTGTAGCATTAAACAATCATTGTTGTTAATAGGCTTTCTTTTGGAAACAATTATGTGAAATATATAGCTGCTCTTGATGAAAAGCAGCTATTTGCCTTTCTTTTTCTTTGAACTTTGAAGCTAGTGCATTGGAGAAATGCACCTTTTTCCCCCTTTGGAATGCTGTATTAATGTAGTATAATTACTGGTTTTGTAATTTTTCCTGATAATGCCCTTCCCGGACTCTTTGAAAATGTTTTCTCCCTCTCCACCCAAGTTTTGTACTTGATTGTATTGTTAGTCCGTTTTTAACTGTTTTGCCCAGTTTCTCTTCAATATTTGTGTATATAAACTAATCTTGATGATACTGTACATAGCTGTTTGAAATGCCAGAATGACTTCTGACTATTCCAAGCTTTTCACAAAATAATATTTTATCTGTGGTGAGCCGTTTGACAAAATATACAGGCTAACAGATATTGGAAAAAGATGTTGGAAAAAAGAATTTGTCTGTTGTTTGTTTTCCTATTAATTTTGGTTTAAAACATGTTTGCACTTGTCTCTTTGACTTGTGTTTTATTAACATTGATTGGCATATTAAAAGTCACTCTGAGCTTACCTTAATTGTTTAAATCTTTGTGATACCTGTTTTCTATTTTATCTCCACTCTTTAAAATTTAGTATGTATGAAGTACTAAAAGGATGACTCATTTTTGATAGAATATGAAACATTGATTATTTAATAAGCTTTAGTCCACATTAGTTACATTTTGGAATTTTAAAATCTACCAATGAATATTTTAAATTTGTCGTAAATATTTAATATTACATTATATTGCATAGTATGCTTTTGATCTGCTAGAAATAGAATAATGTAGTTTAAAATAGCTTTAGATTTTTAAGTGAATATAATATGACAACTTTATAATTTGAACTGAGTTACAGAGCTTTAAGGTGGGGAGAGTTTTAACTCATTAAATTAGGCTGGATTTTAAGACTTGAGAGTTCAAATTTAAGTGTTACACAGTACTAATTCCATGTGACATCTTTTTCTGATGTAGATTAGAACCAGAGTAAGCAATGAAAGCCTCTGAGCAGATAAAATGGATGTCACAAAATCCTTGTGGTTTTTTATCATGGGTACATCATTTCTCTTGATTAGGGACTATTCGTGCCATAATCATAGTTCTAACAAACATGATTATTTTATCTTTCTAGCCTATGACATGTTAAAAAGCACAACTTTGAGGTGTGAGGAATTGGTGCAGACAGGTAAATTAGATATAAAAGCTGATATGTGGGGGTGACAAACCTAAGAAACTGCATAGGTTGGAGCAGCAGGTAACTCATGTTTCAGTAGCCACTGAAGACAGCTATAAAAAGTATGATAAATGGTGTTCATTAGGTTCATTTTTCTAGTGCACTAGCTTCAAAGAAAATCAAGATTTTCATCAAAATTTGCAGTTGATTTTTTACATGTTTAAGAACATTGAGTAGAAAATATCTGGTTTTCAAAGGAGGAATTCTTAAGCCATCTGAAAGCTGATAGAGTTGAACTCATGCCAAACAGAATACTTAAGGTTGCATCTTTTCTGTGTGCTAACTAGTAGACCAAAGACCAGTAAGAAATAGTCTGCCCATTAGAGACTCAGGATAAAATAGAGGAGACCCATGTAAAAATAAAATGACAGTAAAATGTGATAAGTGGTATGTTGGGGGGGATTCTACAAGATAAGAGTGAGGGCTTAAAGGACATACATACCTTGGGACGATGCTGGTAGATTAGAGAATGGATCCAGGGAATTAGACTGGTTTCAAAGCCATAGTAGTACTAACTCAGGGTAAGAGTAAGGACGACCTGCACTAGAACCCCTATGGATGGAAAGTAGGGGGTAGAGGTTTCATTAGATGAGAACACTGCACATTCAACAGTTTTTGTTTGTTTTTATAACAGAATGAGAACTTAGCAACATCAGGTGGAAGCTGCAAGTGCTAATATCGAAGCATTGAAGAATTTTCCAGAAAATGTAATTAAAATGCAGAGGCCTATTACTGTTTGAGACAGATATTTAACATTGATGAAACTACTTTTTTGGAAAGCTGACTTTAGTAAGGAAGAAAATTTTTAAATATTGACTATGCAGTTGGATAGGAGGAATCACATATTGCAATTGACTGCAAATTGAAACTTGACTTACCTTTAACTTAATCTTGCCAAGAATCCAAGCCAATCCCCTTTAATGAACTAATGTCTTTTGAAGAGCCAGTTCTCAAGATTTGATTCATTCTATTTCGTTCCAGAGGTCAAGAAATAATGGCATTTAAAAATTTGATAACAGCTGGGTTTGGGTAATGCTTTAGGCTGTCTCCTAATTCTTAGGCAACAGCATCCTGACAGTATTCCTCACCATTCACCTCCACAGAGCATCTCACTGACTTTAACCAACAGATCAAATAAGTTGTTACATCCTTAAGGTACTTTTATTTGTGAACATTTTAAAGGCCAATTAAAGCAAATCAACAAGGACGATGGATCAAAAAAGAATTTTGGAAATGTTTTGGATATTGTGAAAATCATAGGTGAAGCCTGGAACTAGGAATTTAGAGGAAACTGCCTCATTCGGTATTTTGAAGGCATTTGTATTACTGTAAAAAGCATCACTGAAACTGATTGACAATGCAGTGAGTGGATCTAGAAGTTTCTCCTACACACCTGGTTGTATTGTTAGAAATTTCTCAGAAGCTCAGCAAAGCAGATTTTATAAAAACGGAAGAGTAAGACATCATTGAAACTCTCAACCAGTTAGCTTTTAAAAACTTTGAGAGGCATTCATCTGAACATCGTTGAACTTTTCTTTGTGGCAGACGACCCTAATTTTCAATGCAGTTCAAAGGTCTCTGAAGTTAAGGAACAATATCTATGTATGCTCTAGGAATATTTACCAGGAAAAAAATGGTATATTCTGTCAAAACTTAATTAAACTAAGAGTAAGAAACCTCAGCCAGTCCAGCTCATGAAGAAAAATACCTCAAAGGAACATTTATGTCATAGTTCATATTGTTTAGTTTTATATGGTTAATAAAGATTTTGAAGAGCACATTATTTGTTTTGAGTTTTGACATTTTTATGCTATGATATAATTCTCCAGGCCTGGAATTCCAACTTATGCCTACTAATGGGAAATAAAGGTTTGCGGTACAATCACTCCCATTTAGGATGATCTTCCAGGAGAAGATTCATCTTTGTGCAGATGAGACTACAGAGGCTCGGGTGAATTAAATAACTTAGGAACTCAGTTTGGTAAGTAGGAGAGCCAGAATTCCAACTCAGATCTCATAGCAAAGAATCCTGCTTTTTCCAGACACACAAAAGTTGACAGATACTAATTAAAGGATAGAGTGAAGGCAGCAAAGGAGAATAAGGAGTGAGAATTAGGAAAATTGGAAAGACTCTGGTGTCATGGAGACCAAGAGAGAATTTTGAAGGAGAAATTAACTGTGACTATATACAAAAAAGATTTAAGTGACTCAAAGCTCCGTGATGGCGTCTAGAGTTCATTAGGAAATATTTGGTAAGTAGTGTCAGTAGAGGAGGAACAAAAGACAGATTATACTGAGTTAGGGTGTCAACAGGAGGTGAACAAATAAAAACTGCAAGTATAGATCATTTTCCAGAAACATGGCTGAAAAAGAAGGGCAAGGGAGGAGAGGGCTAAAGCTAAAGAGTAATCTTTGGGTTTGTTGTTTTTGCTATCACTTATTAATCACCTGTTAGGTGCTAAGTGTTTTATCTACAGAGAGTAATCTTTGGGATTGTTGTTTTTGCTATCACTTAATCACCTGTTAGGTGCTAAGTGTTTTATCTACATAATGTAATTTGGTCTTCCTAAGAACTGATAATTCTATTTTGCACATGATATTTAGAGAGGTACAACATTTCCCAGATTACATAGCTATGAAGTGTCATGATTCAAACCTAAAGTGTTTGGCTGAACCACTAGCCAAATTCATAGCAAGTCTTCAGCCTGGAGCAGAAGAAGAATGTGTGAATGAGACAAGTTTGGAAGTGTTTGGAGGAATGCAGAAAATTGGGAAGGGGAATTTCAGTCTGATGGCATCTTCTCTGAAGCTGGAATTGAGTCCCATGAACTGAAAATGGCTGAGGACAGATGCACGAGTGGAAGAATGCCATCTCACTCCACTGCCTTCTTTCCTTCCGAATGAGGTGGTTAAAAAAAGTTTTCAGAGTATACTATATAGCTATTTAAAGCAATACTTCAGGAATTTTATGACTTGGGGAAATGAACAATTGTATATACAGGATTTTTTCTTTTTTAAAGTATTAAAGAACTGAAGGCTAACTGTCATTTGAGTGGTGGGGTTATGCGATATTTCCTACTCCTTTTCCTTTTCCGTACATTTTAGACAATGAGCCTTAATTTTGTAATCAGAAAAAATAAACTTTAAAAATATCTGAAGTTATTAACATGCAGTCAATACAAATTGGGCAAGTCACCTAGCTGGTAAATATTTGTCTAGTACTTCCCCAAATTTCTGGTAATGGAGACCACTGCCTTGAATATAAGGGCACCTATGTGATCTGGGCTGGGCCAAATGGAGCTTTTCCTGGAACCTTGCTGATACTCCAATTACTATGTTGGAAAAGATGCAGAAGCCAAGCTTTCCACTGCTTGGAAAAAGCCTACCTGCAGAATAGGATAAGAGAATGAACCAACACAGAATCAGAACTGAGCAAAGAAAGGAGTAAGATCTCACAGCGTAGCAGTCCTTGAAGCCAATCTTGGTTTGGTTTCATGACTATATATATTCCTCTTCTTGGCCTAAGCTATTTTGAGGCAAGTTTCCTCTGCTTGCAATTGAAAGAGTTTGGTGCAACGTATTTAAACAGATAGACATCAATTAAATATTCTATATGTATGACTGAGAAATGTATGCCAAAGATCCTAGGGTTCCTGCTATGTCAAGACCCATGTGACAGCAGCAGACTCCCCAGCATCTCCTCCTCGTCTGCCTCATTTTCCTCGTTACATATGGTTAAAGTATTAATTTTCTAGTGACTACTTTGTGCAAAGCACCACACACAGCAGTTCCAGAAAGAATTCTACTGATAGATCTTGACCTCTGCTGAACAGGATTAGAGACCACACAGTTCCATTAACAGCTAAAGAGATTTATGCAACCAGGTGATTTGGACAATAACTGTAATACGCAGTTTGTTTTCCTGTCTGCTCCACACTATTTCTCTGACTGTCAAAAATGCTCTTCTTAAACCAAGAAGCTGGAGATAAAAGCCAGTGGGGAGCCTTGAAGTCGTATTTGACAAATGAATTTAGGAAAAGGTGATATTTTAAGCTTCTTGATTCTGAGGGATGGAGGGAATACTGAAGTTGAGGAAAAGAGGACGAGGTTCCACCATGTGTTTCCCAAACAGATTCCTGACTCCAACATTGAATGGACTGAAGTATAGAGTGGAATTCCACCCATGTTAACTTTGTCGATTGCATTCCTCGGTTCGTTTTTCCAATCAACATGTATTTTGAGGAGCTGCACTCTTCTAGGGGTACTAGTGCTAGGGCTAGGCACTGAGGTACAAATATAAACAAGATCATCCCTCACATTTTCCATTGCCCACGATTACGTGGAGGTATTAGAGAGAAACTACAACATACAGTAAAATAAGTACTCTTTTAGAACATACATAGGTCACTATGGGGACCAAATAATAAGCAATTAATCCAGTGGAAAGAAGGGTGGATGTTGCTGTTCCTAGGAGAGGTGACACTTCATCCAGGTCTTAAGAGATGAGCAAGAGTTGCTAAGTGGGTAAGGTAAAGAGTAGGGGGATCAGCATGAATGAGGCACGGAGAAATACAAGTGCATGGGACATTAGGATGGCGAGGGCATGTCATGTATGTTAGAGGAGAGGAAGCAGGCAAGTTTGCACAGTGGGATGGGAATTCAGCTTCACTTTGCCAGACTTATGTTTTCCATTTCTGAGTTTTAATTCTGTGATAAACTGGTGAGAAACACGTATTTCTGTTTGTTCTTTTTCATACAAGAGTTGAAAATAATAATGAATGAGCAAATGAAAGAAAAGTATGTAAAAAGTCCTATGCCTTGTCAATCAAGGAAAATGAGTCAACAACTCTGGAAGGAAAAGGGGAGAAGAGCTTTTATCATAACTGCAACTTTGGCTTCTTCCAAGCCCCGTTGTCTTCTGGAAAGGGCCCAGAGAATCTGCTCCTACTGCAACATTGGCCCTGCTGTCTGCTCCTTCAGTGGGCCAGTTCCAGGCTATGTCCCCTATACCATCCTTCTGCCTCAGTGTTCCTGGTGCTGCCTCCTCTGTGTCTGAGCCCTTGTGCCGGAGTCTTGGGCATTGCCACCCCCATGCCCATCCCTCTCTCCTGTCCCCTGAATGCTGAGCAGCCCCAGCAGAGACAGGACTGGGGGCAGGTGGTGGAGGGCAGGTTTGTACTATGGATCTGGGCTTCTTTTCCCTTTGGCAGGGGCAGCTGCTTCTCTTCTTTTCTTACTCCCTAGTGCACAGGCAGGACCAGGAGGAATCTAGATGCCTCCTCCATCTAAAGTCTTATGCCCTTTACTGTTGAGCCTCCATGGTGTTGCCATTATGAGCTTGGCTAGAGTGCTTGCCATATATAGGCTAGCTTGGGGGTTTCTGTGTAAAGGCTAAAATTAGAGAAAGAGAGAGAAATCCTAACCAAAGTGGCCAGACTGTAAATAAACACTAAAATCTTAGAGAGCGACAAGGGTCAGTGCGTGAATCAAATTCAGTTGCATTCCAGAGGCAGAAGTTTTGGATTCTGGCTTAGATAGGGAGTGAGTTCAAGAGGGGTCTGACACAACCTCCAGCTGCTGCTCCACTGATTGTCAGCTGTGTGAGGTTAGTGTGCCATACTGGCTCACAGAGAGCTCACACACACTGGCTCATACATCTGGGTGGGGAGCGGGGAGAATACGCTGGGTTCACCCAGGGAGGGAAGCAGACCCATTTGGGAAGTCTACAACATGAATGCTCCTTCCCAGCACTCTTTTTCTGTACTGGGTCTTGGAAGAAAATGCTTCCTCAACTACCAAGCTCCTTATGCGAAAGTGGAGCACATGGAGATTTATATCTGCATGCATTTCCTTTTCTCAGGGAGGTGATTTCAAGGCTTTCCCTTGGGCATAATATAAAGAGTCAAGATGGTGAGATGGAGGGAAATGCAGAAGGCAGAGTGTGAGTTGACACTTATAGGAGCTTGGGAGAGATGAGAGGGGCTGAGGCCTTAGAAGTGCAGCAAAGAGAAAGCGGCTGAGGGGCCTGAGAGGGATGAGAGAGCAAAGAGAGAGGGCTCAGTCATGTTCCCATGTGCTTTGGCACATGAACTTAGCATGGGAAACGTGGTAAGACTATTCGACTGTGTTTTGGGAATGGATTGACAAACACTTAATAATGATGTAGTAATCCCTATTAGGGGTGGCTGCCCATGTTGTAATTGTAATTCTAATTCTAACATTCTAACACTTCTTTCTATCCTGGAAAGTGTCCTTGTTACCTAGGGTGGGTACCCAACTGTCAGTTCTGTACTATATGACACAGCTAATTGATCTGGTGGCAGACACTTGAATCAAGAGGGCTAATCAGATCTCTTCACCAGTGGTGGTATAGGGGTCAGCACCCAACCCAAGCCATGCCAGAGTCCCTCCTCAAGGCAGAGAGAGAATAAGCTGATCCCTGACTGCTGGGCTCAAGTGGGATGTGAGAAGCCAGGGAGCTACTGACACCCAGCCACACTGAAGAGTCTAGTTTGTAGCAGGGAAAGTTAAAGCAGCATACAGAGAGAACCAGGCAATGAATCCTTGCTTTCAGTAATATCTGACGGAGGCCCAAGCTCGGTTTCCCTCCCATTCTTCTAGATTAGTTGCTATTTGAAACACTAAATTATCTTTTCAGTAAGCTCCACCCCTGTTTTTCTTTCTGAAAGCAATTTCTTACACCATGCAACAGGATTTCTCACTTATACAGATGACAAACTGAGGAGGTGAAATTAATGTTATCCGAAGTTTTGTTCATCCTTGGACCTCAGATTACTCTGCATCCCTTGAGCACAGTGATACCCGAGAAGAGCTGTGTCAAGAGGGACTCTTTTCTCCTCAGGCAGTTTTGGAAAGCTCCATTGCCAGAGTGGGCATCTGCTTTCCTAGGAAACTCCACTCATGTAAGACCAAGCACCTGCTTCTGAGAGCCCACAGTTCAGGAGTGGATATAAGACCCAGAAACCTAGGCACTTTTCTGAGTGTCTTCGGAGGACATCAGTTTTTAGCTTGACATGTGACCCAGACTCTTCTCATAGAAAACTTAGTATCTGCAATAAAGCAAAACTCATTTCTGAACATGCAGACAGATGTACTCTATCCACTTACCTAGACTCAGCTCCAGACTCTATGAGTCATGCCAACGGCCAACCCAAGATGGGCAGCTGAACAAAGCACAGCATTTCCTCCTGAAATCGTCTGTGGGAGAAGAGTTTACAGCTGAACTATTCAGGACTTTAAGGGGAAAATAGGATTATAAATTTTTTTTACATTCACCAACTTGCTGAATGAAAAGAATGTTTGGGACATTTTAATGCATCTTAAATTCATAATAAAATGTATTGCTTGAGTTTCCTTTTCTATCTAGGGGAGAGGCAGCCTCTACTGGTCTTCATATGGACTCTGCTATTTCCCACAGGGTAAGATGTTTTAGTGAAGAGAAAGGGGAGTTCATGTTAAAGAATAGAAAGTTCAATTGTGGACATGCTGAGTGTACGGTCTGAGGGTCGCGTTGTTGGCAATATCCAATGGACTATCAGCTATCAATGCCCAAGATTTAGATTTGTGCATCACTGGCATTTGAGTAGTTATTGAAACATTAAATATGAGTGAGATAAGCCAAGAAGAATTAATAAAGTGAAACAAATAAACCCAGGGCAGAACCCTGGGAATAGCAATATATATGGAGTTGACAAGGAAAAAGGAATTAGTGAGAAAGATGAAGAAAGAGCATCCCAGGAGATAGAAGAAAATGAGGGGTGACTGGTGTCTTGGTAGTTACAGAAGAAGAGACTTTCAAGAATGAGAAAGTGGTCAATGCAGAGAAGAGGACTAAAAAGATAAGGACCGAAGCATCCTTCCAGTGTAGCAACGCAGAAGTCTCTAGTGACATTGACATTGAAAGAGCAGCTTCGTTGGTGTAGTGGAGAGAGAATCCAGATGTTAAGGGGTTGAAACTGGAGACCCTGGCACCAGTCCACAGGGAATTGGAATTTTTCCCACCATGGCTCAGCAGTGTGTGATGACAAGAAGATGGAAGGATAGGGAGACAAAGGAGGAAGGGAGAGTTGTAAGAACAGGCGGCAATGTTTGGAGAATTGGATTTTGTCGGAGAGTATAGCACTTCTAGGTGATGACAAGGCTCAGAGTGTGGCCAGAAGGGTGAGTAACCCAAGGGGGTGAGTGGTAAGAAAGGCAAAGGTCATTAAAGATGAAGGATTCAGAAACTTTAAGATTAAGATGTAGAATGTGCTATCCACAGAGACACTAAGTTGCCCAGGATGATGGCAATATTTCCCCTGGGAAGCCAGTCTTCTTTGTCAGAGAATATTTGACCCCCAGCCTCCATCTTGGTGACTCAGACACTTATTTATATTTTGTGGACTCTTTTGCATTATCAAGCTGTACTCTCAGTAATCTCCCTAAGTTATCTTTCTGTTTACTAAAATGTTTCCTCCTGTCTCTGATCTTTACCACATTGCTACTATCTGGTTTTTCTTCCCCCTTTCATTTATTCAATGAATATTTTTCAAGTGCCTATCATGTGGCAGGCACGGTTCTGGGCACTTGATAAATATTTACATGGAGTTTTGTTGTGTGTTTGCCTCACTGAGAAAGTTGTTTGGGCTTTTGAATAAAGATCTGAATGAAGTGAGGCATGGGTCACGTGTGAGTATGAGGGAAAAAGCATTCCTGGCCAAGGGAACAAGTTCTAAGGCTTGTGGGCATGTGCCTGGTGTATTTGAGAAGCTGCAGAGGCCAGTCTGACCCAGAGGAGTGATGCAAGGAGAGAGTAGTAGGAGAAAAGGTCAAAGAGGTGATGGGGCCTTTGGCAAGACAAGGGTAGGTTTTAAGTAGAGGGCTGACCGACCTGACTCAACTTTTAAAAGAGGAGAGAAGTCAAGGATGATTCCAAGGTTTTGGCTTGAGGAAAATGAAAGAATTGACTTGCTATTAACTGAGATGAAAACTGTTAGAGAAATTATTTTCTAGCTGTGGGGTGTGTGTGTGTGTGTGTGTGTGTGTGTGAAAGGAGAGATGGAGAACAGGTTGTCAGTTCAGGACATTTAAGTTTCACATTCATTTTGAGAGGTCTGATGGATGTTTGAGTGTGGAGTTCAGAGTGGAGGTTCAAGTTAGGGATCTATTTGAGAATTATTAGGATAGTATTTAAAACCACAAAACTGGATAAACTCAATACCCCCCCCCCTTTTTTTGCTTTTACTTTGAAGACCCTTTTCCTGAACTATGGCAGTGCTTTAATTGATATCTTTAGATACTTTATTTAGAAAAGGACTGAGAGAGCTGAAAATGAAGAAATAGCATCTTATGTCCTGCTGACTCCAGCTCTGGGAAGAGGATGGAGTGAAGCAATCTTTTTACAATGCCATCTTCCACTGAGGCTAAGGTTTTGAAATACAGTAACAGATATTTGCCTGTCACTTCACCTTAATGAATTCATCATTGTCTTAATATGTATATAAAGTAAATCAATTTTTAAAATATTCAAAGTGTTACTGTGTGCGTGGTTAAAAAAGAATCAAATGGCATTCTACTGGCCTCACATGCTCTTGCCCCAGGCTCCTTACACTCTCTGTTCCCCCTACCCTGAAGCACTCTTCCTACAGGTATGAACAAGATTTGCTTCCTTGCTTCTTTCAAGTCTCTTGTTCAGATGTTTTGTAATCAGAGAGCCCTGCCCTAACCAAATTCAAATAGTTAGTCCCATCACTTGCTATTCTATTTTTCCTCTTAGCGCTATTGCCACCTTTTTTCACGCTATTGTCTGCTAATTTTCTGTCCCTCTCCATTACAATGAACTCAGTAGTTATTTTCTGAATGAAATGAAGATCACCATATTGCTGCTCAAAAGAATTGTAAAGCTGTGGTGACTTTATTATTTTACCACTTTGCTAATGTTATGCATTACAATTTTAAAACATTTTTGCTATTTTACTAGATGTAAGGTGCAATGTCAAAGTTAAGTTTAAAAATTTTAGTTATCAAAGACAATAAACATTTCCCATGTACTAGTTTATCAATTTTATTTCTCCTTGTGAATTACATACTTACCTTTTTCTGTGTGTCCATTTAGCCATTGGTATCTTGGTTGTTTTTATATATTTAAACAAGTATTTATAATTTATACATTTGATGTACTTTTCTGCTTGTTATTTGGTGCAAATATTTTTCTCAAGCTTTTGCCTTTTTTAATTTCTGTCCAGTTTTTACATTTTTGAATGTTAGTCTTCCTTTGCAGTTTCTTCTATCGTTTCAAAGCTGACATTTAGCCACAAATGTAACTGTTTTACCCTATTTAATGTAGCGTTTCTATGATTGTTTTTAAAAAATATTTAGCATTTTAATCCACTTGGCGTTTTTTACGATGTATAATGTGGAACTTGCTTTTTTTTTCCTCCAAATTTTTATTCATTTATCCGAGCATTCCTTACTAAGTAATCCCTCCTTACTGCCGTGTTTGGTAAGTAATACTTCTTTACTATGTGTCTCATCAGGATTATATATGTATATTTGCTCAGTCTCATTCCTTTCAGTTGACCTCAGCTTCTGTTTTGGGGTCTGGTCTCAGTTCCAGCGAGCAGAACGAAAGGAAAGCGTGCTCTCCCCGGGTCAGGGACAGGCTCCCGGGCGCGCCCAGGCGAGGGAGCTCGAGGGCAGGACATTCCGCGGGTTGCCACGGCGGGTGACGGCTGCCCACGCTCGGGTCCCTCGGGACTCCACCCAGAGGCGCTCACCCGGAGCGACCTCCACGGCTGCATCTGGCGCCCTCCACGGTTGCATCTGGCGCCCACGCCCACGTTGTTAACTCTTCGGACATGCACGGACAATCTACTTCCGGAAAACCCCGTCATAATCGGAGAATAAAACTTAAATACACGTGAGCCAGCCAGCGGCTGCAGCGTTTCCGTGAAAAATGACGGGAGAAGCCGGGGTCAGTTCCCGCGGGGCCTCGGATCCGCCGACGTGGCGGTCCGGAGCCCTGCGCCTTGCAGTGCCTGGGCCCTGGGGCAAGGAGCCGCGGACGAGACCCACTCACTCACTCTCCTGGAAGAGACACTTGGGAGACAGCCCTGCTGCGGGGACAGGGGACCCCTGCGATAGGAGACCCCTCTTGACATGTTCCTGGACCTGCACTGGCGTTTACTGTCTCTCTGGAGAATATACGTTAACAACAACAACAACGCCTCTGAATTCAGTATTTCTTTTAAGCGAATTTGTTATCTATGCATCGCAATCCTATCAACAGACTTGAAAAATAGTGTACACATTGTACACATCTCATGTAAGACATTGTATTTATTCAAGCCCAGAAGGGCTTCTTAAGGGGTACAGGGACAAGTGAGAGTGTCTAGGATTCAGGGGGGTCCGTGACAACCTTGAAATTGTTTCAAAAATTCTGATGTGCTCATGTGCATTCATCTAGGAAGAAATTCGATAGATTTTATGATTACCAAAGAATTCATAACAGTTTGGTTAAGAAATGCTGACCCGTTAACGCTCAGTGAGTTTATGGCTCAGAACCCTTTGCACTAACTCTAGGGCCCCGCTGAGGGCCCGAGGCCCATGAACCTGGACCCTCGTGTAAGAGCTCTGTTCTCCTAGGCAGGGTCACTAGAGCCTGAGCTTGACTCCTCCTCCCTAGAGAAGCCCCTTCCCCCAAAAAACTCCAGAGACAGGGTATGTTGGTTTCGTTTTAAGGCCAAGTTAGGCTCAAGTAGATTTACTTCTGCATTTCTCTGAGCTTAAATAGAATTAACTCTCTGGTGGGTTTCCCCCCCAACCCCTCACCCCCCCGGGTTAGTCATGCAAATGCTTTATGCCTCACCTACCACTTAGTAAGTGCACGGGCCTGGCCTAGGATGAGACCCATCTGCCTCACATGGGAGTCTCTAGAGGAACTGGCAGGCTGACCTCACTGAGCTGGGATTTTCCTCAGCCAATGTGCCCAGGCAGTTAAAAAGTGTTCCTTTTATGGGGAAAAAGAGTACAAGATTTTTTTTTTTTATTTTGAAGAAAAAAAGATTCCAAAACCACCCATAATTCCACTAACAGGCCTAACACAAGAACTAATTTTGTATTTAATATCAGCTCTCCTATGTGTATACATTTTGCATTGCTGTGATTGTAGCAGTTCAGTAATTGTATATTAAAAACTGTTCTATTTTACAATTTACTATTTTTTTCTTAACATACCATAAACATTTTACTGTCTCCATAATTAGTATTTTTAATGGCTGCATACTTTTCCACCCTACAGGCACACTTTATCATTTTCCCTTTGTTGTACATTTGCAGGGGTTTCAGGTTATTGTGGTGTGGGGGAGGGCGGGGGGCATTGTTATGTCAAGAGCTTGTGTTTAGAGAGTTCATGCTGAGGTCTCTTTTCTTTGGCCAATTTCTGATATTATGACGAACCTTCTAACCATGTTTCTTTCATTTGTTCATTCATTCATTTGTTCATCCAGCAAATATTTAATGAATGTCTACTACACGACAGGCACTGGTCCAAGTACTGAGAACACAGAAGTGAAGAAAACAAAGTCTCTGCTGCTATGGAAGTTGTGTTCTAGTTAGAGAAGACAGGTAACCAAGAAATGTATATTATACATGTGTAAATGTATATTATGTATCATAATATACATTTATACATGTATACATTTATACATGTATACAATATACATTTATCATTTATATATGATAAATTCAACAGAGAGAAATGAAGCAAGGTAAAGAAGATAGGGTGTACTCTCATTTGTAGAGTAGTCAGGGAATACATTTTTGATAGGGTGACATTTGAGCGGAGACATGTAGAAAGTGAAGGAGCAACAGTTTTGCAAATCTGGGAGAGAGCTTTCTAGGCTGAGGAAACACAAGTGCAAAGGCCCTGGGGCAGGAGTGTTCTAGCATGTTTGAGGAGGCCAGTGTGACAGGAGTGAAATGAGTGGGGACGAGTGAACGGAAATGTGAGTAGAGAGGTGGGTTGTTTGTAGTGGTGGGGAGGCACATCCTGTAGGGTCTATAGACTTTCACTCTGATAGCAAGAGCTGTTAGAGGGTTTTGGGCAGAGGAATGACATGCTCTGACTAAACCATTTAAAAGAATTGATTTTGTCATGTGGAGAACAGACTGTCAGAATTCAGAGGTTGTTATAATAATCCAGGTAAGAGGTGATGTGTTTCTTTGGACCCGGGTGCGGTGGTGAGGTGGTAAGGATAGCCTTGGGATGGACCCAACAGGATTTGTTGATGATTTGAATATGAAGTTTGAAAGGAGGAGTCGAAGATGACTTAATGGTTTAGAGAGAATGAAATTGCTGTTGAGTTTTTTTGAGTTTTGATTTTGTTTGTGCATTTGTTAGTGTTTTGTAGAGGGATACAGAGAATTGGGAGTTTAGTTCGGACATGCTAAATTTGAGATATCTGTTAAAAAGCTAAGTGAATAAGTCAAGTAGGCAGTTGAATATAAGAGGTCGCAGCTTAGGGGAGACGTTATTGCTGGTTTTGGAGATGTCAGTGAATACATGATATTTAAAGCATGAGATAGTATGAGATCTAGCCTGGTCCTCTCTCTCTAGTCATTTATCCAGATGACATCTCTACCTGGATACCTAAAAGGCAACCCAAACTCAACGTATCCGAACTCAGACATCCGATTTTACCCCCTCACTTGCTCCATTCACAGCCTTCCCCCTTTTTAGCTGATGATTGTGCCATTCTTCCATTGGTCAGACAAAACCCTGTGAGTCACATTTTACTTTTTTTCTCACCTCCCACATGCAATCTGTCAGGAAATCCTGTTGGCTCTGCCTTCGAAATATATCTAGAATCTAATTCAAACATTTCTCAGCAATTCCACTGCTACCATCCTGGTCAGAGCCACTGTGAGTTATTTCTTACCTGGGTTACTGCAATAGCCTCCTAAATTTCCTCTATTTCTATACCACTCCCACCCACTTCTCCCCCACCAGTCTATTTCTCAACCCAGGAGCCAGAGAGATTCTTTTAAAACATGTCAGAGCAAGTCCCTCCTCTGCTTAAAACCCTCCAACAGTTTGCTATTTCACTCAGAGTAAAAGACAAAGTCCTTGTAATAACCAAGGGCCTATGGCAATCTAACCCAGTGCCTCCACCTCTGGCCCTCTTCCTCCTATTCTCTTCATGGATCACTTTGCTCCAGCAACACAGGTCTCCTTGTTGTTCCTCAAATGTGCCAGACACACACTCCCGCCTCAGTGCCCTCTGCTCAGGATGCCCTTCTCTCCGCTATCCTCCTTGTCTCATTCTTACACCTTCTTAAGATTTTGCTCATCTGACTTTCTCAGTGAGACTGCTTCTGACCACCCTTTTTAAAATGCATCACCTATTAGCCTGCCTTTCCCTGCTCTGCTTTCCCTGCTCTGCCTTCTTTTTTATATAACTTCTCACCATACAGCATATGATTTATTTGCATGTGAGCTTTTCCAGAGCAGGAATCTCTGTTTTGTCTTTTTTGTTTACTAATATGTCTCAAATGCTGGAACAGTGCCTAGAACATGGCAGATGCTTGATACATGTTTGTTGAGTGAATGAATAAACAAATGGTTGAATGTAGAACATAAAGAGATGAGTCTGATGGTCTCCAAGGCAGATTGTGATGTGGGAAAGATGGAAGATGCCAAGAGCAGGCATAGGTATAATGCTGAGACTCCTTCTGGGCTGGATGAAGGGTACAAGTAAAAATTATGAGGACCTGAACCACGGCAAGGAATGGAAACATATTAAAAGAGTGATAGTCTTAAAAAACTCCAAGTTAGAGAAATCACATTATTTATTTGTTCATTCATTCATTCGCTCGGTCATTCATGTTTTCTCTGTACCTACAATATGATCATACTAGGCGTATCAATGCTGTGTCCAGTTTGAGCCTTCCTGAATTAAAAGGTCAGCTGTCCAAGAGGATTAAAAAGGTGATGTATTCTTTGAGCAGGGCATTTGTCTCAGTCTCATAGGGTTACCAACATGCTGTAGGAGCTGCCAAACATCTCAAAGGCAGAAAAAGTAAAGAAGAGTGAAATGATTTAGCTGGTGCTCCTCTGGCAAATCCTGCTTGCTCTTTTGCTGCCCAGGAGCCCTAGGACTGCTTTGGGTTAAGGAGGTTGTAAATATGGAATCAGAGCTCCGAAGCTTCCCAAACAGCTGTCTTGGGTAGCTGTGTAGGCTGAGACCCTGCTCAGCCTTCCCTCCTTTCCATCACCCCTTGTGAACTGTCTGAGGCCAGTCAAGTCCTGGGGTAGGGTATGTTGGCTGGGGGAGGAGATGCTAGGAAGACCTACCAATTAGACCAATTAGAGGTTCATCTGGGATAACCAGCAGGGTTTTCAAACATGCAAGTCCTCAGAAAGGACTGAGATGAATGGAAACTAGGGTTAACAGAACCTTGGGACATGGGAATCTGCCTGTAGGGGCTACGCACAAAGTTCTTTGGGCCCCAGGTCCAGAGGCAGCTGGAAACACAAAGGGTGTAAAAGTTTCATTCTTTACTATCCTGAGTGTGTGCGCGTGTGCCTGACTTACTCCAGGACCTCTCCCACTTAGGATCTGGTGTCATAAAAATCACCCCATTTTGCAACTGGTTGCTTTATGGAAATGAGATCAGATAGGACAAAGGAGCTAACCTTTCACCTTTTACACTTTCGTGTTATTTGAATTCGAAAAATGAGTAGGAGTTATTTTGTTATTTAAAAATTGGTGGCAGTTGG
>NW_006431079.1:1398769-1399969 GCF_000325575.1 Pteropus alecto
TATGGCCATTAAACTATTTTAAAAAACTTTTAAAAAATGTATCTAATAGAATTTAAATACAAGGCATCTCGATGCTCACCATTATCCATTTTTTTAAAAAGTCAAATAAGGCCTTTTTTAATGTTGGAGTTTCATCTTGTGTCTTTTCTTGCTTGAACTTGTGAAGCCCACGGCACTTCTCCACACAGAATTTTACCCTGATGTAACATATTTTTATCCTTGAAAGTCTTTTATTGATTATCTTATTATTATTTTCCATAATACCAAAATATATATGAGTGAAATAAAAAATACTTCCTTTGATTATTAGATTACAGATGTTAAATTTATTCTGGACTAAATTAGTATTATTATAATTATTAGTAGTGCACAAATGGTTGAAATAATCTAAGTATTATAAATTATGGTAAATAATTATTAAACATGAAAACCAAATTCTAGTAGAAATGTCTCTCTTAATGAGATGGATGGGACTGTGTTTTTATTATTCCTGTATAGGTGGTTAAATATTACCTTGTTCACATGAATAAGTAAATGAGAATGAAAGGAGTTTTGTTATTGCAGATTTTCTCAATCATCTGAGCCCCTTCTGAGTTATATGTCAAAAATGACATAACAATCTATTACCAAAATTTACTTTAAATGGTCTATCAGCTGACAACTCAATTTTCAGTTTTGTTGAAAGCATAGGAATTGGAAACCACCTGACTTTCAAAAGGATTTGCTGCCCAGTTAGACTTGTTCACTTTTCGATTTCTAGGAAGCATACCAAAAAAGGCTTTACTAAGGCTTAACGAATTAATATTACTTATGTTATTCATTCTTTCATGTAGAGGCATCTTACTTAACCCAATATACTCAGAAAGAATTAGGAATATAAAAATATTGAGTTTAGTATGTCTTGCTAATATAATTTTTTTAATGAATGCTTTTATCTTATTATAGGCTTTAAGTATAATTTGTTAAAACCTTGGAGCTGTAAATTTGACTCATTCAATTTAAGGAAAATGTCTGCCATTAAGAAAAATTAGTAAAACCAGTGTATTATCAAATTAATCAGCCAATCGGAATTTTTTTTTTTTTTTTAAACTCCTACAGCACCTGGTCTTCCTAGATGGTCTCCCATCCAAGTACTAACCAGGCCCGACCCTGCTTAGCTTCTGAGATCAGACGAGATTGGGCACGTTCCGAGTAGCATGG
>NW_006431079.1:1400018-1413992 GCF_000325575.1 Pteropus alecto
ACATATCTCATCTCAATTGAATGACTAGATAAGGCAGAGAGTCTTGCCCTGAGTTTGCATCTGGACAATATAAGATGCCACTATTCTCGGTATTTCCTATTGAACTTCTTTTTGCTTTGCTCTCAGAGGATTCTGTCTCTGAAGTAACACATTCTTTCACAGCAGTCTGGAGATGGAAGAAAAAATAAAGCCTGTCATTATTATTTGGTCCCATTCTACCATATATCTATATTGGAACATTTCAACATGTGCCATGTTACCTTGCTTTCAAATGCGATTCTTCAAACTTAATAAAAATATGTATAAGACTGGGAAAGACACAAAGCATACCATAGGTGTCCTGTTTAAAGAGATGAATTTTTTATATCCTGGGTTGGTTTAAAATATAAGATTCAGGACAGATGAGAGATATACTTTTCTTTGTAAAGAGAAGGGTAATTGTGAAATGGGCGGTGGGAAAGGCATAATAGGATACCCCGAAGTGCATCCTTAGATAGATTTTAGGCAAAATTACATATGGAAGTCAAGGATTCCCTTGAATTGATCCCCTCAAACTGTTCATGCCTGCATACCCCTTGAAACGCCAGTTTAAAAATCACTATCTTATTTATTCATTTATTTATTTTTTATGGTGACATTGATTAACAAAATCCAATAAGTTTCAGCTGTACACTTTAACAGTAAGGCATATATATATATATATTTTTTACACTGTGTGTTCACCTCCTATAGTTAAGTCTCTTTCTGTCACCACATATTTGACCCCCCTTTACCCCATCTACCTTCCCCCTCCTCCCTACCCTCTACCCTCTAGCAACCATTAGTCTATTGTCCATGACCATGAGTCTGGTTCTTTGTTTGTTTGTTGCTTTTAGGTTTATATACTTTTTTTTTTTACACCTACAGCACCTGTTCTTCCTAGGTGGTCTCCCATCCAATTACTAACTAGTCCTAATCCTGCTTAGCTTCCAGGATCAGATGGGATCGAGCTTGTTCAGGGTGGCATGGCCGTAGGTGAGTCTCTGTTTGTTCATTTGTTGCTTTTAGGTTTATATCCCACATATAAGTGATATCATGTGGTTTTCAACTTTTTCTCTCTGGCTTATTTCGCTTAGCATGATGATCTTGTGGTCTATCCATGATGTTGCAAATCGCAGTATTTCATCTCTTCTTATGGCTAAGTAATAATCCATTCTATATATGTACCACAGCTTCTTTAGCCAATCATCTATCATAGGACACTTCAGTTGCTTCCATGTCCTGGCCACTGTGAATAATGCTGCTATGAACATCGGTGTGCAAACATCTTTTCTGATATGAGTTTTCAAGAAAAGACCATTATCTTAAAGCACAGTTCTGATCACCATTTTGCTAGTTGGAAGATGGAGGGGGCAACATGAGAAGAAATGTAGGTGGTTTTAAGGAGCTGATAGAGGCTCCTGACTGACAGCCATCAAGGAAATGGGGACCTGTGAGCCCCCAACTACAAGGAACTAAATTCTGTCAACAACCTCAGAACCAAAATTCGGAGTGAACTTGGAAGATTTATCTTCAGAATCTCCAGAAAAGAATGCAGTCCCACCAACACATTGATTTCAGCCTCTATGAGACTCTGAACAGAGGACCCAGTTGAGCCATACTGTACCTGGAATTCTGACTTACAGAACTATGAGATTATCAGTGGGGTTTTTTTGAGCCACTTAGTTTGTGGTAATTTGTTGTGTCAGCAATAGAAAATGAATACATCACACTATAATCATTCGACCTTATTATATTCTAAGACATTGATCCACCACGTTATGACTTGCGATCAGACCCCTTATGTTTTTACTTCCTTTCTTTTTAAATTTAGACTCTCTAGTCTATTATAATTATTCCCTTATAAGTATTCTCTGTTCCCTTGTTCTTTCTTTTTATTGCAGTGCTGCTCAAACTTGACTGGGCATAGCACCAGAATCACCTAAAGGGCTTATTAAAACACAGTTTTCTGGGCCCTACTTGTAGAGTTTCTGATTCAGGAGGGCTGTGGGGAGGCCTGAGAGTTTGCATTTCTTTTAATTTTTCAGTGATTCTGATGCTGTTGGTCTGGAGACCACATACTGAGAACCACTGCTTTGCTCCAGTCACCCTAATGGAACTCAACTCCATCTTTTCTGCACGTGCAAACAAGCAACTGGATGCTGCTCAAGGAAAATTATTTACTGGGCTGTCTGCTTTTGTTTAAATTTGTCGTTACAGACCCCAAATGGGCCCTCTATAACTGTCTGGCTTTCCTTTCACATCTCTTTTGAAAGATCTCTTTTTCCACATTCTGTCTGTCTTCTCTTCTCAAACCTCCAATATCTATTCTCTCCTAAGTTTCGGCAGATAAACTCCCCTCCCTGACGTCAGTGAGGAACTGGAAGCCAAAAGAAAGGAACTCCCTGATCTTCCCACTAACAAAGCTCCATTTCTGCTGGAGGCTGCTCTTTCCTCCTGCTCAATGGAAGGATGAATCTCTGCCCATCACCAGTCAAACTCTCATCCTAGGCTCTACATCCTGTTGCTCTTACCAGTCCAAAAACTCTACTTCCTTAACCCCTTTTTTTTAACCTATGCTATTGATTGTGTCAATCTTGATTATTCCTTGTGTCTCCATTTTTAATCCTCCTTTGACACTATTCTCTTCCAGACACTATTCTATTTCTCTGCTCCCATTCATGGTAAAAAATTATTGAAAAAGTTGTTGGCTTCCTATGTTTCTACCTCCTCACCTTCCATTCACTCTTAAAATATGTGTGGGAGGTGTATTTATTTACTTAATAAATACTTCATCAGATACTTGAGTCTTATTCTGCAGTCCCCACTCTCATGAGTTTGTAAACAAATTCCTAAATATGGAATATACAGCTAGTGACAAGTCTTGTGCAGAAAACAGGGATGTGGTGATTTTATGATCCATAAAGACATTCAGGAAATAGATTTTGAGCACCCACAATGCACCAGGAACAGTTCCAGGCACTGAAAATGTCAGTGAAAAAAGCAAACAAAGATTTCTTTCCACATGGAGTTTACGTTTTAGTACAAGGATATGGAAAATAAGCCAAGACAACAAAAAGTAAAAAAAGATATTAGATAGTGACACATGATATAAAAAAATAAATAAAGCAGAGAGAGTCAGGGAGTGTATGCAGCAGGACTGTAACTTTAAATGAGATGGTTAGATAAGGTCTCACTGAGAGGATGTATTTGAGTAAAAATCTGAGGCAGGAAAAGGAGTTAGCTGGGCAGATATCTGGGGAAAGAACATTCCAGGCAGAAAAAACTGCAGCAGCAAAGACCTCAGGGCAAGAGCATTTCTGGCTGGTTGGAGGAATTACAAGAAATTGCAAGAAATAACAAGACCAGTCTGCCTGGAGTTAGATGAGCAAAGGGAATGACCAAGGGTAGAAGATGAATCCAGAGTCACCAAGGGGCCAGATTATGTAGGGCAGAGGTTAACAACTTTTTCTATAAAGTGCCAGACAGTAAATATTTTTAGCTTTGCAGGCCACATATGGTCTCTATTGCATATTCTTTCTCTTATTATTTTTATTTTTAAACAACCTTTTAAAAGTGAAAATTTTTTTCTTTTTGACAGTAAAAGGATTTGGCCCACTGGCCTCAGTCTGCCACCCCCCTGGGATCTTGAGGCCATGGTAAAGATTTTGGTTTTACTCTGAGTGAGAGGAGAAGCACTGCAGGGTTCTGAGCAGAGGAGTGATATGACCTCTCCTATGTTAAAAAGATCTCCCCAGCTGTTGTTATGGAGAACAGGGTGGAGGGGGCGGGGGTGGAGCTCTGAAGGAGGAAGCAGGGACATTAGTGTTTAGGATACATATTTTGACAAAACAAACTACCCTATAATACAGAGGTTTAAACAACAAACTTTTATTATTACTCGTGATTCTGTGGACCATGAAGAATTTGGACCAAGCACAGCAGGGCTAGCAATTTCTGCTGGGCCTGGAATGTCTACCATGTGTTGACAAGCAGTTGGGAGCTGGCTGCCATGGCAAGACTGGGGTCGCATTCTCACAGCTTGGTTCTTCCAGTTGACTGAATTCCTTGGTTCACCTCCATGTGGTTTCTAGTCTCTTCCTTTTCATGTGGCCTCTCCAACAGGTTAGCCAGAGTTTTTACATGGCAGCTCAGGGCTTCCAAATGTGCCCACGTAGAAGCTGCCAGGCCTTCCACGTGGCCTAGGTTCATCACTGGCAAGCATCAGTTCTGCCACAGTCTCTAATTTTAAAGTAGGGTATAGGGCCAACCCAGATTCAAGGGGGAGGGACTACTCAAGGATGTGAATACAGAAACTATAGCTTACTGTGGGCATCAAAGGGACAGTCCAACACCACTGCACTGAAAGGTATTTCAATAAATGGGGCAAATGTGATGGTGGTTTGGAACAAGGTGTTAGCGATGGAGATTGTGAGAATTCACTGGCTTCTGGGTATGTTTTGAAGATAAAGTCGAGAGGATTTGCTGATGGCATTGTATGTGTGAGACAGAGAAGAATCAAGGGTAATTCTGAGGTTTCAGATTGAGCACCTGGATGAATGCCACTTACTGAGGAAGGGGCAGGTTTAGGGAGATTGCAGTTCTGATTTGGAATTTTAAGTCTAAGATTTCAGTTGGACACACAAATGGAGAGATGTCAAGGAGCAGCTGAATACACAGGTTTGGAGAGGTTCGGTGTGGATATCTTTTTTGCAAGTTGTCAGTGTAGAGATGGTAGATAAAACTTTGAGACAGGATGGTATCATCAAGACAGCTAGAAAGCAAGAAAGGAAAATTTCCAAGTGCCAGAAACCAAAAATGAGCCCAAAGCTAGTATGGTGAGCAGAATCTGAAGCTGGAACAGGATAGGTCTTAGGCACTGAGGTTGAGATTTTAATGTTGATATGGCAATAGGAGATGAAGCTTTGGCCTTGATAAGATTTGGAGCTGGAATGATGGTCCCATCACAAAGAGTAAAAGAGTCCACTTAAAGTATAGCAGAGTGAATGAAAATTTGTGAATAAAAATTTCCCCATGGAGAAATTCCAGAACAGTGTGGACAAAGAAATGTTATGTTCCTAAAAACTTTTAGAGAGAAAAAACAGTCTTCTACAAAGTTCCAAAGATCAGAATGCATCTGAATCCTCAGCTTTCTCATGGAAAGCTAGAAGGCAATGGAAAAATGCCTTCAAAATACTGAGAAAAGAATAAGTTTCAGCTTAGAATTCTAACTCTACCAAGCTATCAAGTGAGGGTAGAAAAAAAATATTTTCAGACAAGGAAAGTCTCAAAAATGTTACTTCTGATGCATTCTTGGGACACAACAGGAGAACTGGCTCCACTAAGACGAGGGATACACCAAGAAGTAGGAAAAATGGGGACCAGGAGATCTAGTCTTCATCACAAGAGAGAGGAAATCCCCAAATGAAGGTGAACGGAGGATCCGAGATGACAAGGATACTACAAGCCTAGAGGACAACCAGTTCATACTGGAACAAGCATGAAGGCTCCGGAGGAGGCTTCGTCACGTAGATTGAATAGAGTGCCTAAAGGGAATAAATATACTTGAGAGATTTATACACCTGGTGGAAAGTTTGAAGATACATTAGGATAAGAACATAGAAAACTAAGCAAATAAAAACTTGGAACTTTTTAAAGGAAAACAAAACTAAAAATAAAAGTTGCCAATTGATTGTAATATGCATCATGACTTTGGAGATGTTAAAATGTGAAGAAGTATACATGTTAGAATCAAAATCCAGTAGTTCATTTAGCAAGGGCCATGAGTGGTAAGAATTTCTTAGTTTTTATATGCTGAAATTTCCCCTCTTCCAATGCTCATAAATAATGATTTGGCTGAGT
The DNA here is from genome assembly GCF_000325575.1 of Pteropus alecto. Taxonomy (NCBI): domain Eukaryota; kingdom Metazoa; phylum Chordata; class Mammalia; order Chiroptera; family Pteropodidae; genus Pteropus; species Pteropus alecto. The sequence goes on from NW_006431079.1 coordinate 1,405,899, forward strand.
GAAAATTTATTTTATTCCTAAGGCTTTTTCTTCAATTTTGGAAAAAACTCAGTAATTTTCTCTTTAAATATTGCTTTTTCTACCATTTCTTTCTATTCTCTTTCTCAGGAATGTATAAATATTTAAAACTTTTATTCTGTTCTCTATGTTTTTAACTGCTATTTCTTTTTATTTATTTCATACTACATTCTGAGTTCCTCAGTTCTCTCTTCCAGTTCTTTAATTTTACTCTTTGAGTGTGTTTAATCTAGGGTTTCTCCCATTTATGGCCTTTTAGAGTTCAATTAGGGAATTTTTCATTTCAAGGGTTTCTAATTGGTTATTGTTCATATTGTTTCACTTCAGCCTATTTTTGCTTAATAATTTCCTTTTGAAACAGAGGGTGTGCATTCATCTCTGAACATTTCAACCTACTGCTTTAGTCTTTTTATATTCTTTTACAAGTTTCCAGAGGAAATTTGAGAAAATTTCTGATCTGATTGTTAATTTCAAAGGTTATCATTCTCACCAGTAGGTTCTTTTATACATTTTGGAATTATGGTTCGCAAGCTTTTTTTGAGTGAGAAAATTTTTGTTTTATTTAATTTCTCTCTCTTACTTTCCGCTCATCCCTTCTCAGGATGCTTCCATTTGGCCCTCTGGGCTTCAACCTAGAGCTAGAGTTCTGGATTAAGATTCTCCACCCCAGGATATTAGGGATGTGGCGGATCTAGTCATGGGCCTGCAGAGAGCTTGACAATTCCTGGTAGCAAGATGTTCTCTTTGTGGCACCCCTCCCTGGCTCTAATAAAGCCAGGGTCCACAGCTTGACACTGTTTTCTTTAGCTTCTTTTCACAATGCAGTGGAGCCCCCATCAGCCTCTAGTATCAAGCTGAGAGCTTCAATCCCCCACATTGTAGGAAGTACTTTTTACCCCCACGGGAGCTGAACTCTTGCCCAGCTGCCAGTGTCCAGCTTTCAGACTTAGAGCCCACAAAGTTTCAACGTCAGCCCCACTGATCTTTCTGTGTTTCTTCTATTCCACTTCTGGTTCATGTAGATATGTAAGAGTCTAGTTGTGTCTTTTAAAAAATCATTTTCATGTTTTAAATGTCATGGCAGGCTATGTGTTTGAAGCAAAGGGGTTTTTGGAGACATAAACTTACTTCTTTGTGTTGACTTTAACTCCTCGCATCTGCTTTTTGTCCCCCACCCCTCTACTGAAACCACTAAGTCAAAGTCACTGGTGATCTCTAGGTTGCCAGTTCTAATGGACATTTCTCTGTCCTAATTGTACTTGACTATTTGGCAGCTTTTGACATAACGGCTCTGTTCTTAAAACATCACTCCCTATTTGGCTACCCAGCATTCTCCTGGTTCTCATTCTCATTGTCCTTTGTAGCTCAATAGATCAGCAATTTTGAGATATTCCTTTGTGTTCTGGCATTTATTGTTGTTGATGAGTAGCTTGCTAAAGTTTTTAGTCTTTTGTAGGTAGTCTGTCTTTTTCTATAGATTTTCGTTTCTTATATTTGATGTTCTCTACTTTTACCATGCTGTCTAGGTATGAATTTATTTTTACTTTGCTCAATATCTTGTGGCCTATCTCTGAAACATAATGTGAACTCAGGTCCCACACTGGTGTAGAAACAGACTTGGGGCTTCCAATTTATTATAGATGATTCTTTTTCTCTCTGTGACCCAGGCCAATGGCAGGCTTCCTTGCTCTTTCTTCAGAATTTTTCTATCCTCCTGTGGGGAGTGGACAGGAACCTTTGTTACAACTCCAGGCTTCATCAGGGTTCAAGGCCTCGTCTTCTGTTGCCATGTCAACATTAAAATCCCTCCGCAATCCCTAAAACCTATCCTGTTTTCGCTTAGGATTCTGCTCACTATGCTAGTTTTGAGTTCCCTTTTGATTTCTGGCATCTCGGAATTTCCCTTTCTTGCTTTTCATCTTAGATATGTCTTCAGAAAAAAAAATTATCCAGCATTTCTCTGTATAAGAGGTGACTTCTGCTACGGTTCCATCAGCTTGTCTTGGTTTTAAAACACTATTGTGGAACTCAAAACCAAGAATTTGAAAAAACCCCTCACTGGGTTCTTTTGAGTTTTTTTTTTTTCCCCTGTGTCAGTAAACCTCATCCCCAGGACCTAGTACAACTAAGGTAGCTTCAGCTGAGTTTCAGGTAATCGAATCTAATTTTAAAACAGTGGGGTTTGGGAATTTCTGACCTTCAGAATAAAGTTCAAGTTCCCCGAACATTCTGGTCCTAAATGTGTTCCCAATTCTATTTCCTGTTATTCTAATACATTCAATGTGTTTGACAAACCAAAGTACCTGCTCTTGTCCTTGTACCCCTGAGCTGTCTCATATCCATGACCTTGACTATAATTCTCCCTTTACCCATAATACTTTGCTACCATTGCAGGCCAATCCAACCTGTCTTTCAAAGTTCAGCTCAACTGATGCTCCTATGGAGCCTGGCTAATCTCTCAGCCTGAAGTTATTTGTACTTCCTCCGGATTTCTGTGACTGAGAGAGATAGCTCTGGGGTGAAGGACTGAATTTGCGAATTCATATCAGGACCTGGTTCTGCTACACCTTAGCTATCTCTTTTTACCTATCCGAGCTTCAATTTTTCTTATGTATAAAACAGAGATGGAAATGTCTACCTCATAGAATTAAAGTTGCTTTTATCACTCTTTTGGTTCTGAGTAACAGAAAACTCATATCGGCTTCTGGCAAAAGGACATTTATTGGTTTACATAGGTAAAAAGTCTCAAGGCAGAGATGGCTTCAGGCACGGGTGAATTCAAAGCTCAAATGATATAATTAAGACTCTGCATCTCTCCTCTCATCTCTGCCTTTTGCTCTGTTGCCTTCAGGCTCAGATTCAAAGAGGGGCAAGACGGCTGGCAGCAGTCCCAGAATCCTGTTTTTCATTGTTTTATGCTTCAGTCCAGCAGACAAGCATGAGAAACTGTTTCACAGAAGTCCTGCCTAAATTCTTGTTGCTTTCATTGGGTCATGTTCCCATCTCTAAGGTGGTCAGTATGGCCAGGATCACCTGATGCTCAGATAGGCTGGGGCCCAGGAGACTTGTCCTACCTTAGACTCTGGGGTGCAGCCCTGGTATTCACACATGGCATGAGAATGGCTGGGTAGAGGCTCTCCAGTGAGAAGTTAACCTTTCATTGCAATCACAGACAAGTCATATCTAACTTTTTTCATAGTAAGGGAGTAAGGGGGATGAGGTGAGAGAAATAATTTCAGGAAGATGTGTTCTTGTATTGATTGATCTGTTGACCTGGCCAACCTAAGGCTATTCAGAGAAAAGAAAAGTCTTTCTGTTTTATTTATTTGTTTATTTGTTTGTTTTGTTTCTGGTTAATGTTCCTCCTTCTGCCCCCTCAGTGGAGGGTGAAGGGCGGACTTCAGGTAAGTGTAGACTAAATGAATTTTCCAAGGCATTGATCAGCAAGGCAGGTCAATGAACTTGAGGCATAAACTTCTAGGAAGTTTTTAGTTTAATTAAAGTAATTAAATAAGTTCTAGTCGAACAGCTGGAAGCCCAGCCCAGTGAATCTGTTCTCCCGTGCCTCTGTGGTTATGTTCATTTCTTTAAATTTCCTGTCTGAACATGGAGACTAGAGTTACTGGTGCCATACTAGAGCATGGGAAATGAGCTCTTAAAAGATGGAATGGAGAACCCAGATCACCTCTTGAAACTGTCTACAGGTGGCCCCTGCTCCAGAGTTGGCCTGAAGCTGTTTTTTGACTGATTTTGTGATAAAGACACTAACTCTCTTCAGTCACAAGTGTTAAACAGGAAATGAGGCTTAACATAAAATATATTGGGGCTATAGGGATTCATTAGTTTTCTACCTGCTTTCTCTTAAGTTGTAGCAATGATGCTATTCCAGGAACCTGGGCCCTAGCAGGGTAGAAATAACAGGGACACTTTTTTAGATAAGGAAATCTCCATGATTATAGGTGTCCTTAGCATGGATATAAGCACTTGATTAAATTGCAGAGTCACCATTGGAAACAGTGTTTCAGGTCCTGCACATCAAAGACAATTGCTGGAGGGTGGGGGAATGGGAATGAGAAGTCTCCAAAGGCTTTGTTGGCAGGTCAGGAGTCACCAAAGGAAAATCTGAGCTGGGCGGGCCAGCAGCATCCAGCCTGTAGTTGAACAGACTCTGCAGCAAAGCTGGGTGTTGCTTAAAATGAACTCCCTGTTCACTATCTTCACTTCCCAGACTGTGCAAGTCAGTGCAAACTCTTTTCTGGAAGGATATCCCTTGACTTCCAGGTTCTGACCTTGCCTCCCTTACGGGTCTCTGTGTTTTCCCCAGTGGGCATCTTATCTCTCTTCCTGACACTGGCTTCCTCTTTGGGCCTCAGCCATGCTCACACCACTTTTTTTGGGTAATGCTTTCCTTGCCTGAACCTTCCCTTTGGTCTCCGTTCCCCACAGGTAGCCACAGGTGCTCTGCCAAGGGACCAGCAGCATCATGGCCTTGTAGAAAAAGCCTGGACTTAGAGGCCACACAGAAGTAAATTCTAATTCTAGCTCTGCCATTTATTAACAAGGTGACCTTGAGCAAGTTATTTCATCTCTCTGAGCTAGTTTCCTCACCTTCAAAATGGGGATATTTGATATTATTGTGTTTTTATGAGGATTTGGTAAGATAAAGGGCTTAGGAAGGCAAACAGGTTACCCTTTTGAAAACGATAGCTTTTATTAAGAATGAAGAGCAGGCTGGAAAAGACACATCACACAAAGACCAATTTCCCATCTCACCAGCGATAGCATCTGACCAACAGAATCAGGCGTTTACCCTGGCGGAAAAGTCTTGCATAGACAGAACCTCCACTTCCTTATTTGTAACCTGCTCTAATGTTTCACAATCTATTAGTCAGGACATTGTTCTTAATACCTAACCTAAGTTCCTCCTGCTACAATGTGTCATATCACACTTATTTTAAAATACTGTAACACACAAATAGACCCATGAAAATGAGCAGATTTCTCTCTGAGTCAAAGGTTTCACAGGTCTTGGGTTTACTCTTATCTTCAAGAAACCTGGGAAAATTTTTCTGTGTGACCACCACAAATAAGGACTGTGCTGGTCTGTGCTGGGAAGCTCCAGGGAGGTGTGATAAGACTCTCTTGAGACTCATGTCTCATTTGGACCAGCAGTCCCAGTTTCTCTCCCCCTCTCTTATTTTTTCAGTTATAAGTGAATGACTGATCCTAATTTATAAAATCTAGGAATGCGGGAGCTTAGAAAGACTGATCACATTGATATGATGGCTAATCACTGACATACAGCTTGGCTCTGGCAAGGATTGAAACGAAAATTGTGTGTCAGCCTTGGACACTGAAGCAGATGATACTAGCCAGCTCCATGCAACAGATCATTTCATTCAATTATGCAGGTATATTTCGCTGTTAATCCTTCTTGCTGGGCTCTTACTATAAATCACATCTTTTCAGCAATGTGGCCAGATCTAAATGTCTAAGAAGCTCCTGTGAGAGGAATATGCTTGCCCTGCCTGGCAATGCAGGGTAGATGTCTCAACTTTCACACATATCCACTCTAAGTCTATGGGCCAAAGCTGCAAACTGGCTGCCTGTAGACTACATTTTATTAAGAATGAAGATGTGTTCTCTTCGGCCCCACAATATTTTGTAGATGTGTTCTCTTTGGCCCCACAATATTTTGTTTTTGTTTTTTAAGTTGAATTGGTTGCTCTAATCTAAAACTTGCTAGATTCACATGACCCAGGTTTCTGGCTTTTCTTGAAAAAGGAAAGCTCTGGCAACACTGAAGTTGCATTTCTTCACAGTAACATCATCTCGGGCTGAGTGGCGATGTTCCTTGTAGAAGTGACCGCCACTTCCTAGTGCCTCATTCCCACTCAGTTTCATTCATGTAAAGAACCTGCCTATGCCCCGAAGGCGTTTGAACTGGGGTTTCTCAGCCTGTGAAATCCCCCTTGGTCATTGATAGGGAGTATAGCTGCTGGTGATCTGTTCCTTTGGGCTCTCTAACCTCCCTTCCTCCACCAGAAACGATACCAGCAGAAATCAGTGTTTGTGATTCCTATAGATATGCCTTCCTTGAGTTTATATTTAATGTCACAGTTACCAGTAGTTTCTTAAATGATCAAGGGACTGAATCCCTTTTTGAAATTTGCCTCTTCATACAGTCTCTAGGTTTTTTAAAATCCAGGGGGCTTCTGTGTGTGTGTAGAGGAACACTCTCTACAACTTCCAGTATAACTGATACTCAGTTTATCAAATTTAGATGTCTACTAAACAAAACTTAGAAAATAACTATTTTTTAAACTACATTTTTATATACAAAATACAAATTATATATTTGGGTGTGTGTGTGTGTGTGTATGAAAGTAACAGAAAGCCCTGACCCAAAATGGCTTAAACAGTAAGCAAATGTATGATCTCATATAACACGAAGCCCAGAGGTGGGGTGGGCTGCGGGCGCAGTATGCAGGGTTCCAGCTCTACTGCATTCGGATTCTCTCGGCTCTGCCCTTCTCCTTGTATTGGCAGCACCCTCAGGCTAGTAGCAATGTGGCTACTGTAATATTATCTTATCCAGACACAGCAATTCAGAGGAGAAAGTGGGACCTTTATTTCTCTTTTATTTTATTTATTTATTTTTTTGAGCCTGCTGAAACCTTTCCCGGAAGCCCCACAGTAAACTTTTACTCATATCTTATTGGCCGGAGTTGCGTCACATGCCCATTCCTAAGCCAATCACTGGCAAGGAGAATGAAACTTTCATGTGGCTTTTACTAATTGTCCCAGAGTGGAGTGAGTGATGGGGTGCCCATCATACTGATCATTACATAACTTAATTAAATTCCCTTAAATAATCCAAGTTATAGTTGTAAATCCGATAAGACTGATTCCTTGAACATTTCAAACATCCTAACATACTAAATAGCAGACAGAAATACGAAAACAAAATAATCACGAAGGGCATAGCCATATTTAAATATAATTTAAAAATATTAAAACTATCGGTTTAATTTCTTTTTCATTGTTTCTACTCTTATTCTTATAAGTAATATTTATTTTGATACTTCTCTAGGGTCACAGTAATTTTACTTGACCCCCAAATTAAAATAATACCATCCCATACTGGCCAATGTTGTAGGTTTTCCTTTCAGGTTATTTGTGTAGGTTGGGGTTATTTATGATTGATTTTTGGCAGGAGCATGGGATTCGGTGACACCTTTTAAATCTGAGCTGGCATGCATTAGGCTGCTCGCCCCTTTTATAGAATCTTTACTGAGATAAAATTCTCATGCCATATGATTAAATGGAACTATTTTATCATTACTCATCAATTATTCCCAACCATGCTTTAACAAGAGACTAAAATAATAAGAAAACAGAAGAATGATTTAAAGTATACATTTAAATTTAAAGTATACAATTTAATGGTTTTTAGTATATTCGCAGAGTTGTGCTACCATCAACATAAATCAATATTAGAACCCTTACATCACTCCAATAAGAAATCCATTAGCAGTCACTCTCCATGTTCAGCCCTAGGCAACCACTAATCTACTTTTTGTCTGTGTGGATTTACCTATTCTGGACATTTTCTACAAATGGAATCACACACTATGTGGAGGCTAGATTCCTTTTATCATTAAACTTTACTTACTCCATCAATGGCACTTGTCATGCCTATACCTTTCAAGGGAGATTTCCGGAAATTACGTATTTTTAAAGTTTTGCTTGGTTAGTGTTATATAATTGGTTGTTCTGTTTTTGTTATGTATTGAGCCAATTGTTTAGAGTGATTGGAAATATAAATGTGCCTTATTATTAGGCATTCACTTCCTTTCTTCTTCCCTGCCTGCCTTCCTTTCCTTCTTCCTTTCTTCCTTCCACAAATAAGTATTGAGTATTTTTGTAACAGGTATTGTGCCAGGAACTGGGAATACAATGAACATGCAGGCAGGCCCTTCCTCTCCTGGACTCATAGTTGGGAGGAGGTCCTGTCCCCTCTGCTGACGACTTGAGGAGGCCACGCCATGTGGGTGCTACTGAACTTCCATTTCA
>NW_006431079.1:1414044-1426087 GCF_000325575.1 Pteropus alecto
TCCCCATCTCTCCCACCATCTAAGCCTTGACATATTATCTTCAAGTGTATAATTACCACCAGTTATGCAAACTTTTCCAAACATACTTAATTATCTTATCACCACAATAACGACTCATGAAATATGTATCAGATTTGCTTTGTTGTCAAGTGTTACTTAATTATAACAATAAATTGTTCATTTATTTCACATTTATACCTAGATTCATCCAAAAATGAATTAAAATTGAAGCAGAATGCAGATCATTTGTGAAATAAATAATAATAGCTAACTGAAAAATCTTTCTTACAGTTGAGCACTAATTTATCTTGGACCAAAAAAAGAATGCAAACAAATTTGCATCAATGAGGAGACTTCTGAATGGTGACAGATTATTCAAATAAAGATTATAGAGCGGTTACAAATCATAGATTTGGTGAGGGGTTAAAAATTAAGGAAGTATATGGTATACTAAAGAAATTTATTTTTATATTAGAAAAAAATAATTTAGAGTTGGATAAAAATGGAAAGTTTTAATGCAAACTGATGGATTTGAAAAATATTCTTCAGATCTGTCACCTGGAAACAACTTTACTCACTACCGAATGTTGATTTGCACATGCGACATCCAGGTTTGGATTCTACTACGCTTCATAAAAAGAAACCAAGGCTTTTGAAGGATAGCCAAGTCCATGTCTTGGACGATGGAAAAATCAGGAGGGGCTTGTAACATCCAAGGAAAGGATGCCTCCAAAAATATTTGAAATAGTGCTGATTAAACATTGAAGCCAATATAACAGGGTTCTCACCGATGATGTGATTCTTTTGAGCATCGAAAAAGGAAAATTATAGTTAATTATAACATTTGTAAAGTCCATGTGTCAAAGTGAAAAGGTTTGAACAAGTACGTGATATTGAATGTCAGCTCAAATAGAAAAATAAAAATAAAAATAGGAGAATATTAAAAGGTATTTATAATACAAAAGGAGGATAACAAAATATATTTAACTTTTTATTAATTTTCAAAGTTGGTATTAATATATTTTGGCTGCTTTGTTTCTTCTGTTAAGTATATTTTATGTATAAAGTATAAATACGTATTTTTCTTTGAGAGGGAATATGAGGGAAGAGTATATACAGGGGCCTGAGAGTAAGCCAAAGAGTTATGTAAAAGAAGAGATTGTACCAAGAGCAGGAAAAATGATTAATCCAATGGTCACATAATCACCAGGTAAAAAGAGAGTCTGATCATATGTTACAGGATGGTGCACTAATCAAATGTCATAAAGAAAGAAAGCTGACTCTTCAGACTCAATCCTTTCTTTGCTGGGAGGTAAAACCTTTGAACGATTCTGCCAACATATTAAAGGTTAGATAATGCTGGAGAGCTGGGGAAAGTTTAGAAATATGGGAAGGAGTGGGAAACTACTCCAGGGTACTGCTGAACAATTCTGAAATGGAAGTTCAGTAGTATCTGCATGGCCTGGCCTCCTCATGTCGTCAGCAGAAGGGACAGGACCTCTACTCAACTAAGAGTCTAGGAGGGGAAGGGCCTACCTGCATGTTCTTTGTATCCCCAGTTCCTGGCACAATACCTGATACAGAAAAGATACTCAATACTTATTTGTGGAAGGAAGGAAAGAAAGAAGACAGAGAAGAAGAAAGAGAATAAAGAATGGAAAAAAATTTTTTTTATGTTGCTGACCCCCCCACCCTGAGGTATAAATTGACAAATAAAAATTAGATATGTTCAAGATATATGACCTGAAGTTTTGATATACGTTGTGAAATAATTGCCACAATCAATTAACATATCGATCACCTCACATTGTTACCATTGTGGGGTTTTGTTTATTTATTTTTATTTTTTTGTGGTGAGAACACTTAAGATTTACCCTCTTGGCAAATTTCAAGAACAGAACACAGTATGTTAACTGTATTCACATTGCTGTACATTAGATTTCCAGAGCTGATTCATCTCACAAAACTGAACTTTGTACTTCTGTTTCCCCCTTCCTGCAGGCGCTGGCAACCACCATTCTATTCTGCTTCTATGATTCACATATAAGTGAGATCATACAGTATTATTTGCCGTTCTATATCTGGCTTATTTCATTTAGCATAATGTCCTCCAGTTTCGTCCATGTTGTCACGAACATCAAGATTTCTTTTTTGGTAAAGGCTGAATAATATTCCATTATACAAATCACATTTTCTTTATCCATTCACCTGTCGATAGACATTTATTTAGGTTGTTTCTATATCTTGGCTGCCATGAATAATGCTGCAATGAACATGGAAATGCAGATTTCTCTTCAAGATACTGATTTCATTTCCTTTGGATACATACCCAGAGTGAGATTGCTGGATCATAAGGTCATTCTTTTTTTTCCCATAATGGCTGTACTAGAAAAAAAGATGTGTGATGCCCTTCCCAGAGGGAAAAGATGAATGGAAAGAGATGACTTCTTTTCTACTACTCTCTCCATCAGTTTCCTGTGTGGGGTCTGAGGCCTGAGTTATCCTCTTCTTGCCGAGAGTCAATGAAAAGGCAGAAGGAACGGACTTAGAACACCAGTATTTGGCTTGTCCTAGCTCCCAGAATCTATTTGTATAAGTGGCTGTCAGCAGTTTCCAGCAGATTCAAACCATGGCGGTCCCCCCATTAGAAAAAGGTGGTGGGAAGGAGGTAACCACATGAGTATCACTGAATTAGGACTTCGGAGGGGCTTCGTAGATGCTTCCAACTTCCTCTTCTACTTCCTTCCCATAAGCTGAAGTAAATGGCCAGGGTAGCCACAATTAAAGCTTTCTTTACCATTCCTAGGCCAAGTAGACTGAAATTTCATCCATTAGAGATTAAGTTACACTTATAGGTAACACATATATAAAACACTCAAGGACTGGCTACAAACATTGTTCATTCAAACATAAATGTGGATTGCTTTATCTTAGAGTGCTTTCCTACACTGAAGAGAGGGGAGTTTTAATGGAGAGGGTAGAGGGGAAGGATCAAGAATTAACTCAAGAGTGAGGGGAACTATGAAGGAATAATAGGGTTGAGATGGGTGTTGGGCCTTAAGGAGGCATTGGACCTCTTTGGTTGCACTTTCTTAACCTCTTTTGCAACTTCTTTTTAAGCCACTCCTTAAATTTTGATGTTTGCTGGTATTCTATCCTTGTCTTATCTTACTTTCTACTATCTCCAGCTGATCTGTCCATGTCACACCTGGGCTGACATTACCCATAAGCTCTCAGGTCACACTCTTGCCTTTGTCCACGGGAACTATGTACAAATCGGGCCCTTCTTCAGGCTCAGCCTTCCTGTCCTGGTTTGGAGCTTTGGTTCGGTCCATCTCCCTGATTTCTGCACCACTGCTTTTATAAGAGATTCCCCTCCTTTCTGTCTAGCCCTTTCAGGTTTCACTACTCACTTAGAGGGTCTACCTGGCTTTTGGATTCAATTTCTTCTAAAACACACCCCTCTTGGATCACTTCTTGACTGCAAGACAGGCTCGGCCTTCCTGTACTGGTTTGGAGCTTTGGTTCGGTCCATCTCCCTGATTTCTGCACCACTGCTTTTATAAGAGATTCCCCTCCTTTCTGTCTAGCCCTTTCAGGTTTCACTACTCACTTAGAGGGTCTACCTGGCTTTTGGATTCAATTTCTTCTAAAACACACCCCTCTTGGATCACTTCTTGACTGCAAAGACCAAGGTGTCTTAGTCTATGATTCTGACACCAATTACAGTGTGTGTGTGTGTGTGTGTGTGTGTTTTCCCCTACACTAAGCAATTCTCCAACGCTTGCCTATGTCTATTCAGATACTATCTACCTGGAGATAGCATCCGCTCCCACAAAGTTAAGGGCTCAGTGCCACAAGACTGCCCTGACTTCAGATGCTAATTGCAAGTCTAAGTGCCTGTGCTTCTGACCAACTGGATAGAAATCAGAGGTTCCCATGACCAACTCCTTGGGTTCAATTGACTTGCTAGATTGACTAACAGAACTCAGGAAACTAGTTTAGTTACTAGATTACTGGTTTATTACAAAGGATATTAAAGGATACGAATGGACAGCTGGATGAAGAGATACATAGGATGAGATCCTGAACACAGGAGCTTTTGTTTCCATGCAGTTTGAGGCCTGGAACATGGTTCGCCAACCTGGAAGCTGTCCAGACACCATTGTTTATTTATTTATTTATTAACAAAGGCTTCATTACATAGGCATGATTGATTAAATCACTGGCCATTGGTGATTGGACTCATCCTCCAGTCCCTCTCACTTCCCCAGAGGTCAAAGGGGTGATACTGAAGTTTCCAACCTTCTAATCAATTGGTTTTTCCTCTGGCTACCAGGCCCCACCCTTAGGTGTTTTCCAAAAGCTACCTCATTAACATAACAAAAGACACTTTTATTCCCTTACCATTTAGGAATTTCCCAGGGTTTTGGGAGCTCTGTGCCAGGACCAAAGATCAAATATATATTTCATCATTCTTCTCCTTCATCTCTCTCATGCTTTTTTTTTTTCCTTCCATACTTTTGCACATGTTGGTACCTCTTTCTGGAATGCCCTACCTTCTCTTCTACAGCTGTCTGTGAACTTTTACTAATTCTCAAGACTCCATCTCCACCTCCGAGAAGCCTACCCTCCCCTGGTCTTCAGTGGGTCAGGCTGACAGATTTCCAGATATTTAGTGGGGCAGTAGATTTGGCCTTGGTCTCAGTGAAAGATCATTAAACCAGGGTTTTTCATAGAGCACTGGGCTCAGTCTAAACTCTAGGTAGTGAAGTCTGAGAAGGCTTTCAGAGTTAGCTCTGTCACATAGTTTTTATACTTAAATGATCAAATTTTGATGTTTTTGCTCTTTGAGCAAACCATGCAGCCCTAAGACCTCAGAGGCTTTTCGTCTTTGTTGGCTTCAGAACTCTTATTATTATTATTCTCCTTCTTCTGAATCACTGTTTGCCCTTCCCATTTGGATGGGCTTTAGTGATTATACTTTCATAGCTGTTATCTTATTTGCTCCTCACAATAACCCAACCCTAGAAGGTAGAGAAGGCTGTTGTTTTTACCAGTTGAGGAGACTAATTTCACCTGGCTCTGAGGACACAGGGCCACCCTCACTCCCTGATGCTCTGCTTAAATCTTGGGACAGGCTTATCAAATTTCCCATGGAACCAGAAGCCTCCTCTGGTCCCCAGGAAAGCTGTGAGGTAATAGCAGTAATGAAGATGCTATCAGCTGCTGAATGGTCAGTGGCCTAGACACCACTCCCACATCTGCCAACTTCAGACACAGTCCTTCAAAATTTCTGCTTCTTGCTGCCAGATTGTGTCCACTGATTACAGGTTATTTCAGACCTTTGGGGAAGATAAGGGCTCTGCAAAGCTAACCGACCGGCTTGATGCACCCGTCTTATTAGGCCTCAGATGCTGACCTCTGCAATTTCTCTTCCCACCTCAGCACTCTTGCCATTGTTCACACCCCGTCACACCAATGTTTGCTTGGATTTCTTGACTGTACCACGTTCCGTCTAGGCTGATCTTTCTGTTTGGAAGTTTCTTTCCTCCATTTTTTTGCCCTTTTAAGTGCAACTTACCCTTCAGGACTCAGACTCATTGTCCCTTCTCATTTTGCAGGCTTCCCAGTCCCCAGGAGAACAGCATGTTTACCTGTATGTACTCTCGTATCAGCCTGTACTTTTCCTGTGTAGCACCTTGGTAGAAAAAGACAGAGTGATCTGGAACGTGGCCTAAAGGGAAGGAATGCCATTTATTTGTAACACTTAGAAAGCCACAAGTAAGTGTTAGCCATGACTAAGCTAGTCCTGAATGACAGAACACAGTCCATCCAGCCAAAAGGGATTTAGAAAGATTTCAAGTCCTTTATCCACATCTTTCAAACATGCTGGAGCTCTGTAGTCTCCCATGGCACCTCTTAGAATCCTCCCTTTCTCATCTTCCACCTTCACATTCTATAGCTGCTTTTTTTTTTCTTCTCAACAACTGCCCCTTCCTCCCAAACCCTGTATTGTGGTCTTCTTTCCCTGTTCTCCCTAATTCTCCACCACAAAAAAATAGCTCAAGAACTGGTCTGGGAAGGTAGGATTCTCGTTGGAAGGCAGGGGAGAAGAGTCTTCTCAAGCTAAGCCAGAATCTTCTTTGGTGGGCAGGGGCAGGAAACATTATCTTGAGAACATTATCTTGTCATTGTTGCTTGGCTACTTAATGCTACATAACAAACTACCCAAAACTTAGAGGCATAAAACAGCAACCATTTTCTTATGCTCATGATTCAATAGGTGGGCAGTTTGGGCAGGGCACGAAGGGGAAGTTTTGTCTTTGTTTCCCAATGTCTGGGGCCTCAGCTAGATTAGCTCAAGTGACTGGAAATGGCAGGGACAGTTTGACTGGGGTAATATGTCTGGAGTTTCTGTTCTTTTCCATGTAGTGTCTCCTGGGACTAGAATTTCCAAGATGGCACCTTTACTCATATGTTTGATGTCTGGGCAGGTATGATTGGAAAGCTGGAGTCTGGCCAGCATTGTTCTCTCGCTGCTTGTGGCCTTTCCATGTAGCTTGATCTTCTCATTGTATGGCAGCAAGTTTCCAAGAGTGAAAATCCCAAGAAATTTGGGTGAAACTTATAAAGCTTTTTATGACCTGGCCTTAGGAGTCCCAAGCTGTCACTCCTACCACATGTCATTAAGCCCAGTTCATATCCAAGAAGAAGGGAATTATTCACACTACATGTTAGTGTGAATCTACAGGGAGGGACAGAGTTAATGGCAGCCATGTTGGAGATAATCCACCACAATCCTTACCCTGCCCCAACTACCCCAATTCATGGATCTTTCATGGAATTTGCTTGAAGTTTAGGATCTCATCAAAATCAAGTTCAGGTGGATGAGGCTCTTTGATTGCAACTCTTCTTCATCTGAAGGACTGCGAATTAAAAATATGAGTTATTTGTCTCTTTCCTGTCTGTGTTGGGGGTCCCCAAAACTACCACCAGGTTCGATGATTCACTAGGAAGAGTCACAAGACTCTGCATATAGTCATACTCATGCCTAAGATTTATTACAACGAAAGGATACCAAGCAAAATCAACAAAGAGAAAAGGCACATGAAGGCAATGTCCAAAGAAAACCAAGTGAAGCTTCCAGAGTCCTCTCCCAGCAGAGTCACACAAGATATGCTTAATTCCTCCAAAAATGAGTTGTGAAATCACATCTGAAATGTTGCCAACCAGAGGAAACTCATTAGAGACTCAATAGCTAGGGTTTATGTCAAGGGCTAGTCATGTAGGCAGCGTCTGCTTGGCATGTACCCAAATTGCAGACTCCCAGAAGGAAGACAGGTGTAAAACATAAACCATATTATTTGTATGAACAGTTTAGGCATAGAGAGCCAACTTATCAGTTAATGGTGGGAAGCTTCCTGAAATCTAGGTTCCCAGTTGCCAGCCAAAGGACAATCTTATAAGCTGAACTTTCTAAGGATAAACAATCAGGTCTGCTATGGTAACATCTTTTTACACACTAGCCAACCTGTACTGGGACTGCAGGGACAGAATAACCACAATAAGCACTCTTATTTAAAAAAGTGGAGGGAAGACGGAAGGGAGGTACATAGCTGTCACTAGTTCATAGCAATTCTGAAATCCATCCAGGTACATGTTTCTACTTTCTTGGCTAAGGCCCAGTCCTGCTTCACGGGAGTGTTTCTCGGCTCTTCCCTCTAGGCTCTTGACTTCACACTTATTTATTCTTCATTTTCCATAAGAAATATCCTGTGTTTGCAAATGAGTTGCTTTTTCAGCCTGCTTCTTGTTCACATAAAGTTGAGTGTCCCGAGGCCTCTTTTAATTTTGAACCATCTCTGTTCTTTTTAGTTCAAGTTGGTAGTGCTTCTACTAATACAACCCTCTTAACACCATTGCGGCTTTTCTATTAATTGTATTTAGGTTGACTCTATTAGATAAAAGCCACGTCCTAAAATATCCTGAAGAAAGTCCCCTCTCTTCTTTAGGCTAAGACTCAAGATACTTGGAGACAATTCTCTTAAAAAGTCGTATAGCCTTTAGTCTAATTGAGAGTGTCTATGAATCATACCTTCGATCTCATATCTGTCCCTGGGCTCAAAATAATCTTGAAATAATTTTTACCTGGAGGCCATACTTTATTTGATGTGTGCTGAATTTAATCATTGCTTAGTCCATATCCTGCTTTGAGAGTCTTAAATTGAGAAAGATTGGGAGTTAGACAGTTTCATTTTTGGATCTAGCAAGTCTTGGCTTCTATAGAGTCCCTTTAAATTCAGCTTGAAAATTGAATAATTCCTTTAGTTCAACTCCCTTTTATGTATTTTGTCTTAGACAAATAGAACAAGCCAATGGCAATTTCAACATTCTGATTGGAAATCTCCTTAGCCTCATTACAAGATCATTAAGTATTTTTTCTACTTTTCATTATCTACCCTTTCCAATTTTAAGCTTGGTAACACCATTGTCAAGCTTTCTGCCACTATGTAACATGGGTCATCTTTTATCCAACTGTACTAATTTGCTAGGGGTGCCATAATAGGGTGCACCAAACTGGGAGGCTTAAACAACAGAAATTTATTGTCTCAGTTCTTGGAGGTTAAAAGTCCAAGATCAAGGTGTTAGCAGGATTAGTTTCTTCTAAGAACTGTAAGGGAAAAATCTGTTCCATGCCCCTCTCCTGCTTCTGGTAGTTTGCTGGCCATCCTTGGTATTCCTTGGCCTGAAGACTCATCGCCTTGATCTCTGCCTTTATGTTCACATGGTTTTCTCTCTGTGTACATGTTTTATGTCTAAATTTCCCCTTTTATATGGACACCAGTCATATTGAATTAGGGCCCATTCCAATGACCTCATTATAACTGGATTATCTCTGTAAAGAGTATCTCCAAATAAGATCATATTCTGAAGTACTGGGGGTTAGGACTTAAACATATGAATTATTCACAATTCAACTCATAACACTAGTCTTCAATAACAATTCCCTCACTGTCCTTCAAGCCTTCATTTGAGGCCATTTTAGCTCCTGCACACTCCCTATTCAAAGCCAACAGCAAATATTTTTTGTTAGCACTTTCTAACTTTGTCAACATCAATATCACTTAAGGGCTGATCAGGGAAGCAGCTGCAGTGTGTTCTATAGAATTTATTATAGAGATTTTTATACATCACAATTGCAGGAGAAGCTAAGGAAGAAAAGTCTGAAAGGACATAAAGGAAAGATCAGAGAAAAGTGATTAACCAGGGATCACAAAGAAAGTTGGTGAAGAAACCTATGGAAGGCTGTTATCCCTGAATCCAGTAATGAGTCTGAAATTGGTAGATCATCATAGCTAGCAGTCAGGAAGAAAATTTGGATTGAACTGGGGGAGAGTGAGGACAAACTAGAATCCACAAAGACAAATTGAGACCCATGAGAACAAATGGAACTCCTAGCTAACTCTCATGTCAACAATGCAGGTAGTCTGCAGAAGTTGATGCCCTTTCCATGGAACTGCCTGTGTGCCCTGACCCAGGGCTCAGAGAAGATGAAATAAGAGATATGATGGGAGCTGGAGGAACGGGGGTCCAGCTGCTATTCTGTACCAACGATGTGTGCCAGCAGATAAGTAACAAGTTTAGAATCAGCAGTTGGTACCTGGCTCCCTAGATCAACCATCAGGGCACAAGGGCAGCTTTACTTGCTCCTTCTAAATCTTACACAAATTTCTCTTGTGGTCAATCCTATCCTGGAACCAGACTGGGCAGGGAAATTTGGGAAACTAAATTCCAGTTTAGCTAAATTGACAGTACAAAACCACCACATGAGCCAAACATCAACAGTTGCCAGATACCATGATGCCGTGTCTCATTTATTTTAGTTTTTCACTTAAGCTTCGTAATATTTTTGTAAGATTAGTATCCCCATTTTACATGTGAAGAAATGAAGCCTTGGATTTGCTCATACGTGGGCAAATGGTGGAGCCTGGATTCTGCCCCACATCTGTGTAGTAGTCAGCTTCCACAGTGGCTCCAGCGATTCTTGCCTACTGGCATTCACATCCCCTGCTATATGAACTAGGTCTGGCCTGAGCAATCAGTAGAACATTTCAGAAATGATGGTGAGTGACTTTCAAAGCTGGATTATAAAAGATATTGTAGCTTCTACCTTTCTCTTTCTAGGATAATTTGTTCTGGGGAAAGTCAGCTGACATGCTGTAAGGATGTTCAAGTACCCTGCGGACAGACTCACTTAGGGAGGCCTTTTATAAACAAATTCATGTGGGTGAGTTATCTTGGAAGTAGATTCTCTAGCACCAGCCTAGCCTTTAGATGACTACAGCCCCATATCTTCACTGAAATCTCCCAAGAGATTTCAATCCAGAACTGTAGAGCTAAGTGACTTCTAAATTTTGGACCCATAGAAAATATGATTTGTTTATTATTGTCTAGAGCTGTTAAATTTTGGGGTAATTGGTTGCACAGTGATAGATAACTAATATAATCTGTTAGGTTCCAAAGCATGGCTCTTTCCATGACATCATTCTGCTTTAAAATTCGTTTGGATTATGAGAATGGGGATTGTGGAAGAAGTAGGAATTTGGAAGTTCAGAATGTCCTGGTTATGTCATTAAAAAAAAAAAAAAAAGCTTTGAAATGTCTGGTGCTTCCAGACACTTGAGAGAGGGGGTGTCATCTAGTGGTTAAGCTGAATCTTGAGAATTAGGAGCGTTTCTTTTTTTGTCACTACACAGGGAAAGCTGAGTTGGCATGAAGAAATTAGAGGTTATATCACGTGCTTCTGCTGACTAGCCGACTGGGGCTGGAGTTGAGGAAGATAAGTGATAGAAACTGCATTCTTGCAGGGCAAGCAAGGAACCGACAGTCCCTTTGCTTCTGCACCTTCCCGTCAACTGAGCCATCCTCTTCTCTGCCCCACCATATTCCCTTTGGTCTCAAGCTCACGGAAGCGGCTCCTTCCTTTTCTGCTCTTTCCAAACCTTTTCCTTATGATGCTTTATTTTTTATTTTAATAAAGTACATATGTGTGTTTAGGAACATAAAAGAGGAAAACAAAACCAGACTTTATTTGAGAGCCATCTCCATTTGAAAACTCTTGGTATTTGCTTTTCTCTCCATATTGTTCATATTTGGTCTTGGATCAGAGAGGCTAAGCGCTGTGCCTGGTGACCTAATTGGGTTGGAATCAGCCAGCAATACTCATTATCCTAGGATGCAAGCACAAGAACCTTTCCAGAACATCTGGTGCAACCACGTTCATTTAACATGTGGAGAATTTGAAGCCTCATGACCTCAAGTTACTATTGGTAACATTAACTGAACATCTGTAACGAGGAGGATGCCCTTCTAGACTTGGATAAGTTCTTTTAAAGGGTCCACCCATTCTCACTAGTAAGATAGGTGGAGTGATTGGGGGCGGGGTCCTTCCAGATTTCCTGTTATGCAAGCACAGAAACACCAGGAACGGCGGCATAAGCCAAGTCAAACCCTTCCTAAGTTGTAAACTGACTCTCAATAGCTGATGGTTAGAAAGAAAACGATGCCTGACTCTGACTTCTACATCCACCTTAAAACTTGTCCTCCAGAGCCCACAGTAGGCATCAAGAAACGTTGCGAAATGAAATGAAGCGCTTCTCGGCTTCCCATCCCCCTCGACATTCTCTCTCTCTAGGGACCGCGCTACAATTTGGGGTCCTCCCTGGGGACTTTTCGGGGTCTTGTCTCGTCTCCTGACAGTGACCGCGTCCCTGGGGCAGGACCAGGTCGCCCTTTTTCACTGCGGAGCGCTGTCTGGAACCAGGCAGGCTGCTCACCCCGACTCTCATATTTTTCCTCGCGATGGGCGGCTCTTTTTTTGAGGGGTACGCGAGCATCGAAAATGACCCGAGCCGACCTGGGGAACAATAGAGGGCCGCGGGGTGGCGTTTACCGTCCTAGCCAGGGCAGAGGGCGGGGCATTCTCACGGGTATGGGTGGGCAGACCCACCCGCCGGCGTTCCCGCCCCGGCGCGCTGCT
>NW_006431079.1:1426758-1428051 GCF_000325575.1 Pteropus alecto
GAATAGGCGGGGATTGGCGGGGGCGGGGCCCGCCGGGGTCAGGTGACTGCGCCGCGGGCGGCTGAGGTCCAGGGGTGTCAGAGTGCCGAGAGGGCTGCAGGGCAGGCGGGGCAGTCGCGGTAACACGGCCGCGGCCATGGGGGGCTTGAAAGACGAGCTGCTCAAGGCCATCTGGCACGCCTTCACTGCACTGGACCTGGATCACAGCGGCAAGGTTTCCAAGTCCCAGCTCAAGGTGGGCGCCCCCGCCCGGGTCTCCTCTCCCGGGTCTCCTCCCCCGGGTCTCCTCTCCCGGGCCTCCGCGGCGTGCGCTCCACTACTCAGGGTGGAAGCGGGACGCGGCGGGCGGTGACCACAGGGAGGAGCGGGCCGGAATGCAGACTGGCGGCTTGCTTGGGGCGGAGTGGGTAGAGACCGGGATTTGGCATTCGTTTGCTTTCTTCTTGCCTTGGGATAGTGTTAGTTCCCTAAGGGCTCGCAATGAGCTGGGGTGAGAGGCGGGGCAGGGTCTTCGAACGGCCAGTCGGGGTCCCTGTTTGCGCCGGGGTGCTCCAGAAAGTTTCAGACTCAGGGCGGTGAGAAGCCCCCTTAGACAACTTACCCAGAGTTTACCCTTAACTCTGGGAGAGAAGGGACTTGCCCAACGTCACTGGTCGGAGAGCCTTTTACAGCGCACGCTTTACCCTGGGACAGTCCTCAACTCCTCACCTCCCTCCTTCCTCCCCCAGCTGCACCCGAGGCAAACGGGCGGTTCAGAGAAGGGAGAAGTGCCCCAGAGCTCGTCCTCCATCAGCCTCCTCCTTTGGGGGGCTTTTGGCGGTAGGAGACGCTTTGTGAGGAAGACCTCCCCCGCACCTAGCGTGCTCAGGTCTGGAACTGCTTGAGGGTGTGTTGAATCCCTTAGGGACCCTATCCTTGGAGGATACAAGAAAGACCCTGATCTTTCTTGTATCCTCCAAAAGCAACCGCTTTTGCAGAGTCTTTACTATGACTGCCAAAGACCCCATCAGTAAGTGAGAGTATAAGGTATAAATAAAGGAATGCTTGTAAATGGAGTAACTCCCAAATAGGGGAAGTGGCGCTTAGCCAGGAGAAATTGGCAGCTTCTTGAAAGTATAAAATATGAAACAGACAAGAAAAGCCATTCACAGGCATTTTTAGATTTTCAAATTTTGGATCTGAATGGTTTTGTTAGCCTCTTCTGGGAACTTATTTCTGAAGTTTGGATTTGCTTTGTATATTTTGTACAGTAATCAGGAGGTTCTTATGAGTAGTGGCTTTTATGCCCGTAGG
>NW_006431079.1:1428074-1464813 GCF_000325575.1 Pteropus alecto
ATTCCTCTCCTTTTTTCATTTATAACATCGTAGTCTAGAAAAGTCCACGGAGATGATCCACTTAATTTTTATTTTACTTTATTTATTTTTTTAAGTTAACATATGGTAAAATTGACTTTTTGGTGTACAGTTCTATGAATTTTAACACATATATAGGTTTTGTTTAACTACTACCAAAATTAGGTTTCTGTCAGTTCTATTTTCCCAAAAGACTCCCTGAGTGCTGCCTCCTCACCTGCAACTGTGGGCAATCAGTGATCTGTTCTTAATTGCTATAGTTTTGTCTTCTACAGTGTCTTATAAATGGAGTCACACAATATGTTATCTTTTGGCACTGGCTTCTCTTACTCAGTGTAATACCTAGAGATTCATCCATGTTTTTATGTGTATCAATAATTCTTTTATTGTTAAGTAATATTTCATTGTATGGATGTACCATAGTTAATCCAGTCACCCTTAAAGAACATTTGTATTATTTCCTGTTTTTGGTGATTATGAATAGAGCTGCATTTTACTTTTTACTGTTTTTACCTCTTTTAATTTACCTCTATATTTAAAGTGGGTTTCTTGTGCTATATATAGCTGGGTCTTGTTTTTTAATCCATTCTGATGATCTCTGTCTTTTAATTGGTGTGTTTAGGCCATTTATATTTAATATAATTATCTATATGGTTAGATTTAGGGCTACTATTTTTTATTCGGTGTCTTTTCTCTTTTTTGTCATTGTTCCTTTATTCTTTATTTTCTTCTTTTAGGTTATTTGAACACGTTTTAGTATTCCATTATATATATATGTTTTCACAGCCTACTTAGAATTAATATTTTACCACTTCGTATTTTACCAGAGGAATGAAGAGACCTTATCACCATATAGGTCCCTTTAACCCCCTTACTTTATGTTGTAGTTGTCATATTGATGAATTTAATACATAGAAAATCCCATGAGACAGTGTTAAATTTTTTTCCTTTAACTATCATATTTATTTTAAAGATCTTTCAAGAGAATAGTATTTCCCCCCAAATATTCCCAGATTATTCTTTAATTTTGTAGATAAGGTAGATGAAGCTTCTGAAATGTTTGACGACTTGCCCAAAGTCACAGTTGTAAGTAGTAGCTAAATCGAGAACCAAGATTTTCAAACCTTTGAGCCAATATTTCCTTTTCTTTCTTTTCCATTTGATTACATGAATGAGATCTTTTCTGTTACTTTTGTTGCACTCCATTCAAAATTGCCCTTGTGGCTGCTAATGGAAAACGTGTTCAGAGGATTCTTCACTGCAGCGTGGCAGGAAGTATTAAAATCCCAGTTCATAGCTTTCACCCACAAGATGTTGATAATGTAACCATGCATTTGTCTCTCCCTTGTCTATTTAACTGAGAGGCTTTGAGATTGATTCAGTTCTGTTTATGTTGCCAGTGTTCCTGGAATTGAAAATATTTTAAAAAATTTCTACTTAGGTCTTTAATCTTTTGTTTTGACTTTGAAGTTGGATATTCTTTGATCTGTTGTCTAGGAGTAGGGTTTTTGCCTTAATTTGTTCATATAGTAACCTTTTGTGTGTTTACTTTGTGTACTGTATCATGATAATTTCGTAAAAATATTAGATTAGTATTTTTAGGCCCTTAAGGGTTAATGCCTTCTGAGAGGAAATATCATATATGTAGGCCCTCCGCCCCTCAACGGTTTCACTTTCTGTGGCTTCAGTTTCAACTATTGTCCAAAAATATTACATTGAAAATTCTAGAAAAGAACAATTCATAAGTTTTAAGTTGCATGCCATTCTCAGGAGCCTGATGAAATCTGATACAGTACTTCCCCAAGTCCTGCCCCAGATGTGAATCATCTGTTTGTCCAGCATATCCATGCTGTATATGTTACCCACCTGTTAGTCACTTAGTAGGCATCTTGGTTATCCGATCAGTTATCAAGAGAGAGACCACTTTCAAATAACTGTCGTGACAGTATATTGTTATAATTGTTCTATTATTAGTTATTATTGTTAATCTCTTATTATGCCTAATTTATAAATTAAATTTTATCATAGGTATGTATGTATAGGAAAAAAATAGCATATATAGGATTCAGTACTATTTGCGGTTTCAGGCATCCACTGGGAATATTCCCCATGGATAGTAGTGTACTACTGTAATTGTTTTATTAAATAGCAGACTAAAAATTAAATATCCAAAAATGAGAGTTAAAATTTATCACTTTGGAAAACTATATGGGCATTCTAAAATATTTTTGACACTTGTCTTTTTGAATTACCTTCACAATTTTTGACACAATGAATGGGTACATTCACTATGTAATGGACATTTCATGTGTTAGATACTGTGCCCCATGCTAAGGGTGATATGATAGTAAAGGTAGGGGAAAAAGAAACAGATATGAATCTTTGCCTTCAAAGAGTTTAAATTTTGGTAAGCAAATAAAGAGATCAACCATTAAAGAAGGCGTGTTCTTTTGCGCGCGCGCGCTCTCTCTCTCTCTTTCTATGTATATATGTACATATGTACATATGTATGTATGATGCGCGCGCGCGCTCTCTATGTATATACGTACATATGTATGTATGTATAATTACTCAGACAATTACCCTATCTTTAAGAAACAAAGTTTGGTGGTAGAGATAAATACAGAAATATTATTGGATTGAAGATATTGAGTGTGACAGAAGATAAGAGACCATGAGACTTTAGAGAAAGAGGCAATTATTTTTTACTGGTGAGATTACTTCATTAAAAATAATTTATTTGAAATGAACTTTGAAGAAAGCTAGCATGTAATTATGTAGTATGGGAAGGATTAAGCCCATTCTATTCATTCATTCATTCATTCAATGGAATTTATTGACTGCTGTTAGCTCTAAGGTTTCCCTGTGAACTATTGTAACAAATAGGAATTAATCAAGCATTTGTGGGGACTTCTATATAACTTATTTTGACTGGAGTATAGAATATGAGTGGGTATGTGTTTGTGTGTATGTATAAGAGAGAGTTATTGCTAGTGATAAAGCTGTGGAAATAGATTGGGGTTAAGGGCTTTGAACACCAGGCTAGTTAGGTGATACCATAGGGCCTCCAAGTTTCTGAGAGGTAATGGGCCATTATCAGAATTGCGCTTAAAGAAGTCAATTACCTGTGTATTAGGTTGGAGTAGATTGGGCAGACTAGAATTAGGAAATTATTGCAATAGCCCAGATGAGAGGTAATGGGAGTTTGAGGTGGTGAGGATGGATAAGGGGGAGATGATCATTAACCTATGTATTAGGTTGGAGTAGATTGGGCAGACTGGAATTAGGAAATTATTGCAATAGCTCAGATGAGAGGTAATGGGGGTTTGAGGTGGTGAGGATGGATAAGGGGGCGATGGTGGGTGAAGGAGCTTTGCTGTCCACAGGCTATACTCATGGTTGGGTGTGAAGACAAATGAAAAAAACAGAGTCAGAAATGTCTCAAATTTCAAATATGGATGACCAATAGATAGTAGTGGTTTTTAATAGAAACAGGAAAGTTATGAGAAAGAACTGTTTAGAGGAGAAATGATAGCTTTGAGCATGTAGAGTTTTTTATTTGTTTTGTTTTGTTTTTGAGGTCCTGATGGAAGGATGTTTAGCTGGGGATGATGTCCTTGGGAAGGGTGGGATTGTTGGTATAGGATCTGGTAGTTGAAGCTTGGAAAAAGGAGAGAAGAGATTAATTGATGGCTTTGGGAATGGCTACAGTAGGTGGTAGGAGGAAGAATAGAAGCTAGGGGACCAGAAATGAGAGATAAGAACACTTTGGGGCAACACTGGAACTAAGGGGGAAGAGATTTTCAAGAACGACATCATCTTTTATCTGTGAGAGTTAGTTATTACTACTGTTGTTGTTATGTACATATATTTGGAGATTGTAATGAGATCAATTCTTCCTTGCTGTAGCTCATAAACTACATATTTCTTCTCTAAAGAGAACTTGTGAAAAGTTTGGAGTATTGGCATCATCCTGGAAATAAATTTATTTTTTACTTTTAAGATTACTTTATAGTACAGTACTCACTTAGATAAATGTGTTTGGGTCAATGCTATAAATATTTTTCTTGAGGGCCCCCAGTTTAGTACCAAAAAAAGCTTATTTTTTATACGTTATTTTATTTTATTTTATTTTTTTAGGCGAGGCAACCCTTAGTTGACCTCACAGATTGCAAGGACCTTGTCAGCTTACAATCCCTTATTTTTTATTTAGTTTTTACGCCTACAGCACCTGGTCTTCCTAGGTGGTCTCCCATCCAAGTACTAACCGGGCTCGACCCTGCTTAGCTTCTGAGATCAGACAGGATTGGGCTTGTTCAGGGTGGCATGGCCGTAGACTTTTATACCTAATTTTAATTGTTAACTAATAGCATATTTTTTGAGTAAAACAAAAATTACTATCTAAGCTTTGAAACTGAAAATCCAAAGAAAAAATTAACATAAGGAAAATATTTTGTTATTGCAAACATGGACTTTCATTAAACTTATCAATAAGATAAAGATACAAAATACAGAATTTAAAAACCACTGTGACTTTCATAAGCTACTATAGAAGTTGATGTTGGGTTGTCATCTAGTCACAGTGATGTTTCCTTTTTTAAAACAACTTTCAGGTCAGTATCTTCTTGATTTTTCTTAAAGTACTTCTCCTCCAAAAAAAAGGGAACTGCCTCTGCCTCACTGTCCTTACCTTGATTCTTTCTTCCTCTCCCTCCCACATTCCCTGTGATCGCCTTGGTTTTTATTGCTGGCAATCTCTGTACTCTCTGCAGGGAACCTCTGTCTCTCTGCTCTGGCTCCAGTGGTGGCATTTCTGGCTCCCCACCTGAGTTTCAGCTGTACAGATCTTCCCTCTACACCTAGCCTGTGCACACATAGAAGTCATCAGCTATATTAGCTTAACTTGCAATTGGATTGTTGGAAGGCAACTCATTTTTTTATTGTCGTATTGATTTGGTATTACTCTTTTAAGGCCTGAGTACAGAAGCACACTAAACTAAGTTATTGTTTCAAGTTAAGCTTTTATAAATTAAAGAGATTTAGTTTGCATCTCTAAAGTAGATAGCAATAGGCTAATGGAGGGGAAATAAATCTTCAGAAACACATTCTCTACTTGCTTTTAAATTTGTATTCATGAATAGCCCTTCCTTAGAACAAACTGTATATAGTTTAAGACTGTATTATTCATTTTGAATGCAGTTTTGGTATGCTTTATGATAACTAGTGGGAGATTAAAAACTACTGAGAGAGATTGATGGAAACTTTAAAAAATATAGGAAGGTGCTGGGTACCTATAGGTAGCTGAGTAAATATCAATGAGTTGAATATTAGAAATTTTTTTAAGTCGGCTTTCTCCTAGGTTTGGTTTTGGTGTTTATGCCCTTCTTTTGTCTCTCTCTTTTTTGATGAGGAACATTTGTGTGGGTTCTATATTTTAGGAAACCTTATTAATATGCCATTTGAAACAGACATTGTTACTTTTAGTTTATGCTGTAAATTTGCAGAAGTCATAATGGAACTAGGTATAGGGCATATTATTTGAAGTAGAGGCAATAATTATTTCTTTTCCACTGATGTTTAAAATTTCTTCAAATTATTTAGAATTTCGATGGTCTTGCTGAAGGATACTAAATCTCCAGTGTTTCTTAGAAATACATGCAATTCCAAGAAGATAAAAAGATAAAAGCTATTTAATAAATGTACATCAAAAAGAGTAGTTCATATATCTACATGGTATAAAATTCATAAAGTTCAAAATGGCATTTACAAAAGTGTAAAGTAAGTTTCCTCCAATCCATGGCCCACACTAGTTCCCTGCTCTGAAGGTAAATAACCATTATTACTAGTTTCTTATGTTCCTTCCAGAGATCAAAATGTACCTTAAAATTAATTCTCTTATTGTTATAGTAAGTGTTGCCCTCCTAAATTTGGCAAAATCTAGTGCTATTTTTGCAACCTCTATTATAGCTTTACTTTGCAATTATGGTTGCAGTGTGAATTACATGTCAGCGCTGGAAATGTCTTGAAATAAGCTTATTGGCTCTGCACTTTTATGCTGTTGTTTTTAGAAACACAGGATTTTCTTTGTTTTAAGTGTGCCCTTTTGAAGTCAAAGAGCTTACAACTAATGAGGATATAAATGAAAAAACTTTTTTAGGAACAACGAGTAGTTTGAGTCTTTATTAATTTTGCAGTGGTAGGTTTTTAACTACTTCTTAAAAATTCTGTGCCTTGCAGTTGGTTTATGTGTCTTGTACATAATATGTGTTCTGTTCTCATGTAGGCATTTAGCCTCAAAATATTTTAAACTTGCCGGTTACAGAAGTAATTGATCCAGGCAGTTGAAAATATAAAGGAAGCAAGCCAGAAGAAGTGAAACACAATATAAAAGATATGGTTGTGAATATAGTTAGCTATGTATAGTGTCAGGTGGGTGCTAGACCAATTGGGGGGATGACTTTGTAAATGATGTAAATGTCTAACCCCTATACTGTATACCTGAAACGAAGATAAAATAATACCGAATGTTGACTATAATTGGAAAAAAAAAAGATTTGGTTAATTCTTGTGAACTTGGCATGTATAGTATTCCCTCCCTAATCTTTTGTGATTTTGTTTCTGTTAACTGTTGTGATAAAAGTAGTTTCTGTTGAGGAACTGAAAAAATCGAATTTTAAAAAATGTGGTTAGGAGATCGGAGTTTGAGTGAGCCCCTAAAAGTCTTTGTAAATATATATTTTTTGTATATTCACCAAAATAAAACAGTAAAGACAGCTCTCCAAAAAAAGAGCACATAAAAGATTTTTTAAAAAATGGTATAATGGATTCTGGGTTATTTCCTGTCTCCATTCCTTACTTGCTAGAAACTTTACATGGGATAGCTTGGAGATTTTTGTTTTTTTGAAATACATGTAAACTTTTGCTGTTTTGAAGGTAATATGCAAACCATGAGACACTTTGTGTGTGTGTGTGTGTGTGTGTGTGTGTGTGTGTGTGTGTGTGGCCAGTGCATTTCTAATCTTATGACTCAGAGCTCTTAACCTTTCTGATCCCCGTTTTGTATTTCCTTTGGGGTCTCACCACAGTCCCAGAGGTATGTAGTAGCTGGAAGCTGCTAAGATGGGAGAGGCTTTGTGTGAACTTTTCTCACTTACTGTTTGCCCTCACAGGTTAGGTATTTCTCATTTCCTCTCAACAGGAGGGTTATTATACTCCACTGAGTGATAATTAGCACATGGAAACTCAGGGTCCTCTGACTTGCCTCCTCAGTCCTTTATGTGTCCCTGTTCCTACAACTAAGTCTAAGGCAGCCTTTGCCTCAGCTTCTTTTATCTTCCCCAAGGCTTCCTTTCATAAATTTAAGTTTCTGCTCCGTTTTCTGCTTTATTTTCTTCTTCTCATTCTACCTTCAGGTTGCTGCTGCTTCTTTTTTTTTAACTCAAAATCTGTGTCTACTTGCAATTATCAGCAAGGTATTTAGGAATAAATCTTCATATAGTCCAGTTTCATATATATATTGTGATTAAAGGGAGATTTCTGCAATATTAGAAGAACTAATTTTTTCATCTTAAGATTCTTCTATGCCTTCTAAACTTTTTGCTTCTTTAGAAATAAGTAGCTTTATGACTATGTTAGATTTAGACCAGGAGTGTGGTTTATGTAGACATGGTGTACTAGCCAGAAGAAGTGACACCAGTTAGGATAAAAGTTGTTCTGCTCAGATGGACAACTGGCCATATTGTTGAAGGTATTGTATTTCACTGGATAGACAGCTCTAGGAGGATGGAACACTCTTTGCCTTACCAGGCAGCACATTCTCATCATTTCTTCCAGTTCATAGGGTCATGGATATCTCAGCCAGATGGCTATTAATCTGGAGTTGACAGTAGGAGCTGGTGGCTAGCTGACTTAACTCTCAGTGTCTTCCTTCAGTGATGATTTGAGAAAATGCTGTTAGCTAATGGGACACCAGACTGTTAGTAGATGGAACTAGATTGTAATTCTTTGGTTTGTTACCTGGGTGACTTTGGGGTATTTGCTTTGCTTTTTGTATTTTAGGATTATCTGTTAAATGGGAATAATAAGACATTTAACAATGTGCATGCTTCTGTAGATGAAGCTCACAACCTTTATTTGTGAAAACAGAACATTTACTAGACACCTATTTCCTACCAAATAATGATATTGAAGAAAAGTGATCTACAAAACATTATATGAATTTGAAGTTTTTAATCTACTGAACACCTTTTGTTAGTGACTGTGGGGAAGAAAAAAATTGTTCCCCAACATTGTTCTTTACTTTGAAGAGTGTGTGGTTTAGTAAAGAAGATAATACATGAAATGACTATAATAAGAGAATATATAAGCAAGTTCTAGAAAGTGTGGAAAATGAGTGCTCTAGGCTATGCTGTCTAGTATGTTAGCCATTAGCCACATTTAGCTATTAAGCATTGAAAGGTGACTAGTTCGGATTGAGGTGTGCTGTAAATACAAAATATACACTGGATTTTAGAGACTCAGTACAAGAAAAGAATGTAAGGTATCTAATAATTTTAAAATATTGATTACATGTTGAAGGTATAATATTTTGGATATATATTATTAAAGTAAATTTTACCCGTTTCCTTTTATTTTTTAAAAAATGTGGCTATTAAAAATTTTAAATTTCTATGTGGTTTGCATTATATTTCTATCAGACAGAACTGCTGTAAAAGTTCAAAGGAAATAAAGAAAGATGCAGACAGTTGTAGACAAGGAAAGTTTCATGGAGGAGCTGTTTCTGGAGGGAATGGGACAGATCTCTTATCCAGTATAGTCACAGAAAGATAGCAGGTCTGGTGGTAGCATTGTAAGTAAGAGCAAGAGCCCAAACTTGGAGTGTTTGTGAGCAGTAAGGAAATATTCTGGGTGTAGTAGAATGTTTGATTTGAGGCATAGTGGACAATTAGGATTTAAAGGGAGATGGGGTGACATTTTAGATGCTTTTGTTCTTGCACAGATTAGATGGTGAATACATATTCGTTGACTATGTTATAATGAGTAATTCAGGACTGATCCTTTAAAGAGGGGAAGTTAATAAAACTTTTTGGATCAATATATGACAAAGGTAGAGTTTTGAGATGATTCTGAGGATGTAGCTGTAATGATTAGAGGTGAGAGGCTGGAGATGGGGAGACCAATTCTGCTATGAAAGTTGATGAGTAAACTGGTGCTGGACTGGGATAGTGGCTGTAGGAACCAAAACAGATATGTTCCCTACCCTTATAGAGCTTAAATTCTTGTGAATGATACAGACTAGCAAACTTGTATTTCAAATATAGAGAGTACACAGTGCTGGGAAACACAGAGAAAGGGAGTCTAGCTAGCCTGCGGTGAGGATTGGAGGAGTTAGGTCAGAGAATGCTTCTAGAGGGAGGAGACATTCGTCACTGACCTTAAGGGATGTGTGAAACTCCCTTTAAGAATATCTATGACGAAAGGTTTAGAAAGTAAATCTTTTGGGGGAACAGGAGAAAGTGTCAGGAGAGAGAGAGCGCTGGTTGGTGAGTGAGGAGACCTGTCTCTGCTCCATTACTGTGGTCATGGAAAGTCATTTCTCCTCGCTGAGCTTCAGTTTCCTCATTTGTAAACTGTGGAGTAGAGGATGAGATCTTCAAGGTTTAGCCTTCTGATTTAACTTTGTTAGCTTGGTGTGTTTACCACAGTCATCTCCTGGTGAGTGCTTGCTATTCAGCAGCTCTTCGTTAGGGCCTGGGAAGGGAGAATGGGACCCACCACTGATGGTTGCGAGCCCCTGTTTCCCCAGCCTCACATTCTCTGGTTAGCCTTAAGCCAACAGAGCGGCTCATTCAGAGGAGAGAGGGATTGGTAATGGTGGGCTGACTTGGATCTGGAAATATGACAACCTGTGAGTGAGAGGTACAAGAAAGTGCTGTAGGCATTAAAAAAAAAAAAAAAAAGGTACAAGAAGAGGAGAGGTCATAGTTCTGTTGTAATGGGAATGATGGTACCTAAGTCAGGATCGGGGTGGGAATCCTGTTTGGGGAAGAAAGGTAATGAGTTCTCCTTTGGATTTTGTGGATGTGAGACAAATTGAGCATAGAAATCTCTAGTATTAGTTAGTGATTTAAACCAGAGCTCAGCTGAGAGGTCAGACTAGAAAGAGATCTGAGGGTCATTAGAATAGAGGTGATTTAACTTCGTCAGAATAAAAGCACTTTTTAAGAAGACAATAAGGAGAAAGAATAACTTAAGGCTCAAAAATTGGGCTTTGGGAGATGTCCATATTGCGAGAATGAGGGGGGAGGGAAGTGATTCCATAAATGCACCTTGGTAGAGGAAGGAGAAGAACTTAGAAAATAGTATGTCATAGGACCAAAAAAAAGTCTAAGAGGAAGGGATGACCCAGACTTCCAAGTGCCGGAAACTTGAGAGAGTGACCTGTTCAGAAGGTATCTGTCCCAGGTTGGGTCCTCAAGGAAGCAGATGCTAGGACAGAGTACAAAAGGGTTATTGTGGGGAAATACCTACAGAAAAAAAAAAAGAGACGGACTTGACAAAACTGGGAGTGCTGGAGCAAAGATGGCCTGTTAGAAGACTCTCAGGTTGGGGAGAAATGATATTACCACCTTGCTCAGTTATTGGCTGAGGTGGATCCTGAAGGTACACGAGCTGGAGGTGCTCAGCTAACCACAGTCCTTGAAGCTGGGCAGCACTTCCTTTCTTGAGGGATGTGAGTGGTACATCTCTGTGTCTGTCACAGAATTCTTTTGAAAAAGCAATTTCAAGAGCTTAATAGGGATAGAAGCCATATTAGAAGGACCATAAGGGAACAGAGTTGTCAGAAGATAGGGTAGCAGAGGGGTAAACCTCAGATTTGTGACCTTTATCATCACCTTGGGTGCATACTGTAGCTTTAGAGAAGAAGATACTCCTGCACAGGACTGCCTACTTTCTTTCTCTTCTATAGAGATCTCTCTCACATACTTGTTAAGTCTTAGTGAGTCCTTCCCTCAAAAAATCTCTATTTGAATTTTCAGAAACTGGACTGATGAGTTATGCCTGCTAGTTCTGGTGGTGTGTTAGTAACTAATGGAGGCATTGTTTTTTACTCTAAAAGTGATCTGAGTTAGAAATTCCAAGTAAACAAAAATTCTTTCCAGAAAGAATAAACTGGTAGTATAGTAAAATAAATTCAAAGTCACAGATCTAGATAAAGATGATGGAAACGAAAAAGAAAAAAAATGAAGATTCTTAAATGGAACGCATTTCACTAACATTTGTTGAACATCAGACACTCTCATCAGGTACTTTATTAGGTTTTGATGTTTATTGCACAGATAGATAAAATATAGACCCTCTCTTTAAGGAACTTACGAAGTAGTGGGAGAGAGAGACACATAGAAGCTTACTGGAGTTAAATCTTACAAATGATTTATCTTCTTAAAGACATTTGTCCAGCGTGAAGCTGGAATTAAGGAGGCTGTCCCAGATTGGGAGAGTTTGTTGCCCGTGGTGTGGTTTCTTCAAACGGCATGGCAAAGCATAGTTCTTCTTGGATGACTCAAGTGAGTCAGTTTACAGTCCTACAATGATCTCTTCATATTTTGTAATTTTATTGGTGCTTTCTAGCTGGAACTCCCAGACATATCTAATTTTTTAATTTTCCATAAATATAAAAGCTTCACTTTTTCTGATTATAAAGATAATACCTAGAATATTCAAACAACACATTAAAATAGAGAGGTAAAGGTAAAAGCTCCCAAAGTTCCACCACCAAAGGCAGATACAGTTAACTTTTCAGTGAATATCTTTCTATAATCTCTCTCTCCCTCCCCTTTTCTCTATTTCTCTCCCTTGTCCTCCACATCCACACATATGCATGCACACACGTGCATGTATAGACATATGTGCCCATTTATATAAATGGTATCATATCTCATATGCTTTTGTAACCTATTTTTTTTGCCATCTTAACCATTTTTCAAAAATTTAATTAAATTTATCGGGTAACTGGTTAATAATGTTTCAGGAATACAACTTTATAATAGAACATCTGTGTACTCCATTGTGTGCTCACCACCCAAAGTCTATTCTCCTTTCGTCATCATATATTTGACCCCCTTGTTCTCTCTCCTCCTCTTCACCTCTGGTAACCAACATTCTGTTGTCTGCGTCTATGAGTTTGTTTTGTTTGTTCATTTGTTACCTTTTGTTTTATATCCCACATATGAGTGAAATCATATAGTTCTTGTTTTTTTTTTTGTCTGACTTATTTCACTTAGCATGATACTCTTAAGATCTATCCATGTTGTTGCAAATAGCAATATTTCATCTTTTTTTTATGCTGAGTTGTATTCCATTGTATATATGTACCACCTCTTTATCCAGTCATCGATTGAAGGACACTTTGGTTGTTTCCTTGTTTTGGCTATTATGAATAATGCTGCAATGAACACAGGGGTACATATATCTTTACGAATAAGTGTTTTAAAATTTTGAGGGTAGATACCCAGAAGAAGGATTGCTGGGTCACATGGTAGTTCTATTTTTAATTTTTTGAGGAACTTCCATACTGTTTACCATAATGGCTGCACCAGTTTACATTCCCACCAGCAGTGTGTGAGGGTTTCTTTTCTCCCACAACCTCTCCAATACTTATTATTACTTGTCCTGTTGGTGACAGCCATTCTAACAGGTGTGATGGTATCTTATTGTGGTTTTGATTTGCATTTTCCTTATAGTTAGCGAAGTTGAGCATATATCTGTTGGCCATCTGTATGTCTTCCTTGGAAAATTGTTTATTCAGGTTCTCTGCCCATTTTTTAATTGGATTGTTTGTTTTTTTTGTTGTTGAGTTGTATGAGTTCTTTGTATATTT
The DNA here is from genome assembly GCF_000325575.1 of Pteropus alecto. Classification (NCBI taxonomy): domain Eukaryota; kingdom Metazoa; phylum Chordata; class Mammalia; order Chiroptera; family Pteropodidae; genus Pteropus; species Pteropus alecto. The sequence continues at coordinate 1,440,973 of NW_006431079.1, forward strand.
TGGATATCAGCCCCTTATTGAAGGTATTGTTTGCAAATATCTTTTCCTATTCTCTTGGTTGCCTTTTTGGGTAACCTGTTTTCTTAAACAGTGTGTTAGGGTCATCTTTCCATATCAATGCGCATAGATATAGACACCATCCTTTATAATGGCTATGAACTGTTTCACTGTGTTGATGTAAATATTTGAGATGTTTTGATGTTTTTATCCAGGGATGCTGCTAAATATCCTACAACACATAGGGCACCTCCCCTTGCTCCCCAAACAAAGAATTACCTGGCCCAAAATGTCAGTAGTGTCGGACAAAAGCTGCTCTATACTTTCTCCAGTGTTGGCGGTTGGCAATCTTTACTCCACTATATCTGCTCAAACACTGGGTATTATTACTCAGGCAAAAAGTAATAGCTCTTTTAATTTGCATTATTTTGATTACTAGTGAGGTTAAGCATCTTTTCCTATATTTATTAGTCGCTAATTTCTTCTGTAAATCTGTTCATGTCCATTGATTGCTTTTTCATTAAGTGTTCATCTTTTACTTAATAATTTCTAGGAGTAATTTGGACCTAATGACTTTGTTTACTTGTTTATAGTATCTTTTTTGAAAGGGAAATTTAGAAATTTTTATGTGGTCAAATTTGCCAATATTTTATGTTTGATTTATAAAGAGGACTGTTAATGAATTATCCAAAATAACTTACCAAAGGTGGTTCATTTAAAATGTAATCCAGTAGCATATACTATAGTTTAGTGGCATGTAATCTGTAGACAACACCACAACAGATGATTTTGAGTTAGATGTCTGTCTGTGTTAGCTTTACTAAGTTCTCCCTTAGCCCTATTTTGGTCACTGTGAAAGGTAAGGAATAAAAATATTAGGCAGGGTTTTCTCTCTCACTGAGCTGCAGTTAGGTACTTGAGATACCATTAGCATATGAAACAGACTTGGTTAAATGCTGAATAGGAGTTCAGTGGGCAGGGGGGGTCAGTGAAGGTTTCCTAGAGTTTATGAAGAATGACCCAGTCTTGAAGGATGTGACTAGGCAGAAGGGAATGTTTCCAGCACAGGGTATCATTGTGGGACAAACATTTAGGAGAGCTAGGTTCTCGTCCCTGCTTTGGTACTAATCAGTGTGTGACTAAGGCCAAGTCTCAGGCCCCAGTCATTTTATCTGCGAAATAAGGAAATAGGTGTAGGTTATTTCCTAAGATTGTTGTCATTATTAAAGTATTATGGTTTTACCATTTACTGAGAATTTTTGGAAAGAATTCATGCAGCATTTATTGAAAGCCTTCTGCATTCCGGATAGCATGCTAGGTGCTGTGGAAATGCAAGAATGGGTAAGACGGGCCTTTCTTTCAGAAATAGTCTTATGGGAGAGAAAAGTCACGTGTGGTAATGTAAAATAAGAGTGCTTGGGTAACAGTGGGGAAAGACCATCTTGATTTTGAGTGGTGAGGACTTCAGAAAGGGACGGCATTTGTGTTAGGTAGAAATAGAGATGGGGTGGTTGGAGCAAAGGCCTGGAGGAGGAAATGGGGCGGTATAGGGTTTGTTTGGAGTACAGTGAGTAAACTCGTTTGGCTAGATTTGTACAGTTGGTGCAGAGGGGTAGGAAAAAACAAAGCTAGGAAGGGAAAGTAGGGCTGGCCTGAGAGCTCATATTTACTTGGTTTTTACTTATGTAGGTTTTTGATGAATTTTAGACAATGGGATAAAGTGATATAAGCAGGACTTGAAGATTAATTTGCTAAGTGTCTGGAATGGTGATTTATTGCATTCCCACAGCACCCAGCGTGAGTCAGCGATGATTTTGAGATTTCTGAGGCTGAATATAATAAAGATAATATAAGAGAAAGCAAGCAAGACTTAAGCAGTGACAAGCAGAATGAAAGGATATTGTCAGGAAAGGGAAAATGACTCCATGTGGTAAGGGGCAGGACTTTTATTAAGACAATGCTCTTAAGGCAGGGCATAGCATGGGTAGGAAATTGGTCATTCTGGTTCATTGTTAGGAAGAGTTTTCTGGTAATTTGCCATCAGCTTGAAATTTTATAACTCAGACAGGAATTTTCATGTTTTAAAAAAAGATTGCCATTATGAATTATAATTCTATAATTGTGTCCGCTCAGATAAGCTTGTTGCAATAGAGATCTCCACCCCCCTTTTTTTCAGTGTTGAATTTTGCCCATTACGCACATCCTGTAAAGGGAAACTGTGTGAGACCAGGGGGATGCATTTCAGAGAACCTTTATAATCTTTACATCTTTGAAAGAGAGGAGGGTAAACATTACACAGTGTGTCAAAACACTGTTATTCGTTCATCATCCTTGATTTCATTTTCATGGCAGTTGGAGCAGAATGCTTAAAAAGGGTAAATGGCAAACCACTGAACAGGAACAGACTACGCGAGCAGGGCTCATGCAGTTAATTAGTCGTCTCGTCATCTATTAAGGAACTGGAGAGATGAATTTCTGGCATGGTTATGGATCTTTTATTGTAGTAATTAATAATAGTTTATTCTTCAAATCAGGTCAATGAGAGCGAAGTTGCTTAGCAATCATGTCAGTGCTAAAAGAATGGTCTTTGGAGGAACAGGCATTTGAAGTGGGTTAAATTCAACTTTTTCAAGAAACTTGCAAACACTCTGATTAGAGTGATTCAATGGCAGTGCTTTTACAAATCAAGAATGTATAGTTCTCTTTCCTCAGGATTGCTTTTGTCCTGACCTGCTTCCAACTTCCTCATCCGAAGAGGAGGCCAGTGTCTTGGAACAGTTTCCCCCAAATGTGGATGCTAAGAGATGGGGGATCCCAGAGAGGGAAAGCAAGATTTGTAGGCATGTGTAGTTCTTCACCACTGGATTTAACTTGGCTCTGCTAAATAGCTCCAGCCATCTTGTTGGGTCCTGGAGAACTGACTAGGTCGGGCTGGGGGAGCACCAGTTCATCACTGTACCTTAGCAACAAGAGTCACTTTTGTATAGGCAGGGTGACACGGAGTAGAAAGGGTACCAAAGCACGAGGTTTAGTCTAGTCTAGTTCTAGTCTCAGTTTTCACTACACATACAACTTTGTGATTTGGGACATATCTCCTAATCTCTGATTTCAGCCTCTTCATCTATAAAATAGCAATAATAGTTATTTCTCAGGGGCGAGACCAACTAATGGATAAAGTGAGTCTACTCTAAAGAGCATCAGCTGCTGTATAAGCTTACGGGGTGTTTACTTCTTATTACTAGTTTATATTCTGACCTTCGAGATTTTGGTTTCTGTATACATTTTACTTTCTCAGAAAAACTTGAGATGCTGTGTAAGCTTTTAAAAAATTGCTGATAAAATTTAAAAAGTTTTAAAGGTAGCACACAGTTTTTTTCTCTTTTCAGTTATCTGTTATTCAGTTTATTTTGTTTGAAGAAGACTTCTCTACTCTAGGCCTTACTAACAATGAAAAAAGCAGAATTTCTGATCTGAATTAAAGTTCTTTTGTTGAATTCATGAAACGAATTTGAGTTGGCAGTTAAGGATTGGACTTTAAAAAATTTTTTTAGAGACAAGTCCAACTTCTCATTTTGCAGGTAGTATACTGAGACTAAGTGAGTAAGTAGCAAAAATATTAAAATATCTAAAAAGAGAAAATGGCAAACCACTGAGCAGGAACAGACCACACGAGCAGGGCTGAGACTCAGGTATCCTTATTTCGAGTTCTTGTTACCAATGTGCTGCCGCCGTCACACTTTGCTTAACTAAATAAAGGTGGTTAAGAAAATCATCACTGAATTAAGCTATCCCTATATTTAACAAAAGTGCTGTTTAATTGTCCAAGGCTGAAGTCTAGAGTTCAAATCCAAATCTTCTTCAGTGTGATTAATGAATTGAACTAGGTACCTCACATTCAAAAAACGTTGTTTACTTCTGAGAACTAAAACCATAATGTTCCTTATTGCTAGAGAGTTTTGGTCCAGGGAACCTGAATTCTAGACTCAGTTCTGCTAAGTAACTTTAGATAAGAAAAACAAATTTAATCTCTTTGAGCCAGTACTCACTGTCTATAATATAGATGTAAAGGATAACAGTATGGTGTCCAGGGTCCCTGCCAGGACTTTAAGTTGGAGGATCTATGAGACCCAAAAGCAGAGAGAGGGGTGGGCATGGGAGAGATTGATGTCTGCTTTTTTACCTTGAGAATTTTGCATTAATCAGCTACTTTCTCATGTTATTCCCCTATCTGGAAAGCCTTCTGATTTTCGAAAACCCCTTTTCCTATCCAAAAGCTCTCCTTATTTTAAGGCCCAGGTTACTTTTTCATTTACTCTGTGATGTCAACTGTAGCACACACTAGTTCTCTTTTCTGAGCTCATTTATTGCCCTTATATCTCATTCATCCATTAATCATGGTATATTGCTGTAGAATATGTCCTTTTATTCTTAATCTCTAGGGGGTAGGTTAATGTAGAAGAAAAGGTATAGATTTTGAAGATAAGTAGATTTAGCTATGTGATCTTAGGCTAGCCACTTTAAAAAAATAGATATTTAGTTTCTTAAATAGGTAGTACATTTTTGACTAGGTAATTATTTTTTCAAAACAATAAAACAGTGAAAATCGTCTTCTACCCCTGGTCTAACATCAAACCAGTCTTTTCCTCACTGTTTTTAGTTTCTTATATATCTTCCCAGAGTTTCTTAATTTCTTCTTTTTTCTTCTTTTACATTAAAGATGGCGCACTATAAGTCAAGTACATTGCTTTTTTACTTAATTTGTCTTGGAGATATTTTCCTATCACTCCACATTGAACTTTCTCATTGTTCTTAACATTTTGTGGATGGACCACAACTTAATCAGTGGTTGGACTTAGGTAAGGTCCCAAATGATTTTAAAATTCGAATGACCTTTGAGCCTTATCTAAGAAATACGCTCTTTGTTTTTCTCTCAAACATTTATTTCGGTGGTGCATTACAATTTTAAGCACTTTACATTCTTAGAGTTAATCCTCACAAAACCTCTTTGGAGGTAGCTAATTACTCTATAGGTTTTAGTAGGTAGAGAAAGGAAATATCTTTTTAGGATTTTGCTGACTGTGGTGTAAGATTCTTCAGTAAAAGCTCCACCGTGCTCTTTTCATTGTGCTCCACTACTGGCAAATACAGGGTTTGCTTGAGAAACACAGCCCGCTTTGTAGGGGCTGATAAAAGTCTTCATTACTTCATTTATAACCATTTGTGAATTTACTTCCTTTCCTTTACTTACTTCCTTAAAACCAGTAGAGCATGTAGAAAAGGATCTCCACATAAATGAAGCTTTGAGAAACAAAACAAATATAGAAAGAAGATATGCAAATATTCTTTTTATAGATTCAATTTTTTTAATCTTAAAAAATCTTAACTGAAATAGTGTATGCAGAAAAAAGTGACTTGCTTAATAGAATTGTAAGTCTTCATTGAGAAGAATGTGACTCTTTAAGTGATTAAATGGGTAGGGCTGTGAAAAATAGGAAATATTTTAATCTCGGGATTTAACATTTAATAAGATTCACTGTTTAAGGAAGTACAACCTTAGCTATCTAATTTGACCTGTTTAGAATGCACAAAATGATAGGAATTTAAGTTTTATTTTTAAATTTTCATTTAATGTGAAACAAGATTAGTACTGAGATGGCCCAACTGCCAATTTAACTTCCTGAGTGTTAAAGTATGCACTTAGGTTTTCGCCAAGACCAATAACCCTTTATATATGGTATGCTACAAAATATTTCAACCATTTTGGTAACTCTTGAGATATTTTAGCTATTGATTTTTCTCATATTTATAAACTGGGCCCTTGATTTCTTTCTCTTTTTATATTTATGCTCTTTTATACCCGTGCCGAAAATAGCCTAGCATCATAGAATTTTAGAGATATTTGGGCACTTAGAGATTACTAATTAATATTTGATATATTTGTATATTAACTTGGCCCCTTCTGTTGAGCAATGAGAGAACTGAAGCCAAGAGGTTGTGAACGGCCAGGTCAGCTACCTTGTCCGGAACCCCCGGCTGCAGCTGCCTAGTACCAAGTTCTTTCTTTTATAGCTCTGACACTGCTCTACTTGGAGCAGAGTTTAATTTTGAACACATTCTCTTGCCCTTTCTCTCCTTTTTCTAATGTGGGCCAATTAATAAAAGACTACAAGGAGTATTATAGTCACAGATCGTGCATGGACTGGCTCATTGTAGACATGTAGGAGAGACGTGTTTCAGGTGAACCAAAACTGAGGAAGGAATGAGAGATACTCATGGGTAACAAGTGGGGAGCTGGCAGCTGAGCAATACTCACCCTATATTTGCAAGTTTATTTTCCATCTTCCTCTCCCTGGGTCAGCCAGTTGCGTTCAGACACCGAATGTGCCTTGTGCTGGTTAGTGGATGCCTTTAAATCACTTTTTTCCCCCCCTAGGTCCTTTCCCATAACCTGTGCACGGTGCTGAAGGTTCCTCATGATCCCGTTGCCCTTGAAGAGCACTTCAGGGATGATGATGAGGGGCCCGTCTCCAATCAGGGCTACATGCCATATTTAAACAAGTTCATTTTGGAAAAGGTATGATTCTAACCTCTTCTTGCTTACAACAATGTTTGATTTGCACGTTTCTAGTGGGCCCCAGAGCCCCTGGTTGGTGAGTTCACTCTGGAGTTCAGGTGGGAAGCATTAAGAGGTAAATCAAAAAGGAAAGAACGAATGAGGAACTGACTATCTTCTCTACTGTCTTAAAACTTGGTTTAATATTTTCCCAGCTTGTTTATTCTTTGAAATTAAGAACTGTATTTTGTATCAATCTGTACCTGTTTTCTCTCAGAGTACTTTTTAAAAAATTTTTTGATTCCACGTGTACTGGCAATGATTGTTAAAGCATGAGTATGATGGGGTAAAATGTGACTATTAAAGGTGATGTTGACTTTACTAAATAGATATTACACAGCAAAGTTTTCATTCTAGACTTTTCAGAGTACCACTCCGAAGCTTCCTCTGGAGTATGTTATGCGTAAAGATGCTGCAAAAACCTATTATGTGTTTGGAAGACAAATATAATCTATTGGCCTTTGCTGCTATGTTCAGTGTCTTCCTTGGTTTGGATAATTAAAAATTGACACATGAAAGAATTGAATTTAATGTGTTTTTCTTTCTTTTTAGGAGAAAACAATTTAAACTGATGGTACATTTAAGTAATTTAAAAATTGGTGGTTAAAAATTATGAAAGGTAGCACATGCTTGTTATTAAATAGGCAATTATTACAAGAATATATGAGATAAAATGCAAATGTTTCTTTACCCTTTCTAGTCTGACTCTTTAGGAGTAACCACTGTTAACGGTTTGTAAATATCTTCGCAACCTTTTTAATATACATATAAGCACATACCTACATAATAGCGTCTTTTTACAAGAATAGGATCATGCTATATATATAGTTCAACTTATTTTAACTGAACAATATATTAGTGTCATTTTCCATTTCATGTACATTTAGTTTAGGTATGAAAGTAATCATATAATCTTATGAAGGGTTGGGAATTTGAGCTTTTCCATATTTATAACACTAAGCATGAAATTTTTGGATATATTTTAAAAAATGCCTTTCAAAAAGCGACAATAATAATACTTTTAAATTAAAAATAAAATGCATTTAAACAACTCTATTTTCCCATTACCTAAGTACCGCAACTATTTACATATTTTTTTTTATGGCTTCTTGGGTTTTTATTGCTTTTTTTGTATATAAATTCTTTTATAGTTTAGTGTCTTTTTATATTAGCAAAGAACAGTAATTAGTAATATTTATGATAATAATTTAAGTTAATAGTTTAGAAAATGCTAAATGTTGGTCAGGATTCTTTTTTAAAATCACATTATAGGACGTAGTTCCATAGTGTAGAGGTTAGTACATCTGCTTTACATGCAGAAGCTCCTGGGTTCGTGCCCCAATGGAGCCACGACGGTCCATGGTCTATGGCCATGCCACCCTGAACAAGCACAATGTCTGATCTCGGAAGCTAAGCAGGGTTAGGCCTGGTTAGTATTTGGATGGGAGACCACCTAGGAAGACCAGGTGCTATATGCATAAATAATAATAATAAAATAAAATCACATTATATTTTTCAGAAATTTTGGAGAAAAATGTCAAAATTACAGTGTATTCATTTATATAGTAATCTTTGTACCTATATCTGTTATTTCATATCAGTCTCATAGTACAATTTTCTGCTCTTTATTTGTATGTTTTACATATATGTTACATATTTTTTAAAATGTTTTCCTTGCTGAGATAACATTAACTTGATCATACTTTAATTAGAAAAAAGGAGAGAAATCGCACTATAATGAAGTGTGTAAGATTTAATCAGACTCACAAAAGCCATGTGTTATATGATTTTATTTATGTGAAATGTCCCAATTAGGCAAATACCCAGATATACCCAGTATAGTAGTGGTTGCCAGGGTCTGAAGGGAGGTGGGAATGGTGAGTGACTACTGATGAGTATGGGGTTTCTTTTTGGGGTGATGAAAATGTTCTAGAGCTATGTAGTGCTGATAGTTGCAAAACCTTGTGAATATATTAAAAACTACTATATTATATACTTTAAAGAGTGAATTTTATGGTATATGAATTATATCTCAAAAAGAATTTAATCACATTGTACAGAAATTTATGTGTGAGGTCTCAAAACTCCCCAGTTTTCTGGAGCTATTTTCTGGAGCTTTTTTTGATTGCTGTTCTGTTCATTGATCAGATAGCTCATTTGTGTTCTATAATTGTATTATATGTAACTACGTCACATTCAGCAAATATTTGATGACATGCTGTGTGCATGAGTTTAATCTTAAAAATTAAAGACAATAAGGATTATGTCTGTTATTAAAATATAGAACATGCTGGGAAATTCTCAGAAATCTGGAAATTGCTTTGGTTTTCAGTGCTAGAATTTGTGGGCTGGGCCAATGGATAGAGAAACATGGTTTCATATATTGAAAGTGCTGTGCCCTAATACTGTATTTTGTTCTCCTCGGTATAACATTCTTTAAACATGTTGAATTTTAAGTTTTAAGATGTTCTTTATTTTAGTATTTAGGTATTTTAAAGTTTTGTGACTAGGGGAGAAAATATAGCAATATTTAAAAAGTCCAAAATTAGCCACTAAATTTGGAGAAAAATTTATTCACAGAGTGAGTAAGGATGTGATGAAACAGTGAGCCCTTGTTTATTATTGCTTAGCCACCTGGAGTGGAATTTTGCCAGTCCTTCAATCCAAATAAAGCTGCCAAGGTTTCCGTGGTGTGGGTTTAAATTGAGCAAAGATTAGTGCTTTGTTTTGAAACTTGGTTGAAAAAAAAAATGCCCATAGCGACTGAAGAATGTTAACTTAAGACTTAGAGATTGTCATCGGTTGTGCAAAGAAAATGTGAAGTAATGATTAAACGTTTGCAAGACGTGCTTTTGTGTATATATTGTCTCATTCGATCCTTAGGTTGATCCTTTGCCGTATAATTGGAATTCTTATCCCCATTTAACTCAGGAGGAAACGGAGCATAAGGTTGCCTAGCTAACAAGGGGTAGGTAGATTTTGAACCTAAGCCATTTAACTTTTGGACTGGTGTTCTTTTAACTGTACTATAGAGGGATTAATTACTCCCTTCCAGAATTATATTTTCTAGTTTTTGGATACATAGAGCAGGAGTAGAGTGGATTAAAAGCCATTCTGATCATCTCAAACTATCTCAGCCTCTGTCTCTTAGGTTTTCTCTCAAGTGTTTTAAGATGATTCTTTTTTCTTCATTAGTTTCTGGTGTTCTTTAGTGTTCAATTCGGTCATTTTCTTTCCCCTAAAAGTTGTTTTAGTGGTTTTCTTCCTTTACCAGGACAATTATTCTAAAGGGGTGGGGCTGAGAGATAAATTATATTGAAACTTGCTTTCCAAAAGTAATTTTCCCATTTGGTTTATATATTTGCTTCTTCAGAGGTAATCATTTCTGTTGTTCGTCATGTTGACAATTTATTTTTAGCTTTCCTGAGATTACAACTGATTAATATATCTGTTGTTCTTGTATCAAATATTTTGTCTCCTCTGAGTATTAACCTTTTTTTGCTTATTTTGTTAAATTCCTTCTTTAGTATAGAATGGAATTCTGTAAACATCTAGAAAGAATTTTTGTGCTCCTTCCCTTTTTTTTTTTTGACAAAGAGATACTATACCTGAGTTATCTGACAGTGAATAATTGAAGAAAGTGGTATATTGTTAGCTTTTTATTATTGAGCTCCAATAGACTACATCAAAAACTAATTCTGCTTCGGTGTGTTTATGAGGCGATCTAGTTCTTTCATGAGATTTAATTACCTATTAGGCTTTTGGTCTGAATCATTGTTAGTTCTTTCTCTGATTCTACATGTTAAAGGCTGGTCTGGGCTATATGATTAAAACTAGTAATTCATCGGCAATATGCTAAATCCTAAATCCTGTTGCTTTCTAATGCAATCTTTTTTTTTTTTGTCTTTTTGGAAACATATATACACTCGAAAGTTATACACACAAAGAGAAATATTTCAGTTCAATGTAATGTCTCTTCTCTAGAAGCTAGCAGCCTCTGTATTCTCTTTTCCTAGGCTGACATTTATACTTTCTTACCAGATGCTTGCTGTTCATATGTCAGTTGTAGTTCTTCCATAAAACAAGGTTTCATATTTCTTTTAGTTGAATGGATATGCCTTTAGCACTCAAAATGTCTTCAAGTGTGTGGCTAACAACTGTCATTTAATAGGAAGTGGTACTGCTCTAAATATCTCAAACCATCCTTTTGCATGGTTCTTTCTTATTGTTCTTTTGCCTATCTTATTTTTTTCTTTCATTTTTGCTTAAAAGTTATATGGTGTTAATTTGGCATAATGGCCAAGCCGGACTGTACATTTTTATCATATTTGTGAAGTTGTACAGAAGTAAAAACTTCTGCGTAAATAAAGAGGTTCCATGCGGAGAACTATGGATGACTTTATGCTATTGAAATATAAATCTGAATGATATAGTTTAAAGAAATATTGTTTTCTAAAATAACAGCTTTATTGAGATATAATTCATATATCGTACAATTTAAGTGTACATTTCACTGGTTTTTGTAATGGCCTGTTGAAATGTGAAAGGGTTAAAGAATAATTAAAACCTGAAACTGGACAAAGGAAGTCTATAACTTAGGCCTAGTTTCTGGAACCCCTAACCACATTCTGTTAATCATGAAACTTGTAACAATGAGCTCATACGCTAACTGCCAGTTTTAGCCTGTGTAACCCTGCTTGCTTGCGTGGCATAAAAAATAATCAATTGTATATAAGCTGAAAATTACTGTTTGGCCATCGCCCATGGGAACACTGGCTATTGTCCATGGGAACATAGGCAATCACCCATAGGAACATAACATTCTAACACAAGCTTTCTGCTTCTGTACTTCCCGCTTGCACACCTGACCAGTGGGTTGACAGGTAGTGAATAGGAGAAAGATAGACCTTTGTGTTTAAGACAGAATGAGGAATGGGATTTGGGGCTTAAAAACCTTGTATCTTGACATTTCGAGGCTGCTCCTTTGCAAGGACGGCCGCCGGCTAATAAACTGTCTCCTGGTTAAGAGCACTCAAGTTGGGTCTGGTTATTCTGGACACAACAGTTTTTAGTATAGTCACTTTTTGTGCAACCATCACCACAGTCCATTTTGAAATCTTTTCATTACCTTACCTCAAAAAAAAACTGTACCCGTTAGCACTTAATCTCTCCTTCCCCACAGTCCTAGGCAACCCACTAATCTACTTTCTGTCTCTATGGATTTACCTATTCTGGACTCATTCAGTACGAGTGGAATCATATAATATATGGCCTTTGGTGTCTGCTTTCTTTCACTTAGTATGTTTTCAAGGTCCATCCATCTTGTAGCATGTAACGGCACTTCATTCCTTTTTATGGCTGAATAATATTCCATTATGGATATACCACATTTTGCACATTCTTCAGGTTATGGATATTTGAGTTGTTTCCACTTTTTGGTTATTATGAATTTGCTGCTCTGAGTATTCATGTTCAGGTTTTTGTGTGGATCTGTATTTTCAATTCTCTTGGGTATATACCTAGGAATGGAATTACTGGGTCATGTGGCAACTCTACGTTTAACCTTTTGAGGTACTGCCAAACTGTTTTCCAAAGCAGCTATGTATTTTACTTTTCTACCATCAATGTTTGGGCTTCCAATTTTTTCATATCCTCACCAACATTTATTTTTTCTTTTTGATTATAGCTATTCTAGTGGGTGTGAGGTATAATATCTTACCATGTTTTGATTTGTATTTCCCTGATGATTAATGTAAAATATTGTTTTTAAAGCAGGTTTCTTTATTGTAAAAGTAATACAGGCTATGGTTGGAAATTAAGAAAAAGAAGGAACTTATTAAGAAACATCCATAACCTTACCATCTAGAGGCAGTCACTGTTAACATCTGTTTACTTTGAGTCTTTATTTTTTAAAATATATTTGTATATATTATTTTTCAAGTTGGAATCATATTGAGCACTAAACATTAATTTTACCTTTCCCATGTCATTAAAATTTTTTGAAAATATAAATATAAAGATAAAAATTCTGACATTAATTTAGTCTACTGTATCAGGCAGTATGCTAAATGTTTTAAACAAGTGTTATACTTTATATCAATTCTATGGGTTAATTACCATCATTAGTACCACTTTGAAGATGAAGAGACTGGGTCTTGGGTTAAATTGCTTGCCTGAGGTCACCCAGCTACTAAGTGTAATTCAATGACTGTATAATGGTTTTGTACCATGGAGTATTATTTTAATTTTTTTCCCACTCTTATAAGTAATAGTGACTATCCTCAGCAAATCTTTATCTGACTCTAATTCTCTTTTTATTTTAGATTATTTGAAGTAAAATTACTGATCAAAGAGTATAAATAGTTTTTGAGAAAACAAATTCTACAGTCAATTTCTAAAGCATTAAATTGCTCACTTTGTCTTTTGAGAACTGTCTCTATCACAGAAATTTTAGTCTTGAACTGGTTTGGATGAAAATTGAAGTTTAGAGAACATGTGAGTTTAGTTTTGTAAATACTTTTGGTCCTTTGAGTCAGAATTGAGGTCTATAAATATTATTGCTATCTTATTCATATGTATGAATTTTGGTGAAAAGCAAAAGTATGTTAAAAATAAGAACAACTCTATACATTTCTTTCCAAGAAATTACCTTCTGTTTGGACATTTTGAAACTACTTGCAGCTGTTATTAGTTTTCCAAAAGATGTGAGACTATCAATTTATGTGTGATACATACTGAGATTTGGGAGCAATTTGTAATCTTAGATGAGATGGAGGATGGAATCATAGATTTCTAGACCTTTTGTAGTTAGAATGGACTTAGAGATCATCTCAATTAAAGTCTAACATCCTTGTTGTGGCATGCAGGGCTGTGTTAGATTTTTGGCCTCTGCTAATCTCTCCAGACTCTACTTCCTCCTCTCCCCTTCTTGTTCACTTCAGAGCAGCCGTGTTGGCCTTCTCTCTGTTCCTCAAATTGCAAAGGCCTTTCCTGCCACAGAGCCTTCAGACATGCTGCTTCCTCCACTGTAAGGCTTCCTCCACCCATAACATGCAGCTAATTCCTGTTCATCTTCAGGTTTTAGCTTGGTGGCATTTCCTCAGGGAGGTTTTTGTAGGTAGCACCCCACCCTTTCCAGGGCTAACTAGCTCTCTTAAAATATGTTCTCACAGCATCCTAGGCTTTTCTTAATAGCACTTACCATGGTTTTTTATCATATAGGTAGGTGGTTGTGGTATTGCTATATTGCTTGATATCTGATTCCTCCCTGAGTTCTAATGGCAAGGACTGGTTCACCATTGTCCAACTCTATTGATTGTTTCTTTTGTGTGCACAAGCTTTTAAGTTCAAAGTAGTTTCATTTGTCTATTTTTGCTTTTGTTGCCTGTACTTTTAGTATCATTCAAGGAAATGCCCATTCCAATGTCATGAAGCTTTCCCCCTATGTTTTCTTCTAGAAGTTTTATTGTTTCAGGTCTTACATTTAGATCTTTACTATATTTTGAGTTAATTTTTTGTATATGGTGTAAGATAAGGATCTATCTTCATTCTTATCAGTTTTCCCAGCATCATTTGTTGGAGAGACTCTCCTTTCTTCATTGTATAGTCTTAGCACCCTTGTTAAAGATCATTTGGCCATATATGTGAGGGTTTATTTTTGGACTCTCTATTTTATTGGTCTATATGTCTATCTTTATGCCAGTACCATACTGTCTTGATTACTGTAGGCTTTATAATATGTTTTTTTTTTTTTTGGAGGGGGCGGGTAATATATTTTGAAATTTGGAAATGTGAAGCCTCCAACTTTGTTCTTTTCAAGATTGTTTTGGCCATTCATATTCCTTTGAGATTCCATATGAATTTTAGGATGATGTCTTCTGTTTCTGCAAAAAAATAAAAAACACGCCATTGGATTTTTTATAGAGATTGCATTTAATCTATATATCGCTTTGAGTAGTATGGACATTTTAACAATATTGTCTTTCAATCTATGAACTTGGGATGTTGTTCTATTTATTTGTGTCATCTTTAAGTTTTTTAGTAATGATTTGTAGTTTCAATGTACAAGTCTTTTGCCTCTTTGGTTAAGTTTATTCTTGAGTATTTTATTTTTTGATGTTATTATGAATGGGATTGTTTTCTGAATTTCTTTTTCAAATTGTTTATTATTAGTATACAGAAACACAACTCATTTTTGAGTGTTGATTTTGTATCCTGCAACTTTTCTGAATTAGTTTATTAGTTCTAACAGTTCTTTTGTAGATTCTTCAGAGTTTTCTACATATAAGACAGACATGTCATCTCCAAACAGTTAATTTTACTTCTTTCTAATTTGGATGCCTTTTTTCCCCCTTGACTAATTGCTCTGGCTAAGACTTTCAGTACTGTGTTGAATAGAAGTGGTGAGAGTGGACATCATTGCCTCATTCCTGATCTTAGAAGAAAGGCTTTCAGTTTTTCACTGTTGAGTATGATGTTAGCTGTGGGTTTTTCTTATATGATCTGATTTTGTACTTTTTTTTTTTTAAGCAAGGCAACCCTTGGTTGACCTCACAGATTGCAAGGATCTTGGCTTAAAATTCCTTATTTTTTATGCCTATAGCACCTGGTCTTCCTAGGTGGGATTTTGTACTTTTTAAAAAGGTATAAATGTGGGGGTGGCTCATCAGCTTTACATGTAGAAGGTCCTGGGTTTGCGCCCCAGGTGGAGCCATGGACCATACCCCAGGTGCGCCAGGCCCCCTGAATGTGATGGCAAATGCGCTGGGGGTGCCAGGGTCCCGGGTGCACACCGTGAGTGTGTGGGAGGAGACGCCCCGCCTTCAGAGATCCAGTTCGTAAGGGGAAATGGCAACATCCATAGCTCAGGGGTGGAAGTGGAGGGGTGGAAGTAGGGGGGAGGGATTAAAAAGGCGGGAGAAAAATAAATAAAAAAGTGTAAATGTCATCATTTAATATGCTTTTACCTTTGGGCATGATTAAACTAAAGAATAGTAGATTAGATTTTAGAGAAGGAATAAGTCAAAGACAGCTTATTAAAATTAAGTAAGATATAGTGAACTTGGATCAAAAAACCACTACTTATTTCCTGGGAAAACTAATTTATGGAGAACATGCTTGGTTTCTGATCCCACTGCAATCTGATTTTTACCTAAACTTCTTAGCTGTCTTGATTAATCAGTGACCTCTGAAGTGCAAAACCAGTGGTCTTTTCTTAGACTCCTAGTCTCTGTAGCAATTTACACTATTGATCAGACCTTCTTCTTAAGTGCTTCCCCACTCAGTTTTCATGTCTTTATGGTTCTCCTACCACTTTGACTGCTTTTTCAGTCATCATAATTCCTCTTCCTCCTCTTGCTTTGCAAATGTACGTTTCCCCTGAGGTTCTGTTTCTGATCCCATCTTTTTTTCCCTCACTTTATGTTCTCTCTTAGGGATCTCATTGACTGTCGTGATTTCAGTCATCAGTGGCATGCAGTAATTCACAAATCTGCCTCTCTGCTTAGGTTACAGTTTCACTTCTTTGATTGTCTTTGGATATGTCCGTCTAAATGTCTTACCAGGGCCTCAATTTGAAGATGCCCATGAGCGAGCACTTTATCTTTCCTTCTCTCTTGTTTTTGTCTCCTTAACTCTGTGACTGTTCCCTGGATGTGGTTGGCATGCTGCTCCTGCCATGCCTTTGCTCATGCCTTCTCTTTTCCTATCCTTTGGAATACTTTACTCTGCACTTTTCAATATATTCAAGGTCTGCCTCAAGTAACGATCTTTTCTACGAAGTATGAACCTGGATTGAAGATGACCTAGTTGTTCTGTGCTCCAAAACCCTTCATTTGGGGGTTTCTTATAGGCTCTTAATCAAAATTATAAAGCTCTTTGTGATTTGGTCTGCGTTTGCTTTTCCAGCCATAAATCTAGACACTACAGGGCTATATGCTTTTATACTATATACTTATGTCATTTTCCCTGTTGGCGTATCTTCTACTTAGTGTTTTCTAGTGGTGCTTTTGAGACTAAGTTGATGGTGGTGGCCTTTGAAACTAGTCCTGTAGTGATGTCTTCTGTCATATAGATATCCTCTATCTACTGAGTTCTATAAGCAGTTTGGCATAGTGGAAAGAGACAGCATTTGAACTTTGATTTAGACTCTAGTGTTGATAATTTACTAGCCAAGTGAACTTGGTACTCAGTTTTTCTGAATCTTTATTTCCTGATCTGTTAAATAAGGGCAATACTTAACCTTACAGGGCTGATATGAAGTTTAAGTGCATATAAAATGGTGAGCAGATACTAAGTCCTCAATAAATGATGTTAAAGAGAAGAAGAAAAAAGAGAAGCAACAGTAGTAGCTGCTGCTTTTTCTTCATGGGCTCAATGGTCTATGATGGGGGTGTGTGGGAAGTGGTGCCGACTGAAAAAAAAAAAGGTGCTAAAGGCAGATCACAAAGGATATCTTCTTACTTCTGGGAACTGGTTTACAAACCACAGATTCTAGTTAGAGATCAAGAGAAGCTTCTCCCTGTAGCCAGCTAGTGACGTCTTCTTTAGAGTACACACAATACTTTGTTTATATTTCTCTAAAAGGAAATGATTTGTTCATATTGTCCCACCTCTTCCAGTGTATCTTCCATATTGTCCCAGAATATGGCTTTTAAAATGCAGGTTGGATATGTTGCTCCCTTCCACTCTTTCAATGCAAATAAATCCTAACGAATTATAAGGCTCTTCTTATAAGTGACTTGGTCTTCACCTACCGCTTTAGCCTCATCTTTCACTGTGCCCCATGCAGTGGACATATGTCATTTTTTTTGTCTGTTCAGTATCCGAACTCTTCTTATATTTGGGAAATTCCATAGCATCTTGGTAGGGGACATGACCTGTCTCACATCTCAGATATTGGAAAGTTCAGATACTCATTTTCCCTATTCCCTGGCAGCTAGAGGGAAGGGATGTGACCCAAGCTCAGCCAACGGGACTTTGAATCTGCAACTGGGTCAGTGGCAACAGTGATGGCCTCATGTTACACTGGCACCACGCTGTTCCCGTGAGTAGTTTCAGCCACTGTTCTAACTGCCTAGCTTGGCTCGGTAGCAGTTTATTTTCAGAGCCTACCTTTTCCAGTGTTTGTGTTGGATCTTTGAGGTTACCTATTGTTTATCCAATTCCTTTTCTGTTTAAAGGAATCCAAGGCAGTTTCTGTTATTTGTACTTATGAAGAGCCTTAACTCATAACACCCTCTAGCACCAGGTGCCCCATTCATATCAAACTTCCTGCAGTTCTCCAAATTGACCACAGTTGTCTCTGTCTCTGGGTTTTCTCACATTCTGTCCTACCTGGGACACTCTTGAGTCCATTCTTGAACTCTTTGACTCTTATTTTTTTCTTTTTTTCCTTTTTTACTCTTCTCCTTTTTTTTGAATTGTTTGACTCTCGATGGTCCTTTAGGACTTTGCTCTGTTGTCATGTCACTCTTTCTGCAAATCTACCCCCAGTTCTTAAGATTGAGCTAGCTCCTCCATGTTCCTACAGAACCCTCTGCTTATCTCTATTCTAGTATTTATCATACTCTATTGTAATTGTCTTGACAATTCTTGGAGACATGGGCTAGTATTAAGTTAAGTATTTTTGCATTGTCCCTGGCAGATAATAATGACTATCTAAATTTTATCTGTTGAATTAGTGAAAAACTACTGAATTATACACCATGTTATATTAAAATTTGCCTATTTGCATATCTGTTTTCACTAATAAACTGTGAATGTTTTAAGAGCAGAGTCCAAGTTCTTCATCTTTATATCTTTAATTTATAGCATAGTACTTGGCTCATAGCAGATACTGTGGAAATGTTGAATGCATGATTGAATGACTGAATGGCAGGGCTGTCCTTTAGAATTTCAGTTAGTTTTTCCCAAAAGAAAGTATCTTCTTTGACTGAATAGGTAAAGATATCTGTATGTGGCTCATCTTGAGTAATTGACATTCTCAACTCCTTTGTATCAGGATTGGTAGTCTATTTAGAAGATAATTGTACACATGAAAGAATAGCTATTTGACAAGCCAGTATTTTATGTGCCAAGTGAGTGATGTGGACAGATATTGCTTGAGATACAGCATTCTTAATTGAGCCTTCAAAAGTGTTGTACCTAAGCATATACTTAGAAAATGGTTATTGGTTAATTAGAGTGATTAAAATGGAAGCCTATAGTAGGCTTTGTCTTTCTGTTTTACTTGGCTTATATTATTATACTGCTTATTTTAGATCGGCTCATTGGAATCTTTTCTCATTCCTTTTTAGGTCCAAGACAACTTTGACAAGATTGAATTTAATAGGATGTGTTGGACCCTCTGTGTCAAAAAAAACCTCACAAAGAGTCCCCTGCTCCTTATGGAAGAAGATTCATTTAAAGTGTGGGTTATTTTCAACTTTTTATCTGAGGACAAGTATCCATTAATTATTGTGCCGGAAGAGGTAAGGTGTGGCTCTGGGAAGTTTTTACATGGCCACCTTCACATTAATTCTAGCTTAGAAGTATTTGTGTTAATTCAGTGTAGATTTAGAAGGAGATCCTGGACTAGTCTTTTTGGATTGGAGGCAAAACAGCTTGACTCCAAAAAGATCCAAAACTTAGTGATCTGGGATCATGTAATACCTCTGGAGATTTTCAGACAGGGTGGGACTCTTCCTCTCTAAATTGCTATAATTATAGATGAATTCATCCTCATGTCCAAAGAATATTTATTTAGTACGAGTCACAACACAATTTTCTGTCTACTTGCATATTGGCAAACAGTATTAATGGATTGAGTGATGCTGTATGGGAAACACATAGGATCCAGAGTGTTCTCAAGGATGTTTTATGTGAGGAAATACTATTCTTGATTCAAAGTCCAGGATGGTGACTTTTTACTGTTCTTTCCAAAGAAAATAAAAAAGGACATTTGCTTGTTTTGTTCTGCATTATTTTTTCTAAGCTTCCAAAGGAAAACAGAGGAGTAAGGTTTTGTGCTCCCTTACTGCCCTAAAAAATTATACATGCTTATTACAATAGTAAATTTAGAAAAACCTCATAATATACAAAATTAAAATCAGTCGTAGTCCTCCCCTTAAATAAAAGTCATCTGTAATCCCTTAACATTGATCAAATTAACCTCTCGGGTTTTAATTTCTTCATTTTTGAAATAGGACTCATAACAGTGTTAACTCTAAGGAGTGTGAGATTCTTCATTTAAAGGACTCAGCTCAGTGCCTAGCACGTAATACATATTCAGTAAATATGTTAACTCCTATGACTACAGTTATTGCATATGTTTTTGAGGATAAATTTCCAACAGCGGAATTCTGAGTCCTAAAAAAGGCACACTTTTAAGGTATTAGATGAACAAGGCCAAAATGCCCTTCAGAAAGGCTATACCAATGTAAACACCTACCAGTGGTGGTTGAAGGTGCCCATTATCACCCATCCTGCCAATACAGGGTCTAGTCTGTGATTTCTATGGTTCATGTATATGTTAGGAAAATCTTTTTAAAAGGTCACACTACAATATTTTATTTAAAATCAGCAAGCATGTATTAATTACCAATAATAAGTGAGGCACAAAGTGAGAAAGATTACTTCCTGCCTTCTGGAATTTATAGTCTGCTAGAGGAAAAAAAATAAGTGTAATTCAAGGTAAAATAGACTACCTCTTATAAGAGAGATGCACATTCCATGCAAATACAGAGAAGAGAAAGATTTATTCCAGCTTGTGGGAAATAAGGCGATCAGGAAAGGCTTTTTAGGAGAGGCAGTATAATATAGTGATTAAAAGCAGGGTCTTAAGCTTTTTTAGTAAAGGGCCAGACAGTAAATATTTGAGGTTTTGTAGACTTTTGGGGCCATACTATCTCTGTTGCAGCTACTCACCTCTGCTGTTACAGCTTGAAAGAAGCCATAGACAATGTGTTACTGTGCTTCCAAAAAATAGATGTTGATTTTTGAATTTTATATAATTTTTAAGGGTCATGGAATAGTATTCCTTTGATTTTTTAAATTCCCAACCACTTAAGAATGTAAAAACTGTTCTTCTATCATGGTTGTATGAAATCGTGCTGTGAGGCAGGTTTGGTTGCTGGGCTGGATTTGGCTCAGGGGCCATAATCTCTGGCTGTCCCCTACTTAAGAGCAGGAGTGTGGAGTCAGATTTCCTGGATTTGCATTCTAACTCCATCATTGTTTACTAGATGTGTGATCTTGGGCAATTCACTTAATTTGTTTTTATTATAGTTTCCTCAACTGTAAAATAGAGCTGTTAGTATTTTCTTCCTACTGTTCTTGTGAAGACCAAATGAGAAGAATGCCTGGGCCTTAGAGAGTGCCCATTAAGTGTTAGCTATTACATTTATGGTAGAAGTAGCACTTGTACTGGGTCTTAAAAGATGGGAAGAGTTTTGACTAATGGAGAAGGCAGAGGAGAATTCTGGATGAAAGAAACAGTGGGCAAGGTCAGATGAGGAAGGAAAGCAAAGGGCATGTTCTGAGGTGAGTGAAGGATGCTTACATGGAAATACCGGCACTGGCTGATTTCAGCCAAAAAGGGATTTTTAAGAAGGATGTTGGGTGGTTCACAGAGTTGCCATGATGGCTGAAAAAACAGGTGTGGAGGCTATGTAGCTTGGAACTATACTAGTCACTCCAGTGAGCAACCACAAGGACAAGGCTGCTGCCACCACAGGGTAGGTGTACTTGTACCTGGACACTTCTGGCCCTGCATGCTGGGTTCTGCCTGGGAACTCAGATCTTCCTGCAGCTGTTCTTGCTGCCAGGGAAAGTTCTCTGTGGTGCCCACTTCTCAGGTGGGATGGCGCATCCAACTGGCATGGCCTAGGTCAGGCACCATAAACTAGCTGCAGAGGAGGCTTGGAATGGGAACACTTTCATTTTTAGCTCCTACATTGGGAGGCAGGGAATTCCCCAGACATAAGAAGGGAGTTAGATGCTGGGCAGTCAAAAAGAATAACACGTATCCTTCCTATGTGAAGAAGGATGGTGGTAGATGAGGCTGGAAAGAATTTTAATTTTATCCTATAGGCAGTGGGAAGCTGTGAGCCATTGATGATTTTTGAGCAAGAGAGTGAGGTAAATAGATGAATTATGGAGAGACAGGAGATAAATTATGATGATTTTTGAGCAAGAGAGTGAGGTAAATAGATGAATTATGGAGAGACAGGAGACAGAAGTTAAGAAAAATTAAGTGGCATTGAGGACTGAAGTACAGTAGCATCAGTGAGAAGGCCAGATGGGAGAAACCTGGAGGTCACAGGACCAACCTCATAGTGCCTTGCTGTGTGGAAATATAGAGTAATTTCAGGCCTGGATGATTGGAAGGTAATGTAGTGTAGTTATTTAACGCATGGTCTTTGAAATCAGACTGCTTAGTTTGAATCTACCAGTTTTTACCTATGTGACCTTGAATAAATTTCTTAATCTCTCTGTTTGGGTTTCTCCATCTTTAAAAAGGGGATAACTACTTTCTTCATTGGACTGTTGTGCAGATTAAAATAGTCGATGTATGTGAAGCATTTAACATAGTGTCTGGTCCCATGATAAGTGCTCACTAAATGTGTAAGCACGTGTGTGTGTGAATGAATGACAGGATGATGAACAACTTGGGGATACAATGTATGATGATGGGTTTGGTACATTTGGCATTTTAAGTGGAACATCCTTGTGGAAATGTCTTGTATTCACCTGAAGTGCTAGTGAGAAGCCAGGGCTGGAGACAGAGATAGGAAAGCCAGGGAAATAGGTTAGATCAGGTAGGAAGAGACTGTTGTGGGAGAAGCAAGGCTGGGGACAGAACCTTGGGACTGTTTCTATAGCAAGAGGAGGAAGTAGATTTGGTAAAGAAAACTGAATTGAGTAGTCTGTGAGAGAATGTTGAGTCATGGTGCCAAAAAAAGAAAAAGTTCTAAGAAGGAGAAAAATAGTTACTGGCATTTGATTCTACAGAAAAATTGGAGAGTGATGAGTGAGAAATTGCCCTTGGATTTAACGAATAGGTAGTCGTTGGTAATCAAGGAGGAAGCAGTTTCACTGTAGTGGTGGGAACAGTTTCTTAGTGCTTAGCAACTATAGTGATATAATTGTGCATGTATATTAGAGGGGAAATAAAAATAAAACATGCTATGAAATTATACAGCTTAATACAGAGACATATAGAAGGAAATGGAATATTGATAGGAGTAGAAAAAGATATACCTAGTATTTTAAAAACCTAGCTACTGCTTGGAAGAATTATGCTAATAAAATCTCCAGTATCATCTTTTAAAACCACTTGAAGTTACACTCAGTGTTCTAAATTTATTTGTGTTTTCTTTGGGATTGGAGGAGAGGTAGGTCTTTTATCTGTGGTGTTTTTGTTCTTTGCTTCACTAAAATATTCTTGATGGACTTGAAAGTGACCTTGTCCTGTTTTCAGAACTAGAAATTAGTAAGTAAGTAGACGTAGCTTATTCTTTGAGGCAGCACTTGCTTGATGTAAGATAGGGGTCCCCAACCCCTGGGCCATGGACTGGTACCAGACTGGAACCAGGCCGCACAGAAGGAGGTGAGCAGTGGGCTGGTGAGCAAAGCTTCACCTGTATTAGCTGCTACTCTCCAGCGCAAGCATCACCGCCTCAGCTCCACTTCAGATCATCGGGCATTAGATTCTCGTGGGAGCACCGGTCCCTGGTGCCAAAAAGGTTGGAGACCGCTGATGTAAAGGACTTGTCATTGGCTTTAAATCATCACTGAGCCACAGGCTGGGAAGTCAGTCAGTATCAGAGTCCTGATTGCTCTGCCTATGAAACTGAAAAGATTTCTGTTCCAGGTGTCCCAAAAAACGGGCCTACATGAACTTTGATGTGTATCATGACTCCACCCTTTTTGCACCCCTGAGCCCAGCCAGGACTACACAGCAGGCTTACCCTTCATCTTTGCAGCTGACTGGAATGTTTTGTTCTTCTTTCTAAACAAATTAATCTCATTTGAGAAAGGAGCGGCCTCTCTTTGACTTGATAGAACAGCCAGGCATCATACCTTGTGACGTTCTTGTTTGGACTTACTCTGTGTACATTATAACTCCTTCAATATTTCTTCTAGTTAAAGGTAGAATTAGAGTTAGTTTTGCAGATTATTTCTCTTTGGCCAGAAGTACTTGTGTGGGGAAAGAAGGGATCATTGGAACAGATTTATGTGGAACTGCTTTC
>NW_006431079.1:1464858-1566812 GCF_000325575.1 Pteropus alecto
AGCACATCTCCAGGCCTTTGACCAAGCACTGTCAATTCGAGGTCACACAATTTTATGGAAGACACTAGGGTCATAATATTTCTGAAGGTGGCCATTCTCTGTTAGATTTTGCTTCCTTCCTAAATACTTTAATAACACTTTTAAAAACTATATTTTGAATTAGTTCAACTTACAGATTTTAATAAAATTTCATTTGAAAACAGATATATTTAAAAATAAATTTTGAAATATGTCTTAATTTGTCATGAGTATATATATGAGTTTAATTGTAATCTTACCAACAGTTTTTAGATGTTATACATTTAAAGTCTTTTTTTGTTTCTAATAATTTACCTACCATAATGATTATTTACATTTTAAGTCCAGAATGTTTTTAAGTAAGATTTTAATTTCCAGCTTTGATTAATAATACTATATAAGTAACAGTGGTAGTTATATGAATAACATAGGTGGTATAAATAAATTTGTTTTTTAAATAAATCTGCTTTTGATTCAGTTTTCTATCACCCAGAAATTAGTGTTAAGAACATTGAATACATATTTAAGTGACTGACCACACACAAGTGAAGAAATAATGTGTCCCCATTTGAGATGGTTCTGTAATTTTTGTCAAATGGTATTCTTGGAAATGTGTGTCTGTAAAGTAGTTTTTATATTAGTATTCATTTCCCACAGAGCCAAGAACAAAACAGGATGTGTCTGTTGTGGGTTTATTTGGAAGAATTGCCTTGATGAAATTAAATATCAAACCTGAAATAGTTTTAAGAGACCCTCTATGAAATAAACCTGAATTGTTGGTAAGCCACAAAAGGCCCTTTTAAAAGATGACAGGGAAAAACTTTTAACTAAGTAAATTTGGAGCCGAAGGCCTCCAAAATCACATGCAGCTTAAAAGTTTATTCTTTGTTATTTTTGGTGAAACTTGCTTGTTTGGAAGGAGGAAGTAAGCTGCTTCCTGAAACGAAATGAGCTCTTAGAATTGATGAAGGCCACTTGAGACTAACACGGCAGCACTGACACAGCACACGTGATATATTGTTTAGTGTAATTGAATAGCTGAGAATGGTAATGTTTCTCTCTCCTTGGCCCAGTATAATGATTTAAGAGGTCCTTAAGTTATTTGGTTATGATAAGTATAAGATTGTGATGAAAGTCAACAGGAAATGAATCTAGATTAGTTGTCTGGCCCAGTCACTGGGACTGCTGAATAAATGCTGGGTGCTGAAGGGTTTGGGAGGGCACCTTCAGGAAAGGTTCTGCAGGAACCTGGGAAGCTGCCTCTAGGCCTGAGTTTGCTACAAATAGGCACTTTCTGAGTTACAAACATTATAAAAGTCATCTGATAGACAAGAAGAACTGAAGCTCGAAGTGTGAGGGGCTTGAGTTCATTCACAGTGATAGGTGAGGAAGAGTTGAGGCTGAGTTTCTTGACTTTGTACAGATTCGATGGTCATTCGGATGTGCAGGCTTGTCATATCCACTTTTCTTCATCCCGTATGTACATGTGGCCATATGCATAGGCTTACATTGGCCTTACTACTAAAACTTCTGATTGTGCCTGTATTACCTTTACTCCTAATTGTCATCCGGCAGCATGGGCTCTTCTTCTTGCTGCCTTAGGGCGAGATTGAATTTCTGTACATGTCAATGCCTCTAGTTATTTCGCTATGGACAATTATTTATTTTAATGTTCTTTTTGACTTTCTTTTTCTCTCTTCAATCTCTTCTTGCATTTATATGTTTTTCTCTCTTCTCTTTTCTGTCTCATTCTCTCCTTCCCTTTTCTCTTTCTCTCTTCCTCTTAAGCATTTCCTTTTTCTCTCTCCTACCAACTATACCTGTTACTTCTGTTGGAGAGTTAAGAAAATAATAATATCTGATAAGCTTAACAGTAGTTGATATATCTCCAACAAGAGAAAGGAAAGGCCTTAAGTGTGTTTTTCTCTAACAAGTAAACATTTGACCATCTACCATGTGCTAGATTTAGGGGATTAAATAATCTCTATACTAGAGGATTTTTCAGTATCTCATCAAATACAGTAGTAGAACTGTTCATATTTTTTGACCTTCCGATATTCTTTTTCTGTTACAATGTTATTTCACAAACAACATTATAACCAAGTTAATGGAAGTGTAAAGAAGAGAAAGAAAAAATAATAATTCACAGTCCTATCTGTAACAATTATACTTACTGTTTCTGTTTTCCTCTAGTATTTATCAAAATATTTACATGGTCTTTATAGAGTGGAAGTCATAGGTAATTTTGCATTTTTCTTCACTCTATGTTATTTCATAAATGTTTTCTTAAATGTAATTTTAAATGGATGAATAATATTCCACTCAGTACAGATGGGAAGTAACACTGATGGAGTGCTAGGCATTGTGCAAAGTGTTCTCTATTCGTTTCATTTTATCCCCATCGTAGTTATATGTGATGAGTGTTATTTCGCTCATTTTATAAATGAGAAAATCAAGGCTTAGATTAATTTATTTCAGTTTGACAAACATTAATTGAGCTATACTACATCCTAGGAACCATGCTGAGTTCTGGAGATTCAAAGAAGAGTGGGACATGAGCCCTCCTGTAAGGAATTCAGAAAATGGTGGGGAAGCAAACGAGTTAAGGGATAATTTCAACACAGTATGCTAAGTGCACTGACATAGAACACCTCCTGGGTTAGAGGTGGTCAGGGCAGATTTGCTAGAGCTCTGCTTCTCAAACTTTAATGTACATATGGAAGTTCCTGGGGTTCTTGTTAAAAGGCAGGTTCTGATTTTTGGGTCTTTGGTGGATCTGAGATACTTCATTTCTAATAGGTTTCCAAGTACTGCTACTGTTGCTGCTGGTCCACACAACTCACTTTGGGAATATCCTAGACAATGTAGGACTTGAACATATACCGGTTAGCTAGACAGAGAAATAGGTAAAGGCATTCTACAGAGAGGGCACAGCATGGGGAAAGTCATAGGAGCATAAAAAAGTGTATTAAGTGGGTAAACTACTTATAATCTATGGCAAGTATTGGCAAACTGTGGCTCACTGGCTGAATCCAGCCCATGGTCTGTTTTTGTATTGTCTATGTGCTAAAAATAGTTTTTACATTTTTAAAGGATTGTAAAACAAAAACAAAAACAAAACAACCCAAAACAGAGAAGAACATATGATGGAGATACATAAAGCCTGAAATATTTACTGTCTAGTCCTTTACAGAAGCAGCTTGGGACCCCTGATCAATACTATTGGTAGTACTGGTGGAGTGTAGAATCTGCTGAGGGTTTAGTGGAAGACATGTTAGAGACAGTAAACAGGGGGATGATCACCAACGGATGCAGAAGGGCTTAGCCTTTATCTTTGAAGTGACAGGGACCCAGGCAGGATTTAAGGAGGGGTGGTCACAGGCTTAGGTTTTTTTTTTTTAGAAAAATCTCTGGCAAAATATAGATACAGGGGGCCAATGCTGGAGGCCAGGGTACCAACCGGGAGGCCTGAGCAAAGGCAGATGGAGGAGGAGAAGACAGCTCTGAGAACTATCTCAGGCAGTTTTTCATTCTCTTTTGACTGTAAACTCGTCACAAAACAATATTTGTCTTTATTATGGAGGAACTCAAATATTTTTCATTCCATTAAAGAAAATGCTGGTTAGTACCCACTAAGATGATTTCATATTGGATCTTAACAGTTTGAAAACATTGATCTAAGGAGTTAAAAACAGTAGGATTTTGTCAAAGATTTGATGTAAGGGAGTGGGAAACAAGGATCTTGCCATGCTCCCAACTGGAATCCATAATAGGGCGGGAAACCATTTGGAAGGTTGAGATGATTCATTCATTTTTGGACATGTTGAGTTTGAGAGCATTGTAGGATAATCAGGCTTTTCAGAAGATAAGAGAGATCAATTTCTCATTCAGTATTACTACTTCACTGTTTTAAATGCTATTGAAATAATAGCAGTTAACTGCTATTTTTCAACATAAAGATATGTGTTTCAGGATTTAATAAGCTCTTCCACCCCAGGCTAGGGAGTCAACCATTGTTTGCAGTGTTCTATTGGGAGGAAGCAGCATAAATTTAAAATAATTGGATTACATAGAAAAATTTGTAAATTGGGGAGTAACTTGTACATACTGCTTTGAGATATTTATTTTATTTAGTGCTTGCATATTCAATAAGATCAATATTCTGATATATTGAAATATTTATCCAAGATAGAATAATCAGATCACATTAATTAGTTTGTGTATGGTAGTGTATGTATGCAGTTTGCTTTAGTTCTGTATACAAATGTACTATTAGAGGGTTATCTGTTTTTGATTCCTTTACTTATTCTATGTTAATATAGAACCAGCGGCATTTATTTATACCCTTCTCCATGATGGTATCATGATCCTTTAAACATCTGCTGTTGGAACTATAAAAGAATATTTCTTAAATTTTAATCTTATTAGTGTAAATAACATAGATATGTGCCTAAATTAAAGAGTTATTTGTTTTTACTAGGAAATAATAATTTTTAAATGCTTTATGTAGATTGAATATCTGCTTAAGAAACTGACAGAAGCTATGGGAGGAGGTTGGCAGCAAGAACAATTTGAACATTATAAAATCAACTTCGATGACAGTAAAGATGGCCTTTCTGTGTGGGAGCTGATTGAGCTGATTGGAAGTGGACAGTTTAGCAAAGGCATGGATCGGCAGACGGTGTCTATGGCAATAAATGAAGTCTTTAATGAGCTTATATTAGATGTGTTGAAACAGGTAAGTATCTTGTATTCTCACATTTAGAATTTGACATGTTCGAAATAAAACAAATTCATCACAAAGATGAGTATGAGTCACTTATACTTTTATACTGATTTAGAACAGGCATAAAGTTTCTTATTTTCCTAGTCTTAAGGTTAGACTTTCGTTTTAAAGAATTATTAGTGCATTTCTGAAGTACAGTTAAGCATTGGGAAGTTAAATTTTGAAAAAACTGTTTAAATCAGCTGTCCCCAACCTTTTTGGCACAGGGACTGGTGTCTCTATGAGAATCTAATGCCTGATGATCTGAGGAGGAGCTAAGGCGGTGATGCTAGCACTGGGGAGTGGCTGCAAATACAGATGAAGCTTCGCTCGCTTGCCTGCCGCTTACCTCCTGCCGTGCAGCCTGGTTCCTAATAGGCCACAGACCGGTACCAGTCCATGGCCTAGGGGTTGGGGACCCCTGGTTTAAATGATCACATTTTCAAACTATTTTTATAGTACTTTCATGTCATGTGTATATCCACACTTATTGATATGAAAGATCCCCATAGCATATTGTTCAGAGAAAAAAAAAGTTATTGAGTAGCAGGTATCTGATCTCTTTCATGTAATGTGACATGTGCATGCACAGAACTATCTGGAAGGGCGCTCATCAAAATGTTAAAGTGATTGCCTCTGGACTGTGGAATGTCTATACATTTTATTTTCTTCTTTATCCCTTTCTTATTATTGGACTTCCCATGTATATGGGATTATATGTTATTTTTATAAAACCAGAAAAATACCCTTAATTTTGGAAATTTTGCTAAATAAATATCTTTATATAGCAAGCTTATATTTATCTTATTAGATTATTTGATGTTTCTCAGCTCCTGCATAGAATCTGATATACATTTGGGAAGCTTAATGCTTATTAAGTGGAATTTATATATTTTTAGTGAATCTTTGAAATTTCTTATGTTATTATATTGGATAATAACTAATTTGAGATTTCCTTACTTCGGTCCTTTTTTTGCTCAGTAAGTGATATTGTTGTTCTTTGCTCTTTTTTATTGATGGTGCCCATCAATAAACATTAATTGAAACTTAATTTGTATAGGTTTTGGTGCTGCAAAGAGGAATGTGACATGGTCTCTGTCCAAAGAGGGCTTTGAGGCCCACCAGGATGGCCGGATATAGGACTACTGATGAATCTCAGTATGAGATAGCTTTTGCTTGTCCAAGGATTAGGAAACTGAACAAGTAATATGATTAAAACTTAGTATAATAATCAAATGATACTTACAGCTGAGCTAATATATCTTTAATGCTACAGATAGTCTACTATAAGCTATCAGCATCTGTACATTTAATATTTAAGCATTAGCTATTCTCGAACAACACTGACAGGCTTTGGCCTATAATAATGTGTAATTTTGCTGAAGTAAAAATTTGAATTATTTCTGAGGCTGATATGTGGGAAGGAAGTACAGGACTAGTAAGTATGAGCATGGAAGCTACAGTTAGATGTTAATATCCTAACTATTGGTTCAGTTGTTTTTCTGCTCATCTGGAGCAGAATTCATCCTCCAGAACAGTGTGAAGTTAGGCAGAAAGGTAGGTTGGTGCCAGAAAGTGATTGGTTGAGAAGATATACTTGGCCAAGTAGATACCTTTTAACATTTTCTTTCATTGAAGTTTTAATTTACTGAAAATCACTGTTGGGGGTGGGGTGGTGTGTGTGTGTGTGTGTGTGAGAGAGATTTAAACAGAATAGACTGAATAGTATAGTGGACGCCTATATACCAATCACCCAGTCTCAATAACCACCAACACATGGCGAATCCTACCCTACCTACTTTTGCCTCTCCTATATTCTCAGACATTTCATTTTATCTATAAATATTTTAATAGATATCCCTAAAAGGTAAGGAATTTTAAAAAACCATAATGCTGTTAAGGTCAGGGATTCTAAAATCTACTATTTATAGTAGCTTTGCAGTGAAGGCAGGGGTTGTCACTGAGTGTCTAAAATTCTGCGTGGACTTTTGTCTACATATGCTTGCATGAATTTGACTAGGTGTAGTGTCCCTGGCCTTCATAGATCCTCAAGTTCATCATCCATAAAGGGCAAGTACCATCGATATTTATGTATGCAGGACCATAAAGCAGATAATGGAGCAAGCAAGAATATCAAGGAAAAGAGGTATCAGTTCTTATAAATAAGAGGACAGGTATTTATATCACATTTAATCTTTCATAGGGTTACATGATGAAAAAAGGCCACAGACGGAAAAACTGGACTGAGCGCTGGTTTGTACTAAAACCCAACATAATTTCTTATTATGTGAGTGAGGATCTGAAAGATAAGAAAGGAGATATTATCTTGGATGAAAATTGCTATGTAGAGGTAAGTTTTCTTTCCAGTGCTGCCCCCTGCTGCTCAAATAATTTATCTTCCTTCTTCAAGACTTTAGATCCTTAATCTTAAACTCACATTTCAAGAATAATATAGTCATAAAGTCGCCATAGTTTCTGAACTAAAAATCAAAGATAACTGACAAAATCTTTTGGTAATTTGAATTTATTTTCTGTCTTATTCTCACAAAGTACCAGAAAATCTGGGCCATTTTGAGTGGAATAAGTAAAACTGAAGAGGATGTGAGCATTACTTTTGAATGTTTTCAGTGACTTTCAGGATACCTTATTTATAACTGTTAATACTGTAAAGAAGTGAAGACCTCAAGGACATATCTTTTTGAGTTTTTAATTTATATCTGAACTACTATCATGTCTATATTTATTGAAGAACATTTAAAATACCTAAGATCTCACTCATAAACGATAATGTATTTTGATGGATACCTTAGGGTACACAACACCTACTAAGGGATCTTCTTAGGACCAACTAAACACGGAGACTCACAAGATTATGGTAGGCCATACCAGTCTCCTTATGAGGATATCTAGGACAGGAACCACGGCTTGCCAGCAGCAACATCCCAGGTATTAGGAGAGGACAGCTATATCAAGCAGGTGTGGGAATCGCCCAGGCTTACCCAGGCTTACCACAGGAGTCAGCTGTTCTAACAATGCCATGGTATACCCTATAAGGGATGCGCTCAGGTACAAGAGTCGCTGTGCTCAGGAAAGCCCAAAGCATGGCATCCCATCAGGTGTTGGTGGTTCTCCCAGTCAGATGTAGTATACTAATCAGGGGGCATGGTTCCCATAAATAATGTTGCCTAGGGGACAGCATTAGTAAATCAGTAATAGGCATTTGTAGATATTTTTCACTGACATTGAATTTCAGCCAGATTTGTATAAATAAGTAAGATGGATTTTAATTTAAATACTTAAAAATAAAATTTTAGAGAACTAATTTTGCTTTCTGTTTTAGTCTTTGCCTGACAAGGATGGAAAGAAATGCCTTTTTCTTATAAAATGTTTTGATAAAACCTTTGAAATCAGTGCTTCAGATAAGAAGAAGAAACAGGAGTGGATTCAGGGTAAGGTAATTTTTATTATTTGTCATGACATAACCTGAGAGGGCTAACTTTCTATTTTTGAATCTCATTGAAGATACTATAGACAATGTTTCCTCATTGTCTATAGTTAGTTCTTAAAGAAACATAGTAGCTTAAAGAAAAACAAGTTAAGAGGATAGTTCTCAAATTTTTCATCATTTTCATTTGCGTAATGAACTTGTAGAAAAATTATAAACTGGACATTTGAATTTCATTTACTCTTTAAAGAGTATGGAATTTCTCCTTTTAAAGTGCCAATTTGAGTTTTGTGTAATACATAAACAGAAGAGTAATAATGCAGTAACTTTTGAATAATTTCCAATATCTGTTATTTCCACAAGAAATTACTAGTTTCAAATAATTATCTTAAGAACACAAACTTAATTTAATAACTTTTAAACTCAAGTATTATTTCAAAATTAGTAAAGAATGGGATACGGTATATGAGATTTTTTTTTTAATATCACAAAAGGGGATTCTGAATATGATATTCTTGGACATAGGTTAAGTTACCGGGACTTCATTTTATATATATATATTTAGTCTGTCTGCCTGTGCACTGGCCCAAAGAAAAGCACTAGTGCGAGTTTTCAGTATAGAAAGAAAAATAGTTTAATACTGAATTGGCCAAGATGGAGGTGGGAAGCTAATACTAAAAACCCGACTCCTGCGTGGTGTATAGGTTACAGGTTACATAGGTCAAATCACAAGACACTGTGGATTATGGGTTCAGGGCATGGTGGGAACTGATTGGCTGGAGGTGAGGTAAGGGTAATAAATCATTTCTTCAGGTCTTGAGGACAGTTCTCAGGTCTGTTCCAGTGTCCCTCCCTGTGTCTGGTCTCATTAGAAAGTAGCCAGGGGTCGGTCCACCTTAGGGCTCAGGAGCTGAAACATAACTTAGGCCCAGATGTTTTCTTCAGCCTGCCAGAAGTCCACACCTTGTGACCATTAGTCAGGTCTGGGCTATGTCTTCTGCTGCCTCGGGGGTTGTTGATTATCTGGAGGAAAAGCTAGGTCTCTGAGGGCTAGAGAGAGGGGTGGGGAGGGGGAGAGATATGATTTCTAGAGCTAGGATTTAAAACTATATTTAATCAAAGTCATAGAGACTCTTGGTTTCAGGTAAAAATATTGAAAATTGTGGTCATGTGTGATGTGGTTTACGAGTTTGAGGCAAGTGCAGCTAGGTTTGAATCTTCTTACCTGAGTCCCTTGGGTTGAATTATGAATTCCGTAGCCACTTTCCTCTTCTGTGGAACAGGGATAATAATAGTACTTACTTCTCAAAGTTGTTGCGAGGGTTGATAATTTGATAATGAAGATATGCTTGCACATTTTAAAGTGACACATCAATGTAGAAGTGTTTGTGGTAGATCACAAACAACCAAAATGTCCATTAATTGGGAAATGATTGAATAAACTACGGCACAGCTGCATAATGGAGCAGCACTGTGCAGTACTTTCTGTATAGTGCTTCGTGTGTTGATATGGAAAGCTCTCCACGATCGATTAGGTGAAAAAACCAAGGAGTGTGTTATGCCACTGTTTATGTCAAAAGAAGGTGGAGAATGTACATACATATTTATATACATTTAAAATATCTCAGGAAAGATGTACAAGAAGCTGTTAGCATTAGTCGCTAGTGGAGAGCGGAACTCTGTACTTAGGGATAGAAGTGGAAGAGAGACTTCCTCCATGTCCTTTCATGCTTTTGAATTTGAACAATGTGAAAGTATTAGCTACTCAAAAAATCCCATTTATACAATCGAAACAATTAGGAAAGCAATCAGAGTTCATATAAAAATTAGATAAGTCAAGTAAAGGATATAGTAAGTATTCAACAAATGGTAGCTACTAGTATCTCAGGAGGGGCTGTGTAGAGGGAGATGTTTTCATAAGGCTTAGATGAAGGCAGATTAAACAGCGGGTAGCAAATGAGATATCAGAACTTCGAATCTCAGCCCTTACAATGCCTTAATCGTTTTAAAAAATTTTTATTTTATTATTAGTTTCAAGTATACAGTACATTGGTTAGACATTTGTATAGTTTATAAAATGATCCCCCGATTGCTCGCTCTCTCCTCTGGCTCTCCACCTCGCCATTACATTAATGCTGACTGCATTCCATATGCAGTGCTCCCCATCCCCGTGACCATCTATCAGCTACTAATTTGCACTTCTTTAATCCTTCACCCATTTCTCCTAGCCCCACCCCCAACCCTCCTCCCCTTTGGCCGGCACCAGATTGTCTTCTGTATTTCTGAGTCTGCTTTTGATTAGTTTGTTTTTTTGTTCCTTAGATTCTACATGTAAGTGAAATCATATATTTGGACTTTTGAGAAATATGGAGAAAGTTGTTAAAAATGTTGTTTTAAATTCTTAAAATGTGTGTGGTATTCTCGATTCAGATATCTATCTATTCAAGCACAGATACAATTGTGGAATTGGGAGCTGGAAGGGACTTTAGAGATGCCTCTCATTTTAGAGATGAGGAAACTGATGCTGCAAGAGGTTGTGTGATTTGCTCAAGGTCACAGCGCTACTCAGTGGCAGGATCAGAATCTACACGGGGGCTCTGGTTTTCTTCCCACTGTGCCATTTGCATGTTAAGCTCACAAAGAATAAAGGATATTTCCTGTTTTTCCTCCTACACCGTTTACAGCTATTCACTCTACTATCCATCTGTTGAAGCTGGGCAGTCCCCCACCACACAAAGAAGCCCGCCAGCGTCGGAAAGAACTCCGGAAGAAGCTGCTGGCTGAGCAGGAGGAGCTGGAGCGACAGATGAAGGAGCTCCAGGCTGCCAACGAAAACAAGCAGCAGGAGCTGGAGACCGTGAGGAAGGTGGGAATGGACGCTGAGCAATCCATTTCACTGCGGGAGCCTCAGCTACCTTACTTAGGAAGTTTGGTTTTACCAAGACCAGGTTACTCTATTTTAGGGAGATATATTTGGTGAACTGGGTTCTCGGGAAGTGTGTCTGAGTGAGACACCCTGGTTTTCCCAGCCCTGAAATTATTAGGATCTCAGAGCAGCAGGGACATTTCATTGACCAGAAAAGAAAAGCATATTTATAAAATAAGCACAGATTAATTTTGTCCAGAAAGATGAGAAATTTTATTCTCCTAAAGATGTCGAGGTCACTTTTGGTGACCTGGGTAGGGTCTGTTGCTTTTTTATTTTTTTCCCCTGTCGCTCCCTTCTTCACTCGTGAGTACACTGCAGAGCCCTTAGTGTAGCATTGTGGGTTTTACTTACTGTTTGGAGTCAAAGATACAGTTTGGGTCAGCTTCTTCCATCTCAGGGCCCGGAGGTCACATACTGTAGGCCGTACAGGACAGTTAACCAACGTTCACTGGGAAACCTTGTCCCCCGGTTATATTAATGGTTCTGTGGGTGTTGGGGGTCCCCAGTGTGTGGGCATGGTCTTTGTTTGGGACACTTTGGGGCTGAGCCTATCTGCCTTGAATCAATGGGCTCCTGTTAACCACCGATATCCTCCTCAGCACACCTTTGCCTTGGGATATGGGGGTTGCTCATAGTATTAGGCCCCACATTCCCGGAGGGGTTCTCCCTTTGCAACCTGGGGGAAATGCCACACTCCGTGCTGACTTCCTCGGAGTAGACTCCAATTTTTTTTTTTTTTATACTTTTATAATCTTAAGAACCATGTGGACATACAGTCTTAAAAATAGTTGTTCCTATCCAGCACAACTGCTTTTTAAAAGCAGCTCCTCAGGCCTTGCTGCTCTTCCCCCGAATCCTGCATCTTGCCTTTTTCTGCTGCAATACATTTTGTTTAAAAACTCCCTTCACAGGCTAGCATGAGCACCCACAATATGTGATTGATGCTTCTGCCGTACACTGTGCACAAAGTGGAAGTGGGTGTTAAACGAGTGGGGTGGGGATCTGGGCTTGGTGTCCTTCTTTTATAATTAAAAAAATTATGAAATAGGTCAAACATACAGAGGACAGTATAAAATACCTGTATACAAATAATTATGAAGTGAAAATTCCTGAAATTACTACTCAAGTTAAGATAGAAGCTCCTGGGCCACACAGTAAGATTCGTGGTTTATGTATCACTTTGAGTTTTTACACGTGCTTGAATCTTGTAGCCACCACAGACACAATACAGAACAATTGCGATGCCTTGAAGAATTTCCTCTCCCTGCTTCTAGTATTCAGACTCCACCCTCACACCAACCCCTGGAAACCACTGTTCTGTATTCTGTACCTATATTTTTGCCTTTTCCAAATTGTTGTATAAATGGGATCATACAGTATGTAAGTTTTCAAGACAGGATTCTTTCACTTAGCATCATGCATTTGAGATTCATCCATCTATTTTCCTTTCAAACTCTTTTAAAGTCAGCCTCCTGGGAGCATGTAGGTGCCCTGCTCTGTGTTCTGTGAATGTATGCCTGAGTTGAGAAGGCCTAGGCTGCTTAGACAGCTTTCCCACTACCTAGTTTTATAGAATTATTTAAGCAACTGACATGGGATTTGATGAATATGTATTGGAAAGTTATTACAGATCCCTTAATAATTTTTAATTTTCATATCAAGAAATAAAATTCTCCAATTTTTCATTGAAGCATTTTTAGAAAAATACTATTCAGATGAATATTTTAATGACCTGGAATTAGGTTACATATTTGAGAGTTTTGTAAGACTCTTTAGCCCTTACATAATTCAGAAGAAGGAATAAGGAATCATGGTATTTTTTTAATTAAAAGATTTATTCATAGGGTTTACCCACGTAATTTTCTTCTTTTTTTTTGAAAAAAAGACTTTTTTTTTTAAGAGCAATTTTAGGTTCACAATAAAATTAAGAGTAAAGTACAGAGATTTCCCATAGGCCATCATCCCCAACTGGTGCCAGCTCCACCTCCTCTGGTTCAGGGTATTGGTTCAGAGGCTGGGCCAGCTGGGCCTGCCCCTGCTTCCTCCCGTTCTTCCTTGCTGCTCTAATCCCCAGGGCCTTCTGCTGGGCCCTGGTTCCCTAGGTCTGATTGGGGAAGTGTCTCCTCATAGAACTGCAGCTGCCATCTGGGTAGAGACCACTCAGATCCCACAGCCGAACCCCATTCTTTTTTATATCTTGTGTATTCTTCTAGATTTATTTAATGTATATATAACAAAATATGAATATACCCTCTTATTTTCCCATTCTTTAAACTTAAAAAGTACATGCCCAACTTCATGGTTCTGCAATTTGTTTATTTCGTGTGTGTGTGTGTGTGTGTGTGTGTGTGTGTATTTGAGATCATTTTATGTCAGTATAAAGAGAGCTGCTTCATTCTTATTGAAGGCTATATAATATTCTATTAAATGTCTCTATTATTACTTATTTAACCAGTCCTTGATTGATGAACATTTGGGTTGTTTAATAGACAGTGCTACAGGGAATTTTGTACCTGTGTTCATACATATTCTAAGGTATCTATAGGATAAATTGTCAGAACTAGGTTTGCTGGATCAGAGTATTTCCACATCTTATAATTATGAAATCCAGACTGATGAAACAGCCAGCATCTCAAATCTTGCTATTCACTGTACCAGAGTGAATTAAGTACACCAGCCCAGAAATGTCACACTTCACTTCTATTTACAGTGTTCTGACCAGAACTAATCACATGTTTCTGATGAGAAGTCAGCTGTCAATCTTATTAGAGTTTCCTGTGAGTGATGAATCATTTTTCTCTTGTTGCTTTCAAGATTTTCTTTTTTGTCCTTGTCTTTCCACAGTTTACGATGATGTGCGTGAGTGAGGATGGCTTTGTGTTTATCCTAGAGCTGTTGAACTTCTTGGATGTGTAGATTAAAGTTTTACACCAAATTGGAAACATTTTTAGCCATTATTTTTTCTTCTCCTTTCTCGCTTTCCTCTCCTTTCGATACTCTCATTATGTAAATGTCGGTGCACTTAATAGTGTGGCATGTTTCTGAGGTTCTGTTCGTTTCACTTCATTCCCCTTTCTCTCTGTTCCTCTGATTGCATAATTTCTGTTGATCTACTTTGATAGATTCTCCTTGCAGTCCAAATATATGGGTGAGAACCTCTAATGAATTTTTCATTTCAGTTATTGTACTTTTCAGCTCCCGAATTTCCGTTTGTTTCTTTTTATAATTTCTATCTTTTTATTGCTATTCTCGATTTGGTGGGATATTTGTCATACCTTCTATTACTTCCTTAAGGATGGTTTCCTTTGGTTCTTTGAACATGTAACCTCTTTGAAGTCTTTGCTTTATAAATCCACCATCTGGGCCCCTTCAAAGGCAGTTTCGATTGCCTGCTTTTCTCTGTGTATGAGTCACACTTTCCTCTTTCTTTGCATGTCTCATAATTCTTTCTGGAAAACTGGACATTTTAGGCAATATATCGCTTCACTCTGGGTACAGCTTCCTCCCCTTCCCCAAGGGCTAGTTCTTGTTTGCTCACTTATTTGTTTAGTGATGTGTGCCTGGCTGGACTGTTTCGGCCAGGTCTGTTTTCCTCCCAGTGTAAAGCTTCCAACTGTCCTCAGAGGAACCGCTGTCGTTGTGCACACGTGCCCTGGCATGACCGGATGCGAGCCAGGGCTCTCTCTGAGAATGTCCCTCTGTTAATCTGCCTCTGTTGGTGTCGTAGCCAGAGTTGTTACAGCTCACTAAAGGCCAGTGAGTGCTCTACTGTCTTCAACAATGCCCTGGGACCTAAATTGCCCCATAGTCAGATATTATTTAAATTCAGGCCCACAGGTAGTCTCCGAGGCTTGTTCCTATTCCCTGAGGGCTCTTTGTGTCTCATCTGGTTTTCTCTGTCAAACCTCTAGCTGGCCTGTTTTAGTTTGTTGGTTTCATAGAACCATGGGCTTCCTGTAATTCCTAACCACCAAAACCTCCATTGTTTTCAAGAGTGTCTTTAGGCTTGAACTCTTCACACTGCGTGTTAAATAAAGTCACTTCTTTTGAAGAGAGCCTCAGAGCCTGCCCTTCTCCCTGGGCAAACCTCTGTGCCAATGCTGTGGAGCTGGGGACAGAGACAGTAATCTGCTCTTGGAGTGACACCCCTGCTTTATGAACCTGTCACTAGGCAGAGGCCACAGCCTCTGGTCTCAGCTTGCTGCTCCCAGTGTGGAACCTCTGCCCTACAAGTGAATTGGAACAAGGGTGATTGTGCCTAGTATTCTCAGCCTATCATACCTGAAGTACAACTTCTACCCTATGAGTTGGGGCTGGTGGAGGAAGAGAGCCCCAGGCCTCTCAGCCACTTTAGGGTTTCTGAAACATGGATCTGGGGAGGAAAGGAAGTACCGGTGGCCTGTCCCTCCTGGGTTGATACTGCAGCCTGAACTGTGAGGTGAGGAGAGAGGGAGCCTTGTGTTCTTGGTTCCATTGCTGTGGGGTAGAGCTTTCTTCTCACTGACGTCATGGGGAAGGTAAAGGGACTGCTCTGTAGGTTAGATGCCATCGACTCACTGTTATTATTGAGAGTTTGTTGATTTTCTTGGATAAATGTTCTCCATCTGTTCTATGCCCTTAGGATAATTAAAGGGACTTTAATTTTTTTTTTTTTTAATTGTTTCACTTGGGAAAGGGTTCAAGTTCACTGGGGAAAGGGTCCATGGAGTTCCTCATACCACTCTCTGGGAAGTTTTAAGGAATAATATGTAAGATGACAGGGCTATACAGGAAGCACTCAAAAAATAGATCTCCAGCCTCATGAATTCATTTGCAGTGAATAGAACTCAATGACTCAATTGCAAAATGTTGTTCGGATTTATTGGTAGTCATTCATTTTACCTAATTTGTTTTGTATGTTGACTGGAAAAATTAATGGAATGGAATTCCAGCAGACCTAAACGTTTTTATTCTGTCTTTATTGAACATTAAGAATGTCTGGGTCCTCACCTGTGTTTGAGTGTGACCATTTCTCTGTCCAAATGCACTTCCACTCTAACATTTCCTGCTTTTCTGTTTGTGGGATTTTGATTGGGTAGAAACTGGAAGAAGCAGCATCTCGGGCAGCAGAAGAAGAGAAGAAACGCCTTCAGACTCAAGTGGAACTACAGGCCAGGTTCAGCACGGAGCTGGAGCGAGAGAAACTTGTGAGTACCACACGGCTGGGGAATGCTGCTGCTCTGCTCACAGAGCCTGGTCAGTAGTGGAGACGCGAAGGTGAGGAGGCTGGAATGAGGCCATCTCGTCAGCTTGGCTCTTCTGCTGATTGGCAGTAGACTGTTGGGGAAGTCACGTGTTCATTCATCAGGGTTTATGGAGCACCTTCTGTGTGCCAGGCACCATACCAAAGATGTAAAGATAAAAGACATAAACTTTGCTTTCAAGACCCCGAAGTAGAAATTTATAGAATCGGGTGACAAGTACTGTGGTTAGGGTGACCATGCGTCCTGGTTTGCCTGGGACAGACCCTGCCATTCTTGTGTAATTATTAATAACATCCCTTTTCCTTCTCAGAAAGTCCTGGCTTGGAAAAGAAATAGCTATGGAAAAAGTAAGCATAGGTTCCATGACATTTCTCCTCTGTAATGAGCAAAGTGGGGGGTTCTGAAATCATGAGAACGTATGAATTCTGGCCTGCTGCTCTTGGCAGCTCTGATTCATCTTAGAGGTTCTTGTCTCCCAGACACCCAAGGTTCATGTGGTTAGCTGGTTATTGGGACACAGGTTTTCTCACATTGAGTTATAAGGTGTGTGGAAGTGCCAAGCCCAGTGCCTGTTACATAGATGCTTGTGACATTGCCTTTAGTAACTTTTTATGGCTTAGAGTTCAACGGGACGTGTTTGTTCTGGCAGAAGAAGGCAGATGTGATGTAAAAGAGTGTGACACGCCAGCCGGATTTGGGGTTGTTTCCTCTCTGCTCCTTTTTACTGGGCGTTAGTTTTCTTTAAGTTATGGGGACTATCATATGATCTCTCCCAACTGTTATGAGGATGAAGTGAGCTAACGCAATTGGAAAATGAATAGCTATTATTAAAATAAATTGCAAACTGCAGACACATATGCTAATATGTGTGCTATTACATTTAGGATGTTCTTCTAATTTTTAAGGCAGAGATTTAAACTCTTTAATCCAGAAGGGAGAAACTGTAAACTTGTTAGGACACTAACTGCTTGCCTTCCACCAGGACTGGAGGTGCCTTGGAGAGGGAGAAAGGTGGGCTTGCAGGAGAGTTAGTACAGCAGGAGTTGCTGCAGATCAGACTTTTCTTTCCCCTTTGGCAGTTCTGACTGGGAAAAGTTTCATTCCTTTTAGAAAAGACTCTGTTGGTAAAGAGCGTGTGGCTTTAAGAGAGAAAAAAATTTAAAGAGAAATTATACAGAGACTCTGTTTTTTGTTTTTTTTCTTTACTTGAATCTTAAAATGTGGAGTGGAAGGGATAGAGAACATATCAGGGCAAGAAAAACAGCACTGACTTGTAGTTTGTCCCTGGACTTTTTGGGTGTGGTCATGGTGTGGGTATTGGGTGCGGTGCTTTCATTTCCTCCATCATCTATTCGAGGACTGAAGGACAGGGCTCTGTCACCCTGATGGGCTGAAGCTGTGGACTGTCGCAACCTCTCAGGATGGTGGTGGAGTGGGATGCTTTCCCTTAGGGAAAAGTCAGCCTGTGTTTAAACATGACCCCTTTTATACCATCAGATTAGACAGCAGATGGAAGAACAGGTTGCCCAAAAGTCCTCTGAACTGGAACAGTATTTGCAGCGAGTGCGAGAACTGGAAGACATGTACCTGAAGCTGCAGGAGGCTCTTGAGGATGAGAGACAGGCCCGGCAAGACGAAGAGACTGTGAGGAAGCTCCAGGCCAGGTACCAGATCAGTTCGTACACTGTGCCTTTGTGTACTTCGTTTGGCTAATACAGTTCCTAGGAATGACTAACACTGGCGGAGAGGGAGGAGTGTGCCCTGGAGAGACCCTGGAAGGGCTCAGCTGGCTGTGTTGTTTATTCTCAATCTGGGACACTGGAAGAGCCTTGCTTCTGGGGCTAAAGACTAGCCTTATATCTATTTTAGAGCAATCTTCTGGTTATGTTTGATTGGTGCCCTTAGTCATCTTCTAGAACGTCCACGGACCCAGGATCAGCTCTGGTGAAAGAGAACCTGGCTTCTTCGATGTGTTCTAGATCAGACAGGGCCCTAGGTATG
This sequence comes from Pteropus alecto, assembly GCF_000325575.1. Lineage (NCBI taxonomy): Eukaryota > Metazoa > Chordata > Mammalia > Chiroptera > Pteropodidae > Pteropus > Pteropus alecto. The sequence goes on from NW_006431079.1 coordinate 1,483,260, forward strand.
GAGGCAGTGGCCTGCTTCCTGTTAGAGTTGCAACCACTTTTGAGGGATAAAGAGGACATCAGCAGTTTCCATTTGATCATTCAAGACTGGTGACATTCCTTCAATAATTATTACTTGAAATCTTAGTTTTAGAAGTTCTTAAAACCTAGATTTTTTTTCCTTAGAGTTTTTAAGTCAGTTTACTATTAATGATAGTCATGTTCTTAGATGAGAATTCTCAATCTTTGGCCTTGGTAGCAGCAGGGAGGACAAAGTAGAATGAAGGCCCCGAAGGGAAATTCGAGCTCTCCTCTTCCAGTTTCTAACTCGCTTCCCCATTTACTTTCTTTAAGATGTCTTGCCAGGGGTGCAACACTAAAAATATTTACCCCAGTGGCAGCAACTGGTCAGTGCAGGTATACCATAAACTTCCAGCTGTGACCCCGTTTTGGGAGCACTTGCGAGATGAGCTGGGGTAGATTTTTTATGGCCGCCACCTCACAGGTGGAGCAGCAGAAGATGTTTATTTAAAAAGGAGGTCTTTGTTAGGTACTTTACCAAGATGACTTAAAAAATAAATAGGTTTTAAACAATTTGATTCTATTAAGGAAAAATTATCTTCTAAAGAGAAAATTAAATGCTTACTTAGCATATTGCCTGGCATTTCTGTGTCCCACACGTATGTATTCGCTGTACTGTGGTGTTAACCAGATCCTGGGAACTGTCTTTCATTGCCATTGGCAGTGATGCTGGCATAAGATCCACTCTCGTGGGAAGGTTCGAGTCCCATGTGATTCTTAAGAGAGGCATTTTAAGGGACATGAGATAGTTTTTGAGCGTTTTTATAATTTGTGATGTGTTGGGAATTTATAGATTGCCCTTGTGCAGAGAATTCACAGGTGAGCTGTGGTATCACATATTCTCCACAGTGTTGAGAGAGATTGATTATGACACAGCAGAGATTATTAGATCACAAAGGGAACCAGATGACTCTAGAAAGTTATTAAAGTATTAGTTATTTTGTTTTTATAGAATGAATGATGTTTTGAATAATAGAGAATTTTGGATAATAAAACTTGTTGTTTTTAACCAGTGGTAAATGTCAGAAAAAATACATATGTGCGGCCTGTTTCACATTTACTGTTTCAAAATATCTGTGACTAGGACCCAGGCATGACTATTTAAAAAGCTCTGGCTAATTATTTTGTACACTCTGATTTAAGTACATAGCAAAATGGTGTCAAACTTTAAGTGCAAACTTTCGAGTGCAGATGTAATATTGATCTACTACACATGTCGATCTGCTCCAGTAAGCTGAAATTACTACGCAGAGTCAAGTTTTTCTTGGTGTGCAAGGGTCACTTTATAAAGATGATTATTTTACTATTCTAAATTATTTTTCTTTCAATTTTGTTTTTGGAACTCGAAATGGACAAACTGGCTCCTTCTAGTGGTCATTTTTAAGTGAGGCGGGTCCCTCTCTTCCTGAAGTCCCAGAAGGCTGGGCCTGGTTCAGAGGGACATTTTGTCAGATTGGCAGAGGAGGCTTTCTCCTTATTCCCACGTCTCAGAAAAGGCCTTTCTGGGTAGACGATCAAAGGAAGTCTTCGTGGAGTTGGGCTAGAAACATTTAAGCCTGGCACTAATGCAATGAAACATAATCTTAGGCCAAGGGTATATGTCAAGGGCTTTTTAGTTCATCCTCCTGTCCTTTCAGCAATAACGTCATTCTTGGGATATTTGGCATCTTGTTTCTGCAAGGGATGGTCCTTTCTCTGCCAGAGTCTTAAGTTTCCCCAGAGATACACTATATAGTGAATTGTTTACTACAAGAGCTTTGACTTAGACCATCTGGGTCTTGTCATTTTTTTTTTTTCATTAAAATTGAAGTGTTGTGTTGTGTGTGTGTGTGTGTGTGCGCGCGCGTGCACACGCGCGTGTGTGTGTGTGTGTGTGTGTGTGTGTGTGTTTAAATCTACTTGTTCCTGTTTGTTTTCTAGCCTCTTCTGAATGGGAACTCACAAAAAAAACTTTTCATTTAACATATGGACAACTCAATTATTGGAAAGTTCTTGACGCTGAGCCATAATCTATCCCATTATAACTTCCACCCACTAAGTTTTGGATCTGTAAGACCTAGGAGCATCCCTTAGTCATATCTGTGTTCCCAGCAACTGGTGCAGTGCCGAGCACGTGTTAAGTGCCCAAGGGATATTTTTTGAATGAATAAATGGATCCAAGTTCTACTCATTGAGGCCACATGGAACAACAGTCTCTCTTCCATGTGATAATACTTTTTATGTTTTTGAAGGCGGTTAGGAACCGAGCTCTGGAGTGCGGTGTGGGTTTCGTTCCCAGCTCTGTTAATCTCTAGCTGTGGGATTTTAGAAAAGTTATTTTACTACCTTGAGCCTTCAGTTCCTTATCTATAAAATAAGGATAACTGCCAATCTTTCAGGGTTGTCGTGAAGGTTAAATGAGATAATGCATGCAAAGCGCTTAGTGTCAGCTCTGGCATTTGGCAGTCACTCAGAGTGTGTTGGCTTCTGTTCCTTTATCTCATTTGCAGATGAGGAAGGTAGATAATGTGTAGAATGTCAAAATAAGCACTCATAAAAGACATCGACAGGCTGGAATGATACAGATAGTTTAAAATATCAACAGAACAAGCATAGGATTCAGGAGACTTGGCTGAATAGCAATTCATTTGAAAAGTCAGGATTTTGCCTCATTGTGATACAATTGCCAAAAACCTCATGTACTCTAAGGCAGCCATAATGAATGTGAAGGATCCAGAGCAAATGTCCCTCTGTGGTAATAAGTACTGTTTAGCCAGCACTTCCTATGTGGTAGGCACTGTTCTAAGTACCTTACGTGCATTATCACATTTAATTCATCAGCAAGCCTTTGAGAGTGAGTGTAGTTCCTATCCCTTTTTTGTAAATGAGGAAACTGAGGCACAGAGAGTTAAAGTCTTTGGTCAGGGCTTGTTTGCAATCCACAGAAACCGACATAGGATTAGCTAAAGTAATAAAATAATTTCTTGAATGATTCCTGAGTAGTTCACCAATTCCTCAGAAAAGTAGGTGGCCAGGCCTGGAACACAGGCAGGAACCGAGGGAGGCTGAGCCGCCCAAACTGCAGTCCAAACCAGGTACTGGAAGAATCTGGTGAGGATGCCACTGATGCCAACGTTGGTGCTGTGTGTCGATAGTTGCTCCTGCCGTCACTTGACAGTGGAGATTGCTATCACCAGCGAGATAAATTCTCTACTGTCTGTGCTCTTTTGTGTCAGTTATTTCAGAGTCAAAGTTCCAGGAGGGGCACCTGCTTAGCCAAGCCCAGTTTTGGCTTTTACTGGGCCCTGGCTGCCAAGGGGCAGGAGGGCAGGTGTCTAGCCTGTGGCTTCTGTAGTGGGAGACGGGCCTTACTTTCCATCAAGATGCCATTGTGACAGATTCTCCAGACACATGAAGGGGTTCAGATGCTGGGCAGATTGGTCCTTTGTGGAACTAGGGATAGTTGTGGGGAGAGCTCATTTTAGTTGAGGAAGAACTTTCTAAGGATTAAGGCTGCCCATAAATAAACTGGCCGGATTCATGAAGCCTTGCAGAATGTCGTAGAGGGAATTCTTACAATGCTGTGGGTAGGGGGTTGGGGCTGGAGGAGTTAGAGGGTGGTCAGATAAGGGATATATAGCCTGTTACTTCTTTTGTTGTTGATTTTAGAACAGCAGATGCACTAGGGTAACGGTAGCTGGCCTGCCGTCTGGCTTGTAACCATGATACTGACGGTCAAGCCACTGGTGATGGGTCCTCTCTCAAGCTGGCATCTAACCACATTGTCCACACTTTGGATACAGGTTTGGGTTGTATGTTAGTTTATTTATTTAAATACCTACATAGCTGACTATTCTCAGATAGGTAGCCTGTTATCGAAAGGTAGCATTTTAGAGTCACACAGACCTAGGTCAAAATCCACGGCTACTTGTGCAACATAGTTTTAAACCCTTTGATTTTCGATGGCTTCATCTGTAACGTAGGGATAAAAACACCTTGCAGAATTGTTGGGTGGTTAGCAATAATAAAGGTAAAGTGCCTGACATATAGTAATCGTTGAGTAAATAGTATTCATTATTATTCTACCTTTTGTTAGCTCCTTCCCTCACCTTCATTAGTTTGTCAGCTTTTTCCTTGATAATAGGTTTTTACTAGATGAAAAATGTTTGAATGTTGTAACGATCAGGCAAATTTCAAAATGTGGCCCTGCCACCTGCCTGGTGAATGACCTGGTGTGGGTCACTTAACCTTTGTGCTTCACTTTCTTCATCTCTAAAATGTGAATAATAATAGTACTTGAGCTCATTGTGAGGGTTAATTGAGAAAATACACTTAGCTCTTGGCCTAGTTCATGGCACATGAAGCTCTTCTTCAATGTTATTATTTTTCAAATAACAAGGGTGAAACAGTCGGAGTGGGACACATGGGTCACCTTGCCACTTTTGTGAACATGGGCCTCTCTGTCACCTAGTCTCTTCCTTGTAAAACAAGAGAGGTGGATGAGATGACCTCAGATATTCCTTCCTGCTCTAAAGTGCCTCCGTCAGGAGCTGGGTCAGGTGTGGTGACCCAGGCCCGTTTGATCCTGAGCGGTCCACCATTGCAGGTTGTTGGAGGAAGAGTCCTCCAAGAGGGCTGAACTGGAGAAGTGGCACTTGGAGCAGCAGCAGGCTATTCAGATGACTGAAGCGGAGAAGCAGGAGCTGGAGAATCAGCGTGTCATGAAAGAACAGGCCCTGCAGGAAGCCATGCAGCAGCTGGAGCAGCTGGAGCTAGAGCGGAAACAGGCGCTGGAGCAGTACGAGGTAAGCTTACCCCTGCCAATGTGTGCATTTAAGTTTTTTAAGAAAGAACATTTTTTAAAACAATATTTGTGTAGCTACGAGAAGCTGTAGTAAGAATTTTGCTTAGCTGTAAGTACAGAGGAAGACGTTTGTACAGGTGATGAGGCGTATCAGTCAGTCCAGTCAGGAGACAGAAACCGCACAGTCATTCGAACACAGAAAGTTCAGTAAAAACAAGCATTAACTATAACTGGGGGTCACCTACGAAGCGGTGAAGCAAACTCCGAGAACTCAGGAGTGGCAGATGCAGGAAGCAGCCACTGCTTCCAGGACTGAGGCAGAGCATCCACGGAAGGAACACATCTGCAAGAAGGTCCCCTGACTCCTCGCCCCTTGAGCCCACTGCTGTTATTCAGACCCCCTTGGGGAGAGCGTGGCCTTTGCCCGCTAGATGACAGATAAGCTCACCAAGGTGCTGTGCCGTGCCGGCAGAGCTCACCGGGAAGCTGCCCACAGGGAGGGGCTGCTAAGAGTCATAGGATGAGCACTGTGGGTGTCCCACGTGCCACGGGAGCCGCTGGGAAGGGCGCAGTGGAACTCGGAAGTGAAGCCCCTTCCTCCTTCAGTGTGCCTTCAGCACCCTCAACTGACATAGCTTAATGTTGGCAGCTGGTGAGGGAGGATTATCCTGGTGTCACAAGCAGGACAATGAAGGGTGGAATTGGAGCCAACAGGCAGGAAGCCTCTGCCTTAACCGCCACACAGAGTTTTGTATTCATCCGTAATTAGTGTGTATTAGGTCTTCCATGTGACATTAGGCAGGTTACCGCTCTGAATCTCAGTTTCCACATCTGTAAATGGGAGTGATAATAGTTCCTGCTTCTTAGAGTGGTGAGGGTTTAATGAGATAATCCACAACCACATGGTAAGTATCCAATCATTATTTGGCTCTTAAACTACCAGCGTGTTTGCCTAATCCCAAATCTCCTTTTGTTCTAGGGAGTTAAAAAGAAGCTGGAGATGGCAACTAATAAGACCAAGAGCTGGAAGGACAAAGTGGCCCAGCACGAAGGACTTATTCGACTGATAGAACCAGGTAACACACTCTTTGAAGTAATCATATTTTTATTCAGTTTATTTTTCTGTTTTATTTGTGTATTTGAATTGTACAAAGAAACTTCTTCAGTCCAAGTATACAAAAACCAAGCCATTTAGGGTAAATTTCTCTCGACTAACTTGCCTTCTAATGGATAACAAGGTCCTTTATGTACATCTTCTAGTTGTTTTGGCTGGTCTGACATTTATGGATGTTCCTCAGAGAAGTAATGAAGTCTGAAATTTACTATTTTGTCTATAGCAAAGTTTGTTAGTCGAAGAACATGACACTTCCTGTATTTAAAGCATGTTTGTCTTTTAGGGTCAAAAAACCCTCACCTGATCACTAACTGGGGGCCTGCGGCTTTCACCCAGGCAGAACTTGAAGAGAGAGAGAAGAACTGGAAAGAAAAAAAGACCACAGAGTGACCTCAGGGCAGCAGTTGCATCAGTTACGCAGATTCCCGAGTGTAGCTGGAAAGCTTTGTGCTAAAGACAAAAGGAACTGGCTTTGCTGCTTCTAACTTTTCTGCCTTCAACACCTCCTCTTGGGTCAGTATACCAAGGAAGCCTTATTTATCTTCCTGCAAACAAGGGCTTACCAGAAAAGGAAAAAAAATCAACATTGTCAGGCTCTTAATAGACTCTTTTTTGGAAAACTTCAGCTTCTGAAAATTCCTTTTTAGCTCTCAGATTCTTGTCGGAACAGGGCAGCATACACAGTGTGGCCGACGCCATCGTCCGCAGTGTTTGGAGGGGAGCAGGTGTTGGTGCTCAGGGTCCCTGGAAAAGCAGAACCTCTGTGAACTGGGGTCAGTCATTTCCTTTGGCAGCGTGTTTCCTTCTCCAAGTACCTGTTTCTAAACTAGTTTGGCCAGTCTACTTGCCATCGCATGCCAGTTCACGTGGAATGCCTTTGACCATTGCTGCTCTGATAGAGAAGTCACTAGCCTCATGTGGGCCTTGCCTTGACTAAGTGGTTACAGCCCACGTATGCATATGCAGTTGTACGAAAGGTTCCTTTTATGTGGTGTTACTGATTTACATCATGGCTTCAGTGGCCCTATCTAGGAGGCAAAAATTCTTTTAAACAATGAAGCATTTTAAACAATGCTTTGGCTAAGATAGATATAGTAAGTCCTCAATATCATCGATAGGTTCTGCAACTTTAAGCGAAATGATGTGTAGCAAAACCAGTTTTACCCTAAGCTAATTCATATAAATAAGGGTTAAGTTCCTATGGCATCTTCTCGACATTGTAACAGAATGATGGCGAAGGAAAAGTTGTTATTTGAGGATCTACTGTACTTATGACTCAGAGCACAGAGATGAACTAAGTAAATCCCATTTGGAATGACATTTTGTTACTAACTAAAATCCTCCTAAGATTTAAGATGGTTTAAGCTGTCAAAGTGCTGACGGACTCCTTGGTTTTACTTTTGTAGTTACTGTACAGAAAATTTCAAGAATGTGTGAATGCTTGTCATAACCAGGCTTTTTACTTAATAGAGATATGATCATTTATAGGAATTATATATGAAAAAAGTTTCAAAATGTATTTTTATGATGTGCCTTGTTTAGATGGAACAAAATATTTATAATTTTCAAACATTCTTACCTAAATATTGTACAATGTAATATGCTGAACTTTCTTAATTTTTTGCTAATTTTCTAAGATAAAAGTGTTTTGTATGGTTTTTTCTTGTTTGTTTGTTTTTGTAAAATGTACTCAGTAAGAAAATAAAAAAATACCAGGACAATGTACATTTAAAACTGTCTGATTTAATAAAACAGTAGGGTAAAGTTGTGTGTCTTGTGCATATTTTCATATAACAATCTAGACTTGGTTTAGGGATACTTCCTGACAACACTGGGTTTGGAGTTTGCACCCCCAAACCAGTGCTCTCATGAAGCCAGCTATGGCCTCATGTTTGGTGTTTGAGTCACCGAGGTGGGGAACCATAGCTGATGTGTCAGCTCACAGACGGGAACTGACAGAGATGATCTCTCTCACTGCTGTTGCCTCCAAACCCTCTTAACGCTGCTTTCCCCAAATTCTTTTTGTGCCTTTCAGTTTTTCTTTCAGTTTTACCAGAGTAAACAGTGTGGTTATTTGTTTTGTTTTACATGGTCGCCAAGATGAAAATGCCCGTGGTGGGCAAAGGAGACCACTCGACCCAGCTCGACTGTGTCTTGGAAGCTAATCAGTCTTTCCTTCCGGAGGGCAGGATGCACTGGTGGTGGTTTTTAAGTGTTCTTTACTGCACCGATTCTCAACCAGGGATGGTTTAGCCCCCCTGGGGGCCATGTGGCAATGGCTGGAGACATTTCTGGTTGTCACAACTGGGAGTGTTACTGGCATCTAGTAGGATGCTGCCAGACATCCTACTATTTACAGGATGGCCCATGGTTACAGTCGGGCCTAAGAGATGCATAGTGACCAGTGTGGGGAAACCTGCTCTCTAGAAAGGCAAGTTCTATTCTCCTGAACACAACAGGCTTTTGGAGTGAGGTTTTGCCTTTAAGGAGTGCCAGGAGTTGACCTCTTTGGTGCAAATGGGATGCGCCTGGACGGGAGAGGCTGCTTGCTCCGTGAGCTGGCAGAAAGCCTTGGGCAGGAGCTTTGGCACACCCCATGTGGGGCGTTGTGTTTCAGAACGCTCAATGACTTTTCATCCAAAGGGACTTGCTTTGGATATGTTTGAAAGTCTTGTCTGTGATGCAGGTTGCTGAGGCATGAAGAATAAAAGCTACTATAATCTTGATTTCTTAACTTGAGTGGCGAAATGCAGGGAGAGTCTGTCATAACCACTCAGCAGCTGGTGAGGGATGAGTGTTCCGGTTTAGTGCCCAGCTGGTGAGGTACCTTGTTGAGCGCTGTTGCCTGCTCCACTTGGCAAAGCCTCCATCGTACTTTCCAGATAGTGCCAGCAAGGCACAGCTGCCCTAGTGGAGTGAGGATCGGGTTAAGGTCAGGCCATGTGGAAGTGGGGAAGAGGTGCTGGGCTTTCACCAGCTCATAGTTAAGTGCTCAAATTTTATTGAAAGAATCAGTCGAGAATCGTTTGAGGAATATGTTTCTTTCTTCCCCTTCTCTTTCCAAAACTTTCCTTCTTTATTCATATATTCATTTTGAGACCTGTAAAAGTCACCGCTCAACTCTGGGAAGCTATTTGGGAGTATCTACTAGAGCTAAAGATGACACCTACCCTCCAGGCCAGGTGTTCCACTCCCAGGAGAATAAGGCACGTGTCCACCAGAGACCCTACGAGGAGGTCACAGCAGCTTAGTTTAGGATGGCCCTACGAGAAGCAACCCGAATGCCCATCAGTAGAGAATAGATTGATGAATTGTGCTGCAAGAAATACACTTTAATTAAAATAACATGTCACTGAGAGATGCAACAACGATGAATCTCAGACATTAAGTAGAGCAAAGAAGCCAACAAGGACCTAAATGATTCCGTTTATATTAATTTCCAGAACCGGCAAAGCTAATGTATAGACTTCAAAGTCAGAATTGTGGTTACCTAGTGGTATGTGTGTGTGTGGCGGGGGGAGGGTTTGACTGGAAAAGGGCACAAGTGAACCTTCTGGGGTCCTGGGAATGAAATGCATAGTGGTTAATTACACAAGTGAAATGTATCAACATTTATACTCAATATTTGTGCAGTTTACTATTTGTAACCGTAGTGCCTCTAGAATGCTAGAACTGGCTAGTCCCTAGGGGTCAGTGGGACCAAGCCCCTCACTTTGCAGAGAAGGACCTGGAAGGGGATGAGACAGCTCCACACTGGAGCTCCTGATCCTCTTCATCATACCACCTGCCTCCTCTCAGGTCTTTTAAATACATTTGCATGTCAAACATTTTTATTTTGGTGTTTCTATCCTCCCATCACCCAGCTAGTCGCATGTCCATGCTCTAGTCCTATGCTCAGCTTTCACTGACCTTTCTGAGGCGGCTGAATCTTTGGCCCTGGGTTGTGAGTAAGTTATGGTGGACACTAAGTTCCAACAGGGGCTAGCCTCAGATTCCTTTTCTGTCTCCACCACATGGAAGCAGCTCACTGTTTCTTAGGGTTGTGTGCCCACAGGATTGCAGGCCTTCCTCCCTGACTTTGTCTACCTTTTGACAGTAGTCCACAGGGTGCTGCTAAGGGCCAGCAGGGTGTGAGCAGCAGGGAGAGGAAACTTTAGCAAAATCCCTTCTGTTCAGCCCCCAGACCAGCAATCTGCCCCCTCCTCCTCATCTGAATCTCTCATTTCCTGTCCTATGTCACTCCGCCTCTTCCCCTCAGCCAACACTCTTTGCTTTGACTGGCAGCCCATGCTGGGCCTCTGAGAGTGGGCCTCACTGGGCTCTACTTTTTACATTTTCATGGGTGCTAGGATGCTGCCACCTCCACACTCATCTGTCCCTCTACTCCCCTCAGAAGCCCTGGCCCAGACCCCTCCTCTCATGCAAGAAAAGTGAACAGCATTACTGTCCAATGCTGCCAAACAGAGCTCTCTGTTCTCAGTTTGAGGGCATTTGTGTCTGAAATATTTGTTTACAAGAAACACACAGGCTATTCAAGAAAGGCATATGTATGGAAGATATCATCCCTGAGTCCCAAGGCTACTTACTCCTCAGGGCTGGAAGGTGACTAAAGGGACAGAGTGAATAGTTTCTTTTTAGAGTGGCTGCCTTCACAGCCTAAGATTATAAACGGGCAGTGCTTGGCCATTAAAAGTACTGGATTAGAAAGGAGGCTGATTTCAGAGTGTCACAGACATGGGTTCTACTCATAGTTCTACCTTACCGTGTCACCTTGAGTGAGTTAGATTCAGGATCTGTATTCTCTGAGGGAATACTGCACAGATGAAGTGTCCTCTCAGAGTGTCACATCTGGAAGCACATGATGTCCATCTGTAACCTCATTGGTGAGAAATGGATAACCTGCTCAGGTTTCTCCACATCGCAGAGACACACTACCCATGATGTTTCATCTTGGTGCATTAAGTCATGTGGCGAGGGGCTTTCCATCTTGGCTGGGCCTGGCCACAACATGGGGACTTTGCCAGTGGACTGGCAAGTTCTGAGAAAATCCCACAGGTGACTGAGGTAGATCAGTCATGCAAGGCGACTGGAGATTTGGGGAAATACCCAGGGTACTTGTTTTGCACTTCCACAGGTAGGTATCACTTCCGAGGTGTCCTACAAAGGCAGGTATTTGACACATGTTTGAATGGCTGAGTGAACAAATGAGGTCCCAGGGTGGGGGCTCCTGCCCAGTAAGTGTCCCCACTTCCTCAGTCACACCAGCCCTTCGGAGGCTCAGCTAGGCCACAGAGTGGATCTCAAGGGCCTGTGACTGCTGTCTCCCAGGAGAGCCTGAAAGATCGCCAGCCTCCGCTTACCCCTCAGGGACCCCGTGGCTTCCTTGGCTGCCATTACAGCTTTTCTGCTGTGGGGGCCAGAGCCGTTCACTCTACCTCCCAGGGCTGGCTGCGGCTCCCACTACCACTTTTGATGTTCTGATTGGTATTGATTCTGCCTCAGCACAAATAAGATGAGACTCCCCATTGGCAGTGCAGCTCTGATGAACTTTCCCAAAGGCAAGCCCAGAGCTCCTTAAGGGCAGAACGGCAACCTCATGACTGTATTGTCAGCATATGGCATCTAGTAGGTGCTTAGTATATGCTGGCCTTTAATGGCCCTTTCTGAAACAAATCCTTGTCCTCACATAACCCAGGATAGAGTCTCCCCTCCCCCATCGAGCGCTGCAGAGACAACAAGGGAAATGCTCAAGAATTTCTGGCCTGTATGGAGCATTTTCTTCGCTCTATCCTAAGGCTGGGGACATTTTTGCCCTTCTTTCTTAAATAAAGGTAGTCCCAGCATATATACAAAGGATGGACCACCAAAGCCTCAAGTCCTAATCCCCACAGACTTCATGAAAATAGAGACACTAGAAACTAGGCCTAAAACTTTCAGAATTCCCTTGAGAGACAGGTCAATTAGGCCCCCATGTGATTTCAAAAAATTTTTTTTTCTGTTTTAAATTTTATTTTTCGATTACAGTTGACAGTCAATATTATTTTACATTACTTTCAGGTGGACAGCATAGTGGTTAGACACTTAAATAATTTACAAGTAGTTTTTTTTTTAATCACAAAGTAATACCTATCCAGTGTGGAAAATGGAAGAGAAGCAGGTATGCACGCCCAGCCCCCTGTGCCAGTATTTCAGTTAGTTTGAAATAGGAACGCGCCCCTGCCCGTATTGGGGACAGTCCCACCACCCCGCACCTCCATGGCAGGTTGTAAAACGGTTCAGGCCCAGAGCAGTGGAATGGTCACGCCTTTGGAGGAAAATGACGCTGTGCCCAGGCACGCGCGGGAGGTGGGGGCGTGGGCCCGAGCGGGGACCCGGGCGTCGGGGCGAGTCCGGCGTGCGCCGCCAGGTGGCAGGCGTGCGCCGCGGGTCCCCACCCGACCCGGGGCGCGGCCTCGCGCAGTCCTGCTGTCCTGCTGTCCTAATGTCCTGCTTTCTCCGGACGGATCGGTCCCATCGGGCGGGGCGGGTGCGAGGCGGGGGCGCCGCAGCCTCTCCCCCTCGCTTCCCAGGAAGCAAGGGGCCGCCCTGGGGCCGGAGAGTGGGCCGCGGGTCACCGCGGTGTCCTGCCGGGGGCGGAGGAGACTCAAGCGCTGAGCCTACGGGGAGGTAACCTTGTTCCGATCTCATTTTATCTTCAACAACGCAGGAAGTTGGCGCTGTTTTACAAATGAGGAAAGTGGGGCTCAGAGAGTGAGGCAATTGCCCAAGGGGACACAGGCAATGATGGATCAGGGACAAAACCCACGTGTCCTGACTCCCGGGCCTTTCCTGGCACGTACCATGGGCCGGCAAGGGCAGGCCTGCCTGGGAGCACCTGAGGAGAAAAGCGGAGGGGAGGCCCCCGGCTCATCCTCAGCCCTAGGGATTTCCTCTAGGGGGCCCTAAGGAGGGCTGCAGGCACGTTGGCCATGAGTCACACATCCCCCCTCCAAACCACCCCCCGCGACACACATAGCCTAGGCCCTGTTTCTGTGAGTGCCTAGGAAAGCGACGGCCCTCCCCGCTCTGTCTTCTTGTGGACCTGCTCAGCCGAGCTGGGATGAGAGTGGGTGAGGAGGAGCCGCCAACAAGCAGAGGCCTGTTCCCTGACTGGTTTGACCCCTGCTGTCCCTGTGGAGGCCCCAGCAAACAGAATAAGGTCATCCAGGGCGAAATTCCAGCCTGAGCCCTGAGCAGTTACTTCAGTTCTCCTGATAAGGCTCAAGAAGGGACACAGAGTATCCTCCCCACACCCACACCCTGTCAGCACCTCCACTCTTGTGAAGCCTTCTCTGCAGACAGCCCGCCTGGAGAAGAGACAAAGATAGACCAGGGACAGATAAGGGGAGAGACAGCCAGGGAGAGAGAGGGCAAAGAACAAAGAGGGAGGGGTGGGGGGTGGGGCAGGGCCGCTGCCCAGGCAGTGGGTCAGGAGCCCACAGATCAGAAAAGGTCCCCAGGCTGTGCTTGCTAAGGCTATAGCTGGGCACGGATGTTGAAGAAACATGCAACCATGGCTGGAACAAGGTTTTTTTTGTGTGTGTGGTAGGGAACGGGGTTAGACGGGCCGCTCAGTATCTCTGGGCCTGGTTCCTGATGTGTGCCAAGTTGGGACTGGTGGATCAGGATGATGGAGGAGTCAGTGTGGGGTGTGGCCTCTGAGCTTCCAGGAGGCCAGGCAGAGAGAGGTTGAGAGGGGAGACCCTATACCTGTGGTGGAGAGGCGGGTCAGGGGTCTGGGGACAAATGCAACTGGGCCCAGGCTGCTGAATCTCTCTTGCTTGCCTGAGGCTCCTGGCTTGGGGCCTTCTCCCCCTACATACTGGGATAGAATGTTTTTACCCAACACTGGCTGTTTGGTTTGGCAAGTGAGCAAGGCCATAAAGTCATAGCTGGTCTGTGGGTGCGCAGTCACCATATGCAGTTGAGTCAGTCACAACCACTTCCCCCACTCCCTGGGGGGCAAGAGCTTCTGCTCGGCGCCTGCACACACAGACACATTCACAAGGTACATACAGATGCCGTGTGCAGCTGAGTCATAGCTGCTTCTCCAGCGTGCACGTGCCTACATGCACATGCACTCAGGTACCCACAGACGCCATATACACCTGACTCTGAGTCATCAGCACCAGTGAACCCTAGGGGAGGGTACTGAGAGTCTGTTCTGCCATCCCTCTTTAGACAGATACCCATAGATACACCTACGTGTATGTGCCCACTATCCACCCTGTTGTGCCTGTTATATCATACTAGGGGATCATTAAATATTTGTGGAATGCATAAATAAGTGAACAAATGAGTGAATGAATAAAGTGAAAATGTGAGTATTACTTCACTGCTTGGGTACTAGGTAAAATCAGTTGGGGCAGTGATGCAGGGTGGATCTTAAGTCTGTGTCTGTAGGGAGTTGTTGTGCTCCAAATATAGCTCCGTGGGCAGGCAGGGAGCCAGGGCTGCCTCCCAGACCGTGACTTCACTGGGCCTGAGGCCCAGCCTCTGAGGAGTTGGAGAAAATTAAGAGAGAAGAGGCCCAGCTTTCCACAGCCAAGGCTGAGCTGTGAGTCTGGAGTTGGTGGGTGACTGTGTACTCTGGAAGTGTCACCTGGTTGGGGGCTTGAGCTGTTAGGACCAAGGGCTCTGCAGATAGGTCCAGGAAGAACTGGTTCTGGGTTAGGCCTCCTGGGACCTCCGGGGAACTTCTTGTCCTGGACATCTTGGGCTGAATGTGCAGGAGGTGCAGCCTCATTGAGAGCTGGGGCAAGCACACTGCCTGGGCTTACCCAGTGGCTGCCAGACCAAGGCCCCATTAGACAGTCCCCCATCGGGGCGGGCCTTCTGCCAGGGCTGCTCCCCTGTGTGCTTCTAGAAGCTTCCTTTCTCTAGCCACTATTCCTCTGCCCTAATTCATCGTCTGGAATATTGCAACATTATACCAATTGGTTTTCTAGCCTTTAGAGTCTCCCCTCTAATCCATCTTATTCATAGCTGCCTATGTTGTTTTTCTAAAATACAGATATGACAGACTTTTCTGCTCAAAATCCTTCCATAGCTTTCCACTGTTGAGCAATAAAGTTGGATTGCCTTAGCCTGGTGCTCAAGACCTTTCATAATCTGGACCCACTCCACCATGTATGTTTTGAAAGGCTGCTGTATAGAGGGAGAATTGTTTGGTTATGTGCTGAGGGGTGGATGGGTGGACTCTAGGCTGATGGATGTTTATCAAGATGAAAGGCTCCATGGACTGTTTGACTTGTAGACAGATGATTAGGTGTCTAGGTGATTGGGAGGCTGGGTGTAGGATGGTGACATAGATGGGTGGGTGGGTGGAAGCCTGTTACCTCTACTACAGACAACCTCTTTTAAGCAGGTTATAAGTGTGTGTGTGTACGCACATATATATCATACATAAGCATAGATATACTTATGGCAGTGGTGTCTCAGAATCATCTCAAAGGTTAAACACAGACTCTTGGACCCAGCCAGAGTTTCTGATTCAACAGATGTGTGGTGGGGCCTGAAGATTTGCATTTCAATAAGTTTCCAGGTGATGCCCCTCGTCCAGGGACTACCCTCTGAGAACCACTGCCTCTGGTATGCCTGGGACAGTTGTATGCCAGCAGAGCCAGGGGCTATTGCCAAGCTGGAATGGAGTGACTGGGGATGTCATCCAGTAGGTCTCCAGGCTTCCTGTCACTGCCAATGGGCCTTATGCCCATGATAGGCCTAGGGGCCCATGGTTTTTCTTCCGGAGATATAGCACCCTTATCACAGCCCACCGGTGTCTGCCCAGCAATCTCCAATGCCAGCTATCCACAATTAGCGTTAAATAGGGTCCATAAGGTACATGCACTTGGCCGTGAAGGTGCTGCACCTTGGCTGTAGGCATATAGACTAACCATGGGCAGTGCCCCAGGCAGCCCAGCGAGCAGGGTCAGAGAGGTTCCCCTCTCAGCTCCCTAGTGTCCATTGCACCTCAGGAGCAGCCCTTGGACCTGCCGGAACCTGCTCTCACCTTTCTTAACCTCCGCATCCCACAGAAAGTTTTCTTCTTTGGGTAGAACAGGATGGGGCGACTCTTGAGCTGCTTGCTCCCTGTGCCTTTGGGGAGCAGTATGCAGGAGTGGGCTGTGAAGACAGCCCTGGACCAGGAAGCCGTGGGTCGCACGCTTCCTCTAGCTCAGCCCCTGATGTGTGGATCGGCCCTGGCAAACCTACCCGCTGGCTCACAACTGTTTTCCTGCATGTCATGCCTGCTTTCTCAGGCATTGTCAACAGGGTCCTCCTTAGCAACATACAAACGTTCTCCAGTCTCACCTGCCTTAGAAGGAGGATGAGCAAAAGTCCTTTTACTCCATGTCCCTCCCTCCAGCTGCAGCCCCAGCCGCCTCCTGCTCACAGTAAGATTCCTCCCGAGTGCTGCTTACACATACCCTCCATGTTTCCTCACCGCTCGGTACCTCCCAGTCCACTACAGGCTGGCTTCTGCTCCCCTCACTCCACTAACACGCGTCCCCTCAAGTCTCCAGTGACCTCCAGGACACTAAATCTGAAGTGGTTTTCAGTCCTCCTATTCCAAGTGTTCCGGCAGCTTCCAGCACTCTTGAAACGCGCTTCATCTCGCACAGCACAGCATTCTTCTGGTTCTTTCTGCAGCTCCGGCTACTCCTCCAATTTCTCCTGCAGGTCCACCCTCTATCGACCAGTCAGCAGCCGTGTCCTTGAGGTGAAGGCTGCCTCTCCTCTCCTCTTACTCCCTACTCTTGCCCTTGGCAACTCGATCCCTGTCTCAGCTCCGATGTCTGCCTCTACTTTTCTGCCCCTAAATGTTCATTCCTCCAGTTCATTCCTCTCTGTATATTCGATTGTTCACTGGGGCATCTGAGAAACACCCCGGCCTCTGTGTGCCCCAGGCCGAACTCATAATCCTCTCCCCTTCCACTGCAGCCCTGGTCGGCCCGTGGCGCCCACCATCTCAGCGAGAGGCACTGCCAGCCGACCAGCCGTGCGAGTCAGAAACCCAGGGATCTCGCACCTCTCCCCCTCAGCTTCCGTGGCCAGACTGCCATGTTTCTCTCCATCTTATTTCTACAGTAGCTTTGGACTCTGTACAGTTTTTCACATCTTCACTGTCCCATCCTGATCCAAACCACCGTCATTCTTCCGAGGACCACAACAGCCGCTAAAGTGGTCTCTCCCCACGCCCCCTCTGGCGTGCCTCCAACCCGGTTTTCCATGTTGCAGCCACTTCACACCCGGGTCTGCCTTGTGGCTCAGTGATGGGGAGAGTACTGCCCGGAGAGGGGAGGGCCTGCTTATGATCCCAGCAGGGGCTGGAGTCCAGGCGCCCTGTTTCCAGGACAGGAAGGCTGATCTGCATGTAGGCTGGAGGCCCATTAGACGCAGAGCTGGCCAGGCCTCCTCCGTAATGGAGAAGAGGCTCTGAAATTTGCAGTATCAGGTTTCGGAAAACACAGGGTCAGGGTCAGCAGAGCAGCTGGTAGTGGGGAAGGCCAGGCCCAGCTAATTTCCTGTCAGAATGGCCCAGAGGCCCCAGCCCCTCTCTGGGCTGGCCACAGGGGAGGAGATGCCGGGAATGGCTCACATTCCTCTGGCTGGGGCTCCACAGAACCTCGAACCTCGGGGGACCGAGGGGAATGAGGAGGTGGATCTGCTGAGGCCAGAGTTGGGGGCTCTCTGCAGGGACCAGGCATCTGTTGTCCAACCCTTAGGCTGGAATGGGGCCAGGGACTGTAGAGCTGATGCAAAGACCATCGCAGCTGCTGAAGCTTTAGGATAAACGAGCCTAACCTCACGTTTCAGATGAGGAAACAGAGGCTCAGACGGAACCAGATTTCACCAGGATCACCCGGACGTCCCGGTTCTAAGCCCTGAACCCTCCACCTCTTCTGACCAGGCCAGTGTTTCCTGTAAGGCCCAGCTTTGCTGAGCTTGTGACAGTGGGGGACAAGCCAGGCTTGTGCACTTCTTGGAAGGGAGGCAGGAACCCTCACTTTCAGACCAGGATGCGTGCTTCTCAGGCGGTCTCGTGGTGGGGTCGCAGCCCATGTGGAGAGGGCGTGAGAGTGCGGAGGCAGCTGTGGGCCCCTCGTCCTCTCGCTGGAGGTCCCCAGCTCGTTCTGCTCACGGAGGGAACTTTATGCCCTGGTCCAGTCCCCAGGAGGGTGATGCCATGGAGGGTAGGCTGCTGGCCTTCAACGGCCCTCTAAGTGGCCTGGCCAGGCTGGGTGGGAGACAGGGGTTGACAGGTCCCCTGCACTCTTGATTCTCTGGCACCAAGACTGGCCTGGTCGAAGCTGGGGAGGGTGAGCGTAGGACGCAGTCGTACAAGCCTGGATCCAAACCCGGCTCTATCAGATACTGCTCTGTGACCTGGACGGGTCATTTTATCTCTCCAAGCCATGAACTCCTCGGCTGCAAAGTGGGGAGGGGTTACTCAATTGCCTTCTCTCCATCAAGTTGTACAGTGAGTCTGTGACTTGGACGGGGGTCTCCTGCCTGACACTGTGGGACACAACGCCATGCAGAGCTTGGCAGTGCTGGCCACACCCACCCTCCACCAGCACTCCTGAGGAAGCGTGAGGCCCACTGGTGGCGTTGGGCCCGGGCCTCTGCTCTCTGCCCGGCCATTCTTCCCCAACTCCTGGCACTTGACTCTGAGGCTGGAGCTATTTTCCAAGATCCCAGGCAGCGACCTGAGTGCCTGGCTGCCCCTCTCCTCTTCCCCATCCTCTGCCCCCACCATTTAAGCCCCAGTCCTACAGGCCGCCTCAGGCATGACTCTGAAGCTTCCCCCTCTACCTTGCTCTCTGCCCTTTCCAGTACAAACAACCACTACAGCCCCTACCTGCCATTCCTTGTCCCCAGGCCCCCGTGCATTCTTCACCAGGGAGCTCTCTCTAAACATGCATCACAACCTGGCTTCACTTCCGTCCTGGCCTTCCTCCAGTTCACGTTGCCTAGCCAGCTCCGTGTCCTAAGACTCAGCAGAGATGTCATTTACTCAGGGAAGGCTTCTCTCATCCCCAGGGCTGGACTAGGACCTCCTCCCACTTTCACACAGGCCCCTAGCTGTCCCTACCCTGTCACAGCTCTGATTACACTAGATTTCATACTTTGCAGGTATGGATAATGGTTTGTTTTACTTGGGGTCCAAAGTAGCCAAAACAGGCATCGGCACACAGTCAGCATCAAAAAATATATGTTGAATGAGTGACTAATGAACAGATATGTGCATAGAAAGGTGGACACACAGTGGTTTTGGGTGACCAGCCCATTCATAGTAGGTTTCCTGCTACAGTTGGAAGTTCGTGGAGAATACGTGCACAGTCAGGGCTTACACTGGCACATATTGAAGCCCGGGGCAGAGAAATGACTTCCAGCCTTCTTCTTCTGGTGAGGCTCAAGTGACAGGGCCATGGCAGGGAACCCCAGACCCACCTGCTAAAACTCAGCTGTCTCCAGGAAATGTGGATATTGCAAGAGGGCTCCAAGGTCAGGTGGAATCCGGGCAAAAATGTGTCCGACGGGGCCTGAGTGTATAAGTGACTCTGTCACTAGGATGTGTACAGCTCCAAGTGTACACGTGCGAACGAGCAGGCATGCCCTTGTCTGTTGTCTATGTGTCAGGGCTGTGTGTCTGCATGTCTGTGAGTGCCTCTCCTCGAGGCCTGGCGGCAGCTCCCGGACCAACTCAGCCCCCTGAGCCCACGCCTTCCATGGCGCCTCCGCTCTCCGCCTCCCTCCTGCCTCTCCCCGGGCCTTCCCCATCCAGCATCCCCGTCCTGGGCTCCTGTGCCTGCACGTAGCCCTGTCATGCACATACCATCTGTATGATGCTACATCGATTTCCTGTTGCCATTATGACAAATTTATACAAACTTAGTGGCTTAAAGCAATACGAATTTATTATCTTACAGTTCTGGAGATCAGAAGTCTAACATGGGTCTCACTGGGCTAAAATCAAGGTGTCGGCAGGGCTAGGTTCATCTCTGGAGGCTCTAGAGGGACAATCAGTTTTCTTGGCCTTTTCCAGCTTCCAGAGGCTGCCCACATTCCTTGGTGCATGGCTTCCGTCCATCTTAAAGTCAGCAATGGCTGGTCGAGTCTCGTACCACATCACTCTGACACTCGCTTCTGCATCCCTCTTTCACTTACAAGGACCCTCGTGATGACGGGCATAGTTAGGATAATTTCTCGAGGTCAGGTGACAGGCAGCTTTCATTCCATCTGCAACCTCAATTCTCCTTTGCCTCGTCAGGTAGCCCGTTCACAAGCTCTGGGGATTAGGACGTGAACATGTTTGGGGGGGCTGTCATTCTACCCCCCACAGACAGTCTATCTCTTTTTCCAGGCCTGCGCTGTACCTTACTCATTCAGCTACTCCTCAGGAGCAGAACAGTGTCCAGCCTGCACTGGTGTTTATTATATATTTGTTGAATAAATCTGACTCAACCAGCGATTTACTGAGAGTCCATTCTGTGCTGGGTAATTTCACCTATATCATCACAGCTGAAGAAAATGAGGCTCAGAGAAGTTAGAAACCACCCGAAGCCAGAAAGCTAGTAAGTGACAGAGCCGGAGGCCTCAGTGTACACTGACCTCAGATGGAAAATGCTGATACCCTTGTTCCTTTGTGTCTAGTGCTCCTAAAGAGGTAAACCCCTAGACCTTAGGTCGTGGCCATGAAAATGCACCTGATCTCAGACTGGCCCCTGCTGCTACGCTCTAATGTCCATCGCTGTTTGCACTGAATTTAATTTTGGCACAAGGACTCCCCTTTGGCCTTGACGCTTTCTTAGATTTGAACGGCATCGCACCTTCTGTCCTTCTGTCTCTCCTTCACGGGGGTCAAACTTACATCACAGTCTGCCATCCCTCCCAGCTTTCCCCGGCTCCCTGCCCATCTTCACTCACAGGTGTTTTCCTAAAAATCTCTTGCCCATAGGATCCTGTCCTGGTGTCTACTTCTTCAATGACAAGAACTAACATGAGCGGTAAGATGAGGATTTGGGACTGTCTCACTCACAGCGGCGGGGAAGGAGGATGCCATCCCGGTTGACAGGGAGCCCCAGATAGTCCCTGGAGCAAGATAGCAGCTCAAATGCTAAATATTCCACTGGCGAGGACCTGGGAAAATTTGCTAGAGGAGAGGAGTGCTTGTGGCAGGCGTGAGAATTCAGGCACTTTAAAAATATGGGGGAACGATGCCTTTGAAAATTGCTTGGTTACTGCGAACTCGTATTGCTACCAAGCAGAGGGATGAAGAGGGACCGCGGGCCACTAACAGGCAGGAAGTGTGAAAGGCAGAGCCTCTGTGGTAGCTTACAAAGAGGCTCTTATCTCCTGCAGTGGAGAACAGATACAGCTGAGTGGCAGGCTGAAGACAAATTGTTAGAGTTGCAGAACTCCTGATAAGTCTGAATGCTCAGCCAAGGTAGTTATGTGAAGGTCGGGCCCTGGTGGGGAAAATCTGGAACCCTGAAACGAGATAAAGGTATCTGGGTGGACGCTGTGGCCTCCCTGACCCCCTGAGCTTGCAGGGGTGGCTCACCCTTCCTCATGAGAGCTGTCACCTCTGCTGTGCTGTACGATGCCGCAGAGGTCTCACCCCTTCAGGGCGACAGCTGCTCTCTCAGCAGTAGCCCCACTTCCTTTTCCTGGTTGCCAAGGACAATAATTAGGGTTAAATTCCAGAATAATCTGGCTGGAGACATGCCGAGCCTGATAAGGGAAAAAAGAGACTATACCATGAAAGAGTAGTATCCATCCTGAATGCTGCCAGGAGCCAGGGGTACCTGGGACTGGATTTGGACAGTGTGTGATTAAGGGGGCTGGAACGTAAGGTTGGCCAGGGCACTTTCTTGCGATATATGTAATTTAATACCCTAGCTAGATCACTAGGGGATGGGGCGGGCTCTGCTGTGGTGGCTTTCAGTAGTTTGGGAAAAGTAGTGGCCAACATTCAGTGAAGTATTAATACCTGAGTTCTCCTGGCAGATGGTAGAGAAGGAAGAAAAAACGCTGAGGAAAGCGGGAACGCTGATGGGATGATTGCATAAGGACAGTATGACTGGCATGGCCAGAGGGGGCAGTCAAGGGGCTTTATTTAACCCACAGAAGGGTGTGAAGATAGTCAATAGAGCACGGTGTCCCTAGGGGCAAAACAGATGGGCAGCCAACGCGTCTCTGCTTAATATCTACAACCGAAACAGCAGACAGGAATGAAGAAGCGGGAGGCAGGGGCGATAGAAAGTCATGAAAGTCACGGTCTCTTGTTCACTTCCCCGACCCGAGCCAATTTTCCGATACGGAACTCACTGCAGAGGCGGCCAGGTCTCAGGAGGGAGGACTGCAAAACTGCAGCAAATATGAAGCGTGATGATTCCTTCAGCTTTTTTTTTTTCCCCCCAAAGGCCTATGGTCATTTATTTGTGTGGTATTTTATGAGAGAAAAGAGAATAACAAGACAGCTGAGGACTAGTAGAGACAGAGTTTGAGTAGACATTAACCCCTGGAGACTCAAAGCAGTGTGAAGGGCCCTTTTTCAGAGCGGGGCCTGTGGAGGCCAGGCGATAAGTAGGGTCCCGGCTGAAGTCTGGCTTGTGGTGGGTTCGTTAGGTCCACGAACCCACCCAGTAGTCCCTTGGTCCCAAAGCTGAATTAGAATTCACCTGCTTTGACAGTTAGTATAACCCCCCACATTGGATCTCTGGCCTACTAGCTAGGAGCTATCATGGCAGAGAAGGCCAAGTGAAATTTCCTGAAACTACTTTCTCCCAACTCCTTTGTCCTGCCCAAGATAGTAAATAAAAATAATATCTCATCCCAGGGGATGTGGCAGAGATTAACGCCACCATTAACAATTTAAGGGATGAAGGGGCGGTGGTCTCTACCATCTCTACCTAATTCACCAGTCTGACCGCTGCAGAAATCGAATGAATCCTGGAGGAAGGCTGCAGACTGCCTCAGGCTCAACCAAGTAGTCGCCCTGCTTGCAGCTGCTGCTGTAGACCTAGAATCACTGCGAGAGCAGGTTAATCAGGCCTTCGGCATGTGGCTTGCAGTCTTTGGTGAATGTGTTCTTTTCTATTCCGATTAGAAAAGAGGGTCAGAAACAGTTCACATTCATGTAGAAGAGACAATGTTCATTTACGGTTTTGCCTCAGAGCTATGTTGACTGCCTTGCTGTCTGTTGTAATATAATCCCACGGGATCAGGACCATCTTGATCCTTTACGTCAGCGACACTGGGCTGATTACACAGGATGAGCAAGAGGTTCTTATATGTTAGAGGCCATAGCCAAGTCACATGCGCTCCAGAGTGTGGCCATATAAAACCTATGAAGAGCCAAGGACCTATCACTCCAGTGACGTTTTTAGGGGTTCAGTGGTTAGGGGCACACTGGGATATCCCGTCCCAAGTAAGAGAAGTTGTTGCATCTTCTATCTCGGCACAGTGAAGAAGCACAGCACCTGGGAACCTCTTTGGAATTAGAGACAACACATTATTCTGGGTGACATGAAAGGCTGCCAGCTGTGGGTGGGTCCCCTAATAGCAAAAGGCTCTGCAGAAGGTCCAGGCTGCAGTGCAAGCAGCCCTGCCATCCGGGTGATACAGTTTGGCAGACTCTTGGGTATTGGAAGTGTCAGTAGTGGGAAAGGGAAAGATGGAGGATAGACTTTATGGCAAGTCCCAGAGGGAAAATTGCAAAGCAGGCCCCTGGGATTTTATGGTTAGGCCATGCCATTGGCAACTGAGAATTACACACCTTTAGAAAAACAATTTCTGGCATGTTACTAAGCTCTGGTAGAGACAGAACACCAGGTGGGAATCTGAAACTGCTCGTTGTGAGCTGGGTTCTGCTGGATGCTTCAAGTCTTAAGGTCAGATGGGCCTGGCGCAGTCCATCAGAAGATGGAAATGCTACCTCTGGGATTAAGCCTGAGTAGGGCCAGAGGGCATGAGCAAACTGCATAAGGACATAGCTAGAGCCTGTCCCCTAGTCTATACCTTTGGCCGCATGGAGGATCCTGTGCAACCAGTTGAAAAAGAAGGACAAAGCCAGAGCTTGGTTTGTGGATGGTTGACGTGGCACATGGGTACAAGCTACATGACAAAGTGTTAAGGGAACGGGAAAGAGAAAATATTCCTGTTGCGTAGAGCTGTGAGCAGAGTGCTTGGCCATCTACTTTGTGCACAAGAAAAGTGGCCTAAGGTGGACAGAACATATACACATATACACACTAGCAGTGACCAATGGCCTGGCCATTTGGTCAGGGGGCCAGAAGGAAAGGACTGGAAGTCTAGGGGCAAGGAGGTGTGGGGTAGAGGTATGCAGATGGACGGACATATGGGAGAAGGCATGAAGTGCGAAGATTTAGTACCACATGCTAATACCCATTAGGGAATACCCAACACAGAGGAGGCAGTGAATAAGCAAATAAACACAATGACTTGCATATTACACTAGGCAGTCATTGTCACTGACTACACTGGAACCAGCACACAGGGCATATGAGTGGAGTGGCCACTGTGGCAGAGGTGGAAGCCATATAAGGGCTAACGTGGGCCCAACAGCACAGCCTCTGAATGTCCAACCTGTCAGCAACGGAGACCAGTGCTGAGCCCCTGATCTGGCATTATTCCTCATGGTGACCAACTTAGCACTTGGGGGCAAGACGACTACATCACCCCTTTCATCCTGGGAGGGCTGGCAGTTCATCCTCATAGGAAAAGAGAGCTATTCTGGGTATGGGTTTGCCTTTCCTGACCACAGAGCCCCAATCAGCGCCACATCAGGGACTTTGCCTGATGCAAAGGCAAAGAATTCCACACGACATAGCATTCCCCTGGGGGAGGCAGCAAGGGTCCTACTGCAGGACAGTTTATGTTTGCTGCCAGTCACTTTAGATCCCTGTGTCCGGTTATGTGACCCTGATCAGCAGGATGCAGGGCTGCTTCTACGTGACGGGGGCAGAAAGGAATATGAGTGCAATGCAGGCGATCGCCGAGCACCTCCAGGTAATGCCCACTGCAGTCGTGAAAGAACAGGTATGGCAACTCTGACTCGAGAAGGGTTTGTTTACCAAGCATTCAGGTTCTCCGTCCCCCTTGGCGTGAAGGTTGGGCACGCTACCAGGTGAAGCCGCCAGCATCTGCCGAGGTTGCGGAGGGTGAGGGAATTCAGAATGGACCGAGAAGGGAGGGATGAGATTAACTGCGTTGACAGGGGCTGTAGTCAGGCCTCCGACTTTCTCTCCGTTTCCCTTAGGAAGAGAGGCCCAAGGGAAACAAGGAGGAGCTGCTCTCTGAACCTGGTGGGGAAGCAGATCTGTGTGGCATGAGGGGTGGAAAGTGACAACCATGAAGACTTCTCCCACGTCTCCGACTGCAGGGACTGTAAGTGACTGTCGGCCCCAGCTGCCATGTTCTCAGATCCACTGCGGCGTTTGTGCCAAGCCCAGGCTTCCCTCTGGCCGCTGTCTGATGACTGAGTGTGGCGCGGATCCTAGGTGGGCCCATTCTCGGGAGATGTGGGATTCCTCTGATGACTCCTGAAGGCTTGAGGACTTCTCACCCACCTGGCTGAACTTCCTGAGAACTGCACTGCAGTCTGTCCCTCCCTTTCTCTTTCATAAGGGGCACATCTTCCATCCTCCTTTGCTTTTCCTTCCTATTTGGTATCTGCTTCTCAGAGGACTGGGACTAACACTTCTCTGTTACTCCAAGTGTTGTCCTTGGACCAGCAGCCTTGGCATGACTTGAGAGCTTGTTAGAAATAGAGAATGTCTAACCCCACCCCAGACCTACCAAATCAGAATCATTTTAACAAGATGATTCATTCATATGTGCATTACACTTTCAGAAGCACTGATTTAGATGAGTTGGTCTTTTCCAGCAAATCTTGTAAAGAGTTTGGAACCCGAGCCTTCGCAAAGGTAAAGTTTGAATCACAGAATCACAGATCACCTAAGTCCTTCATTTTATAGGTCAAAGCCCAGCAAAGTTTAGGGACTGGTTCCAGGTCATATAGTGAATTAGATTAGAGAAAGCACTCAAGTCTCTCCCTCCCACTGCAGGTTCTGCTGTGAGGTTATTCGCTCCAAGTCTGTATTGTCTAGTATGGTAGCACTGGACACGCAGCATAATGATAATAATAAAAAAAATTGATCTTTGTCCTGGGTTCCTGGCATTGAGTCCCTAAAATCCTTAGAATTTCCTGAGTGCTGGGAGTGTCTTTTATTATTCACCAGTGTTTATATGAATTGAGTGACTGGGGTGGGGCTCCTACATGGCATCGGGACAGGGACTGGTCACCAGAAAGAACAAACCTATGAACAGAGGGTAGGAACTTTCAGCTACTAGGAAGGGGAGAGAGGCCGGAAAATGGGTTATAAAAAGTCTTGAACAAATTTCAGAGAGCTTCCCAGCTGGTGACCACATCGAGGGGCTGAGAGAGCGGCTCGTCCGGAGAGGGCGTGGAATCCTCACACCACTCCATTGGGCTGTTGTTGAGTTGTATCCTTTATAACAGACTGGTAAACGTCAGTAAAGTGTTTTCCTGAGTTCTGTGAGTTCTTCTGGAGAATTACTGAACCTGAGGAGGGGGTTATGGGAACCCCCAAATTCATAGCCAGTTAGCCAGAAGGACAGGTGGCCCCTGGGACACATAACTGAAATCTAAAGTGGGGGCAGTCTTGTGGGACTGAGCCCTTAACTGTGGGATCCGTGCTAACTCTGGTGAATTAGGGTCAAAACTGGGTGAAATTGCTGGACACCCAGTTGGTGTCGGAGAATTGGTGTGAAAAAATGACATGCGTTTGGTAGAAGTGGTGTCAGAAAGAAGATATCACACTACTGCAAACTGAGATGTGCTGTAAGTGCAAAATAAACCCTGGATTTTGAGGACTCAGTATGATCAAAGAATATAAAATATTTCATTAATATTTTTTGTATTGATTACACGTTTAAATGATTTTGACATGCTGTTAAAATATAAAAATAAAATGTCATTAAAATTAATTCCACCTATTTCTTTTTGCTTTAAAAAAAGGGTACAGGATTGGCTAGGATTATAAAACTTTCACAGTCCTACTCTAAGCCCCATCTTTTCATCAATACTACTGTATTCAATTTATTTAATTCATAGTTCTGGTTGCCATTGTGGAGGGCATTTCCCGGTTATCAGCTTGAGATCTTTCAGAAATTCTTAATGGAGTAATAATGTTACTTAACAATTCTTAAAGGCATTTCTGATGAAATAGCCAGAAATATTGATTCTGGCTATTTCTTAAAGGCATTTCTGATGAAATAGCCAGAAATATTGATTTCTTTTGAGAAGCAAACCTGCCAGGCCATTACCAGTTACACTCTAGCTCTGGAATGGAGACCGTAGGGTGGAGAGGTTTGGGAGTGGGACTTGCACTAATGTGTTGCCTTGGGTCTGCATCTTTCAAGAGCCTAGATGTAGAATGGCTCTGTTGCAAGAGCTGCAGGTGAGGCGGGGTCCTGTTAAGGCTCTTGCAGAGCCCAGTCCCTGGTCTTTCTCCACTGGAACTCGGTACACTTCCTTTGCAGCTAAGACCTGAGGATCGAAGGGCACCTGGACACTGACTCTGCAAACATGGCTTGTGCTCAGTTCTGTGTCCTAGCTATTTTTCTCCTGATTGAATGTCAGGGACACAGCAAGGGCAGAATGGCAAGTTCCAGGGCCAGCCATGAAGAAGAGGCCTGAGGGCCTTTGCCTGGATCATGGGAGCTCTCTAGACCGGGGAAATCTGAAGGCTCAAGCAGTGTCACTAATTCACCTTGAGCTTCTGTGGCTCTCGGGTGCCCCTTGTGCCTGGCTCAGAGGGGACTCCTGGATATCAAAAGACTTAGAAGTTCAGCCTTACGACAGGTACCTGCATTCTGTTGGCTAGATGTCAGAGTGTGGCCAAGATCTCCGAGGTCAACTGCAAGGGCTTAACCAGAAGTGTTGAGGGCTCAAGCAGTGTCACTACCTCACCTTGAGCTTCTGTGGCTCTCGGGTGCCCCTTGTGCCTGGCTCAGAGGGGACTCCTGGATATCAAAAGACTTAGAAGTTCAGCCTTACGACAGGTACCTGCATTCTGTTGGCTAGATGTCAGAGTGTGGCCAAGATCTCCGAGGTCAACTGCAAGGGCTTAACCAGAAGTGTTGAACAGAGCTAAAATCACTGATCCTTCTTGTGCTGTTTAACAAGTTCCTGAAGCAGAAACTAGAGTTTAATTTCTCCTGCCTAAAATTCTCACAAATTGCCACATGCCATAAGTGGTGAAACTACGACCCAGAAGCAGTAAAGGACTTAACCAATTTCACACAGCTCATTAGAGGCACAGACTAGGAGTGGTGGCCTCATGTCTCTCACCTAAACTCTGCAGCAACGTGTCCAGAACCTGGAAGCTCACTCCAGCATGTTCAACGTCTGGTTACTTACTGAGCAAAGGGTAGTGATGACGTGAATAGAATCACGGCATGAAATAGGTTATGCTGTGTTTTACCCTGGAATCTTTAGTCCTATGTATGAATCCTGAAACGTTTTCTCCTGAGTGCTATGTACTGCAGAATGGAGTTTATTTCACAGTAAATGAGGGATGCTTTTTCTTAAGCAATAAATTTAATTCAAGGTGGTTAGTGAATGTCAAGCATAAAATGCCTTCATGAAAGTTAAAAGAATCCAGTTACAAAAGAAGCACTGTGTACAGTCTCAAATAGCTGAAGGTACAATGGGCTCCATATTTTACATAGTACAAAAAATTATTTCATATACAAAGAAAAAAATACAAATAATGTGCAAAAACCATTCTCACAGGTGGCAATTTATAAAATGAAAATGATAGAAAAATCCTTCATTCTTATTATTCTCCCAATTTCTTATCTATTAACACAGTTCTATTTCCTAGTGTGTAGGTAATTTTAAATTTGAAAATCTGATTTATTTTTAACCTACAAAGTAGTTTTTTATTTTTTAGAAAGGGAACCATTTTGTTACTAAAATCTTATGACTGAATCAGTTTAGTTAATTTTATATTAAATTATAAGCAGACTATCTGAAAAACACGGATATAGAAATCATATATACATATTTTTGAAACATTAGTTTGGTATTTAACATATTAACACTTCAGAACAAACGCAATGATCCCGCTACCTATGACTCCAGTGGCCAGTGGCGGTAGCAGAAATGCTGCTTCTTTTCCCTGTGAACAAACAGCATTCTTCAGATCTTAAGCTGAACAACTACAAGGTTATCAAAAGTAGAGAAAATCTAAAAACAGTTCTTACTGTTCATGTGCAGAAGTGTTGTCTGGGTTTCCAATCGTGCCACATGTGCTGTGGCCTTGTCACAGGGCTGTGCTGTGTGGTCATAAACAGCTGGCTCTGTCTTTCCAACATCTTCACTTCATTAGGAGGTCAGTGCGAGTGTTCGTTTTGTGGGTTAGTGC
The DNA here is from genome assembly GCF_000325575.1 of Pteropus alecto. Lineage (NCBI taxonomy): Eukaryota > Metazoa > Chordata > Mammalia > Chiroptera > Pteropodidae > Pteropus > Pteropus alecto. Next base: position 1,512,741 of record NW_006431079.1, read on the forward strand.
ATTCAGCTTTCTGCATGTTATTTCACGTAAGAGGCTGTCAGGGAGCAGAAGACGTAGGAGCACAAGATCGTGGATCCTCAGGGCACCTTTGACCCAGAGAATCCAGTAATTTGGAAAGCGTAATTTCCTGTGTTGGCCTGGTCATTGTTGCATCATCCCTTGGACAATCTTTCCATGAGGATAATCCCATGTTCCCCCTCTGCCTGCCACTGAGCACCAATGCTCTGGTTGTGAACCCTGGTGGCCAGCAGGGATTATGGAAGAACCTTCTGGCAGCATCAGAGAACTGAGCATCTCTGAGGTCAGGCGCTAAAAGCAGGAGGCTCTGCTGGAAAACCTCCTCTATGCAGAATGTAACATAATTTTAGAGGGTTTTCAGGTTTGCTTGTCGGAAAACTCTCTAAAGAAGTTATGACCTCAGAGAACAAAAAGGATCCAGCTTTCATGAAGAAGGACCCAAGCAGGTGGTGGCCATTCTGCCTATGGGATGGATGACAGTTGGCTCAGGAAGCATTCTTCTGATCCCTAACCACTAAGACCCTGTTAGAACAATCTAGTGCGAGTCGCAGGGAGTGCCTGGGGCTCCTGACCAGACACATCCATTCAGGCTAAGTAGACACAGCAACTGCTGAAATAGGGGATGGGGTAAGACCGGGCAGGAGAACCTCAGGCCCTGTGCTGACTCATCAGAACTGAACAGAAAGCTGTCAGCACCTCGAGGACTCATGCACTTTTTCCTATTTGGCAGCACGAGTCTTTCCTTCCTCTTCTGTCTGGGCTGACCAGGGGTGTCAGGCATCAGAGATACAGCTCTGGATTCTGTCCATCCACTGCTGGGCACTCTGTCCATCCTGGGCACAGAAGTTATATACACGTTTGCTGGTCTTGAGCTACCAAACCAAATAAAGAGAACCAGAGATGAAGGGAAGGTCTGTTCTACGGCTTTGCGCAAGTGTGTGAGTCAACCCCTGTGAACTTCCCCTTTGATACTACTCCAGAATCTCAATTTTCTCTCCCCTCCACTTCCATCCAGTCACTTTACGTCTCTAGTCCCCAAAGTATAGGGGACTATTACCATCTCCATGGCAGATTAGCATCTGCCAGATGGTATTGGCAGAAACAGGAGATGCACTAGGAGACGCTAACTGGACATCTTCCTGAGGTTGTCTCTGACCAAAGAGGAGGGCCAGGAATGTCTGGAGCCTCCAGCCTTTCCCGTGCACTACACCAAAGCAGGGCAAGTGCCCAGTATGCTTCCTGTGATCCTTGGGAAAGCCTGAGACTCATTTGTACCATGCTGAAGTTGGCTTTTGGGTCCCCTTCCATCCCCTTCTCTAGTCTTCAGCTGGGGCCACACTGGAAACCTAGAGTTGGGGAAGCAGCCTCATGGCCTGGAGCACGGCCCTCGAGTAAACCTTTATGAAACCTTGCTTGGCACTGGGGACTAGAAAAGTCCCTTACCATGTGACCGATAAAATGTCCCAAGGCATACCTAAGGGCTGCCGAAGGTATCAAGGTAGATAGTCATCATGTGTGACCAAGAACAGTTTTTGTGGATGGTCAAGAATGAAGACTGCTGGAAATAAAGGAAGCAGCATCTGTTCTTGCAAGTAGGTGGGAAGCGAAATAATTACCAATATTTAACAAGGAGTTCGTTTGCTTTCATATATGTTTGGTCACCTTTCGAAGGAGTCCTTTGCGTAAAGCAATGGGTAGCCTTCTGAGACATACAGGCAGCTGGGAGAGGTCAGGCTGGGGATCAGAGTGCTGAGTTCAAGTTCTGTAGCAATTCCCAGAGCCAAGGAGTCTGTGACTCATCTATAGTCACCGTCAAGTGCTCTGAAGCTCCATGATTCTTGGAGGGAGATGGATGATAAGGATCATGTGCAGACAGAGCCAGAAAAAGATAAGGTAAACTTACGTCAAAGAAAGCCTTGTCACTTGTGTGCTTTGGGGCGCCCATGCTGGGGCCAGCTGGGATGACCATTTCTACTTCAGCCAGATCAATGTGGCCTTTACAGCTTGTGTCCTCACCCGAGTCATAGTATCGCAGCTGGAATCCAAAGGATACAGATCAGATATAAGACAGGGAAAGGAAGAATGGCATGGCTTTTCAAACTGTGAATGCTTCCCTCTGTATCTTGCTAAACTATGCCTGGAAGAATAGACGAGAAATTGAAAACACTGAAAAAAAAAAATTCCTTCTAAGAAAAAAATACTAGGTGGTAATGAGAAAGGAGGAAAAAGACATTTTTTTGAAATTTGAACAAATATATTATTATTATTATTATTATTTTATTATATTCATATTAATTTAGCCTCACACACACAAACAGGTCAACTGGAACATAATCTTTTCTAAATTACAACTTAAATTTAATACACTTTGGACATTTATTAAATTTTTTTTTTGCATCATCATGACTACAGAGCCCCCTTACACAGATAGACTGCATCTTTTTTTTAAAAAAAAATATATTATATATTAAAAATGTTAACTAAAACCTGTAAAAAATATATGTAACAAAAAAAGGGGTTAATGTTCAGAATATGTATAGATTTTTCTAGAAAGTGATACAAAGAATATAAACAACTGAGTAAAAAAATGGTCAAAAGACAGGCAAGTCACAAAAGAAACACAAATGACCTATAAACATTTGAAAAGATGGGCAACCTCACTGATCAAAGAACAGTAAATGAAATCAATGAGATTTCACTTTTCACTTAGGTTAAGAAATAATAAAAATGGCTGATAACATCCAGGTTGAATTTAAAGCACCGGATTCTGTCAAATACTGTTAGTGGGAATATAATTTGTTAGAAATTTTTTGGAGAACAATTTGATAATATCAACTAAAACTTAAAATGTTTATATCTATGGACATACCCTTCCCACTTCTAGAAATTTACCTAGAGAAACCCTCCCACAAGCACGCAAAGATATACGTATAAAGAGGTTTCCTTCTGCACTGTTTTGATCAGCTAAAAATTGAAGAGAAGTACCTGTCTTTCAATGGGGGTGCTGGTTAATTACATGGCAGTACATCAGTAACATGGAATTCTACACAGCTTTTTGAAAATGATAAAGATCTATATGAACTGGTGGGAAAATATGTTCAAGATATATATAAAAAGTAAGTTGCTAAATAGCATGTAGATATAAATGGTTTTTGAAAAACAGGATAAATAGCATAATATTTGATTGAGTGGTTACTATGTACCAGGACTGTTCTGATTTTTTTCGTATGTAACTCATTTAACCTTCCTGACAACTCAAAACTATACATATATATCTATACATATATGTGTGAAAATTATTTCGAGAAATATATACCAAATTGTTATTAGTTATCTCTGGGAGTTGGTGGTCCAGGGAACTTTTTCATCTTTATGAGATGTTTAAATTTGATATAACAAGCATGTTTTACTTTTGGAATAAGAAAAAAATGAGACAAATATTAAAAAAAAATTAAAGTGATTGCTGGTGAAAAAGTCTTACTGGTCCGTAGTCTGGATTTCACTCTCTAACTTACACGGCGGGGATGTGTCTCCGTCACTGCGGTTCTGACCTCAGACTTTTCTCTTTCTCTCTCTCCCTTGAGGGATGGTATATAAGTAGGGCTAAATGGAAAAACTGTATACCTTTCGTGCTAAAGAAATCCAAAAGATTGGTAAGAATGCAGATATAATTTGATGTAATTGTAAATTACAGAAAAATTGTGATATTCTCCTATGATATATTTAGTGGCTTAATAGAACTTTCTTGCACACCTTAGACTATGATTTCAGAGACATTGTTATTTTAAAGTACCGGCCCCCACGGAGGGCTTCCATTACATATTTGAAAATAAATTTTCTACATTCTTCGACGAAGACTCTGTGTAATCTTTCTGAAACCCCTTGAACAGAGGGAAAAGTAATCCCAAAAGTTTTTGCCTGGAAGCAGTTTTCTAGATGCATCCAACCAGAGCGTTGTAAAGGGGTAACAGTTAGTGTCTTTCTCAACAGACTCCATTTTAGAGATGAAAGCATCGAGAATCTAAAGGTGTACCCCTCTGCCTCAAGGCTGACTTGTCAGTTCCGAGGTAGATTGGGGCCTGCAGTCAGAACACGGGCGACTATATGGCTCTCACTACTGAAGGGTGCAGAGGGGCTGAAGGTTTGGGTAGGGGTCCCTCCCCTGAGATCACTGGAGCAAAGGTTATGACACTAAGGAAGCGTGGGCTGCCGTAACAGTAGCTAAGAATCCAACAATGGGCAAAAGACTTCTTGACACGGTCAGTGAAGTCAGTCTAGTACCCGCCCACTGTGAATTCTAGGTTTGGGTGGGCACATCCCCTTTTGCCTGTTTTGGGGTCACTTCCCTCCTCTGCGGCTGCCATCTTTGAGGGATAATGATGCCTTCTTAGTAAACGGTATGGTGATGGGCACAGGGAAGGTGTTCAATAATGTTTGTTGAATAAATTAATGCCCCCACTTTGAATGGATGCTTCATGCTGCATGGCTGAATCCTGGGGAGTAATTTGTATCCTGGGGAGCGCTCACAGGCGCAGGCTCTACATGTGCATGTAATATGTAACATGCTGAGAACCTCAGGTCCTCTCCTGGTTTTGATTTTAAGAGCAGGCAGCAGGAGACATTTCAGCATTAAGAAGCAGAGTTATACTGCTCTTAATGCCCTGGGCTCAACTGTCACTGCCTCTGCCTGCATACACTTTGGAACTTCCCTCAGAAGGCTACTGCCCTCACTCAGGGACACCCTGGGTCCATGGAGGAGCCCCCAGGCGGCACATGAGAGGACTCAGGAAAGCAGTCTGCACTTTCCTGAGGGCTGTAACTATCTGCCGAGAGTCACGAAGCAGCCAGCATGGTGCCTCGCCTCGCCCAGAGAGAAGGGATTTCAGTAGCTCTGACGGTATTACCTGATGCTTTGTTACATCCAAAACGAACCAACGGGGCTTCCAACCTTTCAGCAAAGCCCCTCTTTTGTAAAGCGTTCCTTCAAAGGACCTAGAAGAAATGACAATGGGGCAGTTAATTGATTTTTCATTAAAAAATTTTTGTAAGTGGATGGCTGTTTTTGTTTGTCAAATCTCTATTTCCCTCAAATGATCAATCAATCAAGGCCAATCAGAGTTCTCCCTAGAATATTTCTACCAGATCTTTGGGAAAAGACTGCCTCTTTCTGCTGGAATTACTGAATTTGTGAGGTTTGGTGCTCTCAGTAGCCATCTTTTATGCTATGCTAGGATTGACATAATCCGCAGAGGAAAGCAGAGCTGGCAAACAGACAGAAGCCTGAAGACTGTGCGAGAAACTGGCACATCGCTGGCCTTCCCAGTTTATGTGAATAAATCTCTTTTTGCTTGAGTTCGCATGAGCTAGACTTCTGATGTCTGCCCTCAAAAGATTTGGCAGACGTGAGATAATAATAACCAGGCCTCAATCACAAATAGCTACAACCTCTTGGTATTATTCTAGTTGTAATTTTGATTTTTCTTCCTCAAAGAACCACCTAACGCATTTAAAATAGAAACAAAGAAAGAATCGAAGCAAATCCACTTTAAGTCCCCAGAAAGCTGTAATGCACAGGCCCAGCCTATTACAGGGTGGGGTGCGGACAGTCTTTTCAGCCCACCCAGCGAAGCTCAGCCTATGAACCTGTTTTCATCATTCTTGGACGTGTACTGGCTGTACAGAGTGGCTGCTCTTCGGTCCACGCCGTTGGAGGGGGTGATGCTGGTATTCTGCTCCTCCCCCACGCTGCTGTCTGGGAGGTGCAGCACAATTCCTGGAGAGCCTGAAGGGTGTCTCTGGGGCTGAAAGAGACAGAACAGGAGCTAGGAAAAGCTTTACTAAGACTTTAAGCAACTTATCTGATAATTTCCTTCTTAAAAATTTATCTCAAGGAAAAACCTGGACCAATAAGCAAAATATATGTATAAAGATTTTTATCCTGGAGTTGTTTATAATAGTAAAAAACTGGAAATAACCTAAATGTCTATCATTAGGGGACTGGCTAAAAAAAAATGCCATTTCAATACAATGGAATTCTAGACAGCCATTAAAGATGAAGCTGCTGATTTATATACAGTGACACATGGAAGGACATGTCACATAGTAAGAAAAAAAGAAAGCAGGTTTTAAAATAGTACATATAGTAAATCCTTTTATATATGTGTTTAGAATGACAAAACAAGTTTGATAGCATGGTGGTTTATTTCTAGGTTATAAGTTGTAGGTGATTTTTATCTTCTATTTTATAACTTTCTGCATATTGTCTATTGAAAAGCACAAATATATCTTTCATAATCAGAAAAAGACAGAAGAAACTATTTTATTTTTCTGAGGAAAAAAGCAGTAAGATGGCACCCATCTGTGGCCTGTCTGATAACAGCCCCTGAATTGCCATTTGAAGGCGAGAGACATAGTCCAGAGGATCCCTTCTTACCACGGACCCTTTCTTCTACACTCCATTCTCCTTGACCGCTCTGTGACATCTGACCCTGCTGACTCTCTTTTTCCCCGAACTGCTCTTCAGAACACTGTCTGAATTGGCCTTCAGTTGGATGTGGAGCCAATCTGACGTGGGTTTGACTCGTGGCTGTACCAAGTACCAGCTGTGTGATCTCTGCCTGTCCCTCACGTATGAGATGGGACACCACTCCCTCGCCGTGGGTTAAGGAGGATGCTAAAGTGTGTACGGTGCTCAGCACAGTCCCTTGCACATATTACATAAGTTTCTTGGCGAAAGTTTCTCAAATCAAAAACAGAAAATGGAGTGTGAAGAACAGAAAATAGAGTATTTGATTTTAAAATATTTTTATGATTCTTAATTCAGAAACAGAAAAGGAGAGGTGAACAACAGAAAATAGCATGTTTTGTCATTTTAAAATATTTTATTTCCTCTGATTATTTCTCTGGAGAAACATGGTCTTAGCATCCCCTCCTCCCTGATGTGGTAGGAGATCAGATGAAACCACAGAGGCACCGAGATAGAAAAGAACCCAGCAATTTCCCCTGGACACGGGGCCCTGAAACATAAGTATTATGTCACTGTGGTAAAGTGAGACACTCGGGAAGCATTCAGTCATTTGGAACTTTTTGCCCTGGAACCCCAGGGCATGACCCCTCCCTTTCCACCCTTCCCATCAGCGTGAACCCACCTGGGTTAGCTGTGGCAGCTGGCCCCACCTGACCCAGCACCCTCACAAAGCTTGGAAGTAGTTCCTCAAAGGGCTTTTCCTACTCACACGGTCCGCTCTGGGCTCTTCTTTAAGGTCCGCGGTTACCCTTTCCCACAGCTGCTGCCACCTCTCAGGGGTTTGGCTCAATTTATGCTCCAATCTTTCAATTTCCTACAAAGTAATTAAAAGGGGTTTCTGACAGGTAAGTATTTCATAGAAATCAGGATGTGCCCCAAAGCCACATCCCCTCTGTACGAGGCCCAGGTGAAGAGCGTGGCTAGAGGGCAGCTAAAGACAGCGGTAAACACAGGGCCTCACAGGTTTCCCCAGCAAGAAATAGCAGTGGGAGCTCTAGCTGGTATGATGCGCCATGGCGAAGATGATTTACTGGGATCTGTAACCAGGACTTTTTGGTCAGAAAGGCTTAAACAGAGAGAAGAAATATGTATCCCAAACACCTTCACCCTTGGCCAGTCTACAGGAAATGTGATGGCCACAGCAAAAAGTCAAACACTGGGCTGGTGTCCAAACCCTAACAGCTGAGGTAGATGAGAAGTCTGTCCTTGACAGAGGAACCCTTCAACTCCGATGATTCAAACCAGATGTGGAAAAAATAAATCAAGAAATGCCCATGGAATAGAGCTTCCTTCAGACAGGGAAGCTGGAGATCAGAGCAGCGGCCTCCGTGACTGTGCATGCACTGCAGCACACTTTTCAGAAAACCAGGCAGAGGCTCTTCAGGAACTGTTTGGCCCCTATCAAGGCTCAAACTCTTTTCTCAGGGCTGCTGCTCTCATCAGGGTAGCTCTTGCCAGGATAGTTTCACTCCAGAATATTCCTTGTAGAAGATGGTTGGCAGTACTCCCATCAGGCCATCAGCAACCCACACTTCTGACCAGAGGAAGTAAAGCACCCACAGAAACCATGACCCGGGCCTGACTCAAGGTGCTTGGGCAGCTGAAACAGCTGGGGAGCTGCAAATTGCTCCATTGGCTTGACTGCTTCCTCGTAATACTAGAAAACTCATTTTTATTGAGACTCTTTTTCCAGTAACTAAGCTTGGTCCCCCACTGATGCTGGGGAGCAAATTTGGTTTCCTCATATTCCTGAAGTGCTACCTATAATGCTAGACCAAAGTGAGGAGAGCCACTTCTGTAAGTTTTTGAACCAGTCTTATCTTAGCCTGGGGTTCCCGAGGCTTCGTGCCTCTCTAGAGCCCACGATGCCCTAGGTGTATGTCTACACGCTGTCGACTTACACTGAAGAGGCTGGTGAGAGCATTGGGCTGAGCACAGCTGACATCATCATAGCATGGCCACACTGTTCTCCTCTGGCTCTGAGGCCCAGCACCTCCGGCTAGTTCAGACTCCTCAGATGGGAACTGCTTGGGGGTCAGCATCGTCCAGTCATATGAAGGCCCTGTGGAAAGGGTCTCCTCTATGTAGTAATCCCACTTCTTCAGGCTGGAGATATTTGCATTGGGCTTCAGGGCCTGTTTAAAGAAAATTCTGAAATATAGTTTCATCTTGACCCCAAGTTTACTTGAGGGCTGGCCCCTAACATTTGTAGGGTCTGGAGCAAGAGTATGAACAGAGGTTCAAATACCACGTCTCAATATTTAAATGTATATATAAAGATAAAGAATTCAATAAAATATGTTCCGTCTTCTCACATGACAAATATAATTTCTTAATGACCTGGAAGGCCAGGCTCAAATCGAGAATTCTTGGACTTCCTGCAATTCTACAGCATAGAGTGTGTGGCACCAAGGAAGCTGGTCCCAGCTCCCTGTCTTTGGCCTAACCCTCTGTTCCTCCCACCTTGGTTCTGTCCTATACTCTGAGGGTCTTTTATAAATGTGTGTGTATATACCCCAGCCCACACAGCTAAACTCTGTCCACTCCCTGCCGAACAGCTACTTCTTAGCTGCCCTTTGGGCCTAGGGGTACATGCACTGGCTTGGGAGACAGACTCAGAGAAGTGGGCTGGAGAGTAACTTGTATTTGGGTAAAAAATTGTTAGGTACCAGAGCACGGTTTAGATGAAGGAGGGGAACCTAGGCAGCCATGTACCCTTGGTTTTCTAGTACCTGTCACCTCATGGGGAAGAGGCAGTTGGAGAAAGGCCAGCTGGGGTCCTAATGCCTGGGGCCTTCCTCCCCCGAGTAGGATACTCTTGCTTATCAAGCCAGTGTGTTCCAACTCAGAGCCTATTTTCACATAGATGAGCATAGCTGAGCACGGCTGCCTCTGAGAAGTCATTCTTCTCGGGCTGAGTTCCAAATATCCCTGCTCCCCATAGGGGTTCTTCCATGGCTTTCATTCAAATGGACTTAGGGAAGTCTTTTCTAAAGGATTTTAGATTTTTCAGCTTAAGATGACCTGTTGCCGCTTCAAGTTTCGTTTGTTCTTTCTTCCCAGGGAAAGTTGCCCTGCTTTGATTTTCTTGACGTTATCCCTTCTAGGTTTTGGGGGCCAGATCCTAATTTTTGTGGTCAAGAATTTGGCGAACAGTCTCCCTTCCATCATAAAACAAACCCGCAGTGTATCAAACTGTTGAATAGCTTCTGGTATTAAACCTAGTCGAATGTTTATAAAAAGCCTAAACAGCTTATATAAACTAAAAGTAAGGAAAACTTTAATTCAAAATATTCAGAAGATGAAACAAATGCTTTCTTACTGTACCTCTATTTCCACTGGTGAATATAAATAATTAAAGAAAATGGGACTCTTCTTGTGCATTCTATCAATACACTCCCAAATACAAATTCCTTTTTTGGCATGCTTATCTCCTTTATCATCAAATAAAGTTCCTGTAAATCCAAAAAACAACAACAAAAAAATAAATAAACGAAGTCAAATCAACAGTTTGCCTAAAAATATGATGCATGTAGCAGGAAAAAAGTAGAATATTTCTTATGACTCTAGAAACAGCAGTGTACATGCAGAAACCTCAGAAAACAACTACAAAGCTAAAGATAGGAATGGACTTCACAGTTACACGGAAACAGATCCAAATGAAAAGAAAAACAACTGATAAGGTTTCCTCAAGCATTTAGCAGTACATCATGACTCTCTTCCAATCTACATCTTACATCTATATCGAGATTCCCAGAGGTCCGTGCCAGGAGACATTCTACACATTTTTCAAGAGAAAATGAAAGGTCTTAAGAGTTGATTTGATGAAATTCAGTTAAAAACATAATTTTATGTTTCTTTTTTAAGTTGTTGGCTGTTTACTATAAAGCCATTTGAAGGGTTTTCTTGTTTAGTACTTTATATATACAGCAAATCATGGTCATAGAGACTCTGGATAACACAAGGGTGTGGTCTGTGTCTTGGGTAACTTAAAAACAAAAGCCTAATTTAGGGGTGGCCCTTTAGGAATTTTCTGACACTATTTTTGTACCTTTTGAATGGTCAATCATGACCATTCACATGAGCCCACCTTATTTTTAATAGAGAGGAAGATGTGTTAGGGTAAGGCAGGAGGCATTCCTTTAAAAGGCCAGAAAAGGTGCCTCTCTTAGCAGTGCTGTCTTGCTTTCTTTTGGATGAAGTGACTCAGTCAAAAATCAACAAGCATTTTACCAGTTTATCAAAAAAAGAATGTCTTAAGCCCCAGGCTGCACAAGATCCTATAATATGGGGTCCCCCTCCCAAGACTAATTCATGTTTTCTTCTCTACCTTTTAATTGCAGAGTCTAGCGCAGTAGTTCTCAACCTTGGCCACATATTAGAAAGACTAAGGGCTTTAAAAAAATCTCAGTGCCTAGGTTTCACCTCGGACCAAGGAAGTCAGAATCTCCGAGGATGGGCCCCAGATATTAGTTATCTTAAAAGTTCTCCAAGTGACTCCAATGCCCAATGTTAACTAGCTCTGTTTAAAATCAACACACAGGTACTTAAGAAATTAGGGTTTCTGATTCTGATGTGTAAAATGACAATTCTGAGTCAACAAAGGTCTGGAAGTATAAACAGGTTGGAAAATGGTCTCACTTACCAAAAGTATGAAATATCATATTAGACAATTTAATAGCATGCACTGGAAAGCAGTACTTTCTGATTTTACACTTTAAACTGAGAACATTAGTAAATATTTTCAGCCACTAAGAGAGTCCTTGTTATGAATATTTAGGTACATATAATATTCTGAAAATCGATGATTTTTAGAATTTTGCTTGTCTTAACAAAACAGTCATGAGTATTTTCCCTTCTCCTCTCCCTAAAACCAAAGAAAGAATGTAAAATCCCTTTGGGGAATGTTTTCATAGGGGCCGATTGACTTTCAGCACCTGCTCTGTACAACTATTACTGTTTTTAAACATTATAATAATGATGATGTCTCAAATTTACTGAGTGCTTACTATGTACTCACAATTGTGCTAAGAAATGTACATATATTTTTTTGGCTCAAAGGGGCGTGTGCTAATATTGTTTCCAAATTAAAGATGAGGAGACTGAGGAAACTGAAAGGTACCTAACTTGTCCAAAGTACTCAGCTGGTAACTGCGAGTGCTGGAATTTAACCCTGGTCTGTTTGATCTGAGCCCATGGCCTTCACTGCTATTCAGACTGCCTCTAAGGGCAGGTACCTATTCTCTACCAGACTGTACCTGGGGTGGAAAAACGGAGTCAAACACTTCTGAAACAGTGATACCACTTTGAGATATTCAACTAATAAGCAGATTTAACTTTTCAAAGGTGCTACAGAAATGACCACTTGCAGTGCCTAAGAGTTCACACAGCAAATAATCTCAGAATCGGGGAACATGTTCATAATCTACTTCTGTAACTCAGGGTAAAACCCTAATGGCCTTGCCACACTTGGGGTTAGTTATGTTATTACAGTTTTAAATTAAAAATGCAAAACTAACAAAAGAGATGGACCAAGAGCATGCAAATACGTACCGTGCTCTAATCTTTCATAGTCTGAATCCAGGAGGAATGTTTTAAAGCGATTAGATACATAGTGGAATGCCAAGAACTTTAAGTAATAGAGATTGAATTCAAACTCAGTTGGATACTGGTTGTGAACCTGAAACATACAAGACATAGAAAAGAGTAAGAATCAAACCGAACAAAAAGTGATTGCATGCCACTGAATGCTGACCCGAAATATGAAGGAGACCATTTGGTCACACCCATTCAACTGACTCATTCCATGAGTGGAGGTGGGAAGAGAACCAGCTTTTCTGTGCACCTAGCATGCCGTACTAGGGGTTTTTATAAAAATCTCCGTAACAGCATTGCAAGATAAGCATCCCCCGCCCCCACCACTGCCTGACTTTATTGAGATACAACTGACATATAACATTGTGTAAGTTTACCACAACAGGGTCAGTTAGCATTTCTATCACCTGACATAATTACTTTTTTGAGAACTTTTAAGATCTACCTTCTTAGAAACTTTCAAGTACATAATATAGTATTGTTAACTAGTTACCATGCTGTACATTGGATCCCCAGAACTTATTCCACATGCAACTGGAAGTTTTACCCCTTGACCAACAGCCCCTCATTCCCCTCTGTGCCCCATTCACTACCTTATACTGTGGTAGGCACCTGACAGATATAAATTAACGTAAGTTACGGTGTTTGCTTTCCAGGCACTTGTGGTTTAATACTGTGTAATATAACAAGAAAAACTGTACTTAAATAAGTTTGGCAGTGAAAAAATGAGGTCGTTTAGGGGGACAGAAAGAGATGTTTTCTGGACAAAAGAAATGTGTGCCTGTCTGAAGGCTGTGCAGAAGGAGCCAACAGACAACAAATTGTAGAGAAAGAGCTGATAACTAAGAGAATAAGGCCCTGGGAAAACAAGAATGAACGAGGCTAAAGGCCCAGAAATAGGGAACAGTCTTGGAACTGTTGGAAGGGATAGAAGAATTAGATAAAAAAGAAAGATATGTTTCAAGTGTCAAGGGAAAGGAGAGGAGCTCATATCTTTTAACCTTAATTTTTCATCAGTAAATTAGGCAGTGAGGTCACTGGGCATAGGATAAGGGAATGATATGGGAGGGAAGGAGGAAGGCAGAGCTTGGACGGGTCACTGAGCGATAGCATACGTTGGGCAAGCTATATGCAGACTCTGAGGAGCCATCTCATGTTGGCAGAAGGCAGGCCGATGACCCTGTGACACTCTCTAATCCACCTAGCAATCTCACCTCTATATTGTTCAAACAATCTCTCGTGACTAGAGAATTCTGTTTGCTTGAGATAAGTTCCAATCATAATCGTACTTACTTAAAAGTTGTTTCAAATAAACACCACAGGCAGGCTGTCTAAAAGCCAGCTTTCCTCTCCATGTTTAATTTGGCAATGTGGACCCATACTTGCTCAGTCTGAGTGAGAGGCATGTGTGTGATATGTTGTTTGCCCAATAGATCAGTGGGAATTTAAAGTCATAATCTGGATATCGCTACTTTATCAGTTTATCATCTGGTTAGAAACGTAGTTTTCTGTGATGATTAAAGGCTTTTTTCTTCTACATTTTCTTATTGGCTTTTTAATTTAACTAAAACTTTAGCTTATAAGTAATACAAAATAACATGGAATTTAGGAAGATTTATTAAGAGAGAGTTTGACCCTCATGCAGTGGAGCTGCTTTCCTGACCTGAGTACGTTCTGTGGCATCAAGTCTCCACAGGACACAGGAGAACATTCCATGGGACAGTTGTGACATGGCTCTGAATAGCTAGGCAGTGTGCCATAGTCCGGGTTTCTAGAACTGTACGCATATGTATTAAGTATGAATTTTCTCATACTTAAATGAGTATGAATTTCCTCATACTTAAAGGAAAATGAAAGGATTAGACAATATGGGTTTCCTGTGATTATGCTACATGAGCAACTAATTATAAGGGCTAAGCATACCCGAAGAGTTTATAGTTATAATTAAATAAAACATTATGTCAATCTGATACATATTTAATGATCAACAGTTATTATTTTTCAGCATTATAATTGAGCATAAAAATAAGTTCATGTAAGTGGTTATAAGTAGTAATACTTTCTTCCATTTCTATAATGGAAAATGCAATTTTTAAAAATAGCTTCCCTTGTCTTTGGCTCAACTGTCAACCACGTCCCGTAGCACAACAATCCTCTTTCAAACACTTGTCCTTATTCATACATATGTACACCAGAAGACGTAGGCCTTGGGTTTGGCTCTCCACTAGGCCTGGTTCTCAGGTGTTCCTGGCTCCTTTCTAAAGCATTGTTCAGACCTAAAGTTTCCTGTGCTTCCCCCTCATGACTTGTCCTTTAATGCCAAGTAAAGCTCTCTAGTCCAAGCTCTTGGCTGAGAATCAACAGCACCACCCCAGGGGCCGGTGTGCACATGATAGAGAGGGGATAACTCAGATTGTGGGTGGCAGGACAGAAGGAGACAGGCCCAGGAGGATGGAACTTGATTCCCTACCATCTGAGTCTCAAAGAGGAGAAATATGCATTGTGCTCAGGTAGGGTAAAGTCACTGGCCAGTCCCTCCTCACAATTTTCAGGGGAAGAAGGGTTCAGGGCTATTTCCACTGAGCCAGTCCACAATAGGTTCTAAAAACTCTTTTTAGAACTTTTATTAAAGGCCTAGAATAACAACACATTTATCTCAATGATTACTCTCCATAGAAATCATTTACCTTACCGTATCTTTCCTGGATTATTCTGATATTTAATATGCTTAGGAATATAATTTTGAAGACTCACTTCTGAGGTAAAGCAAGATAGAAATAATGACTATGACCTTAAGTTGAACTTAGAGATCATATGCTAGGACTAGACGCAAAACTCTACACGTAGGAAAATGCTTTCATAGCCCACTGTACTGAGTGACTGGCCTCACCACAAACCCTGAACTCTGCAATTATGTTAGAAAGGTTAGACACTTCTCCAAGGCCTCTGGCATTCACCCTGCTTGAACTGGAATTGGTGCTTAGATAGCATCAAGGTGTGAGTGCTTGAGAGCGTGTGTGGGTCTGCGTCTGTGTGCCACGATGGCACCTATAGTTGCTAACTGGGGTTGAAATACAATCTGCCCCAAACTGGGGTTAATTATCAGGTCTATTGGAAGTGGAAGAAAAGATGCTGTGCAATTTTTTTTTAACTCTTTAGCAAAAGTTTAAGCAACAAGCATATGAGAATTTGTCAATGAAAAAAAAAAAAATCAGACTGACCCCAACCTAGGTTGATTAATACCTAGATAGTACATTTGGAATGACATTAAGAAACACAAGGAATGACTTTTTCTGAAATGTCTTTCTACCATAACAAGAAATGAAGACCTGATTGCAGTCACAAGACAAAATATGGTGTTTAGATTTCCAGGAATAAATAAAAGTTATGCTTTTTCCATTTAGTCATACTTCCTAGGGACTCAGTTTATCCAGTTCATTGGCTTCTTTTCGTCCTTGTCAATGGGACACCTACACTCTTCTGCAGTACCATACTACAGTGGTCTCTGAAAGGCACGATCCACATGCTTCCTTTTCCTTCTGATGAAGTATAACTGATATATAACTGCACGTATTTATAGTGTACAATTTGATAAGTTTTTACATATCTATACACCTGTGAAAACAACAGCACAATCAAGACAATAAACATACCATCCGTAACTCCCAAAAGTTTCCTTGTGGTCTTTTTTGCCTCCTCCCACATCCTTCTCCTTAAGCAACCACTGATTTGCTTTTTCATTACTGATTAATTTGCATTTACTAAAACTTTATACAAATAGAATCCTAAGTATGTACTTTTTTTTGTCTGCCTTCTTTCACCAAGCATAATTATTTGAGATGCATCCATGTTGTTATCAGTAGTTAATTCCTTTTGATAGCTAAGTAGTATTCCACTGTATGGATATAACACAATTTGTTTATTCACTCACCTGTGGACAGACATTGGGTTGCTTCTAGATTTTTGGTTATTACACATACAGCTGCTACAAACAGTTATGTACAAGTCTTTGTAGAGAGCATAAGCTTTAATCTCTCTTGTGTAACTGCTTAGAAATGGAATGCTGAATTATATGGTAGGTAGGTATGTTTAACTTTTTAAGAAACGGCCAAACTGTTTTCCCAAATGGTTGAATAATTTTATATTCTCACCAGCTGTACTAGCGAGTTCCAGTTTTTCCACATTCTTGTCAACTCTTGGGGTAGTCAGTTTAAAATTTCTAGCCTTTAAAATAGGTATGTAGTGGTAGCTCACTGTGATTTTAATTTGCATTTAGTAATGATGAATGACATCAAGCACCTTTTCATGTGCTTATCTGCCATCTGTATACCTTTGGCGAAAAGTCAGTATAAATGTTTTGCCCATATAACTGTTTTCTTGTTAACTTTTGAGAATTCTTTATTTATTCTGGATACAAGTCCTTTATGGCTAAATTTATAATTTGCAAATATTTTCTCCCACTCTTCTTCCTTTCATTCTTCTTAACAGTGGTTTTTGAAGAAGTTTTCTGAAAAAGTCTAATTTATCAATCTGTTCTTTTATGGACCATGCTTTTGGTGTTGAATCTAAGATATCTTTGCTTAACCCAAGGTCATAAAGATTTCTTCCTGTTTTCTTCTAAAAGTTTTATAGTATTAGGTCTTAGTATTAGGTCTCTTTTGAATTAATTTTTATATTGGTGCTAGGAATAGATTTTTTTTTGTATCCAGAAATCCAGCTGTCTGCCACCATTTGTTGAAAAGACTATCCTTTCCTCTACTAACTGCTTTTGCATCTTCATAAAAAATCAATTTTCCACATATCATACGTGTGGGACTATTTCTGGACGCTCTATATATCCTACTCCATTGATCTATTTGTCTACTTTCATACCAATTGTCACACTGTCTTGATTACAATAAATACTTGATAAATACTACAGCTTTATAATGTCTTGAAATCAGATAGTGTTAGTCCTCTAATTTTGTTCTTTTTCAAAGACGTTTTGGATATTCTAGATCCTTTGCATTTCCATATGGATTTTAGAATTAGCGTGCCAATTTCTATAAAATAGCCTTCTAGCAATTTGATCGTGATTACATTGAATCGTTAGGTCAGTTTGGGGAGAGTAACATTTTAACAATATTAAGTCTTCTGACTCATGAACAAGAGGTATCTCTTGATTTATTTAAATCTTTAATTTCTCTCAATAATGTTTTGTAGTTTTTCAGTGTCTAGGTGTTTAACATATTTTGTTAGATTTCTTTCATTTTTTAAAAGTACTATTGTAAATGGTGATTTTTAAACTTTTAATATTCTGAGGGTTAGTTTTTTGTAGATTCCATATATAATCATGTTGTTTGTGAAAAAGATAGTTTTGCTTCTTCCTTTCTAACGTGGATACTTTTACTATTTTCTTGCCTTACTGCATGGCTAGGACCTTCAGTAGTATAGTGAGTAGAAGCAGTGAAGCAGACATCCTTGTCTTGCTCCTGATCATACGGGTAGAGCAGTCAGTCTTTCACTATTAAGTATGATGTTAGCTGCAGGTTTTTAAAACCGATACTATCTATAGTTTGAAGGAAGTTTCCTTCTTTTCCTGGTATCCTTAGAATTTTTACAGGGAATGAATGTTATATTTTGTCAAAAGCTTTTTCTGTATCTATTGCTATGATCGCATGGTTCTTCTTTTTTAGTTTTTTAATATGGTGAATTACATTGATGATTTCAAATGTGAAGGCAACCATGAATTCCTGGGATAAATTCCTCTTGACCATGCTATGCATCTTTTAAATATATTTATTTATATGGGATTTGCTAAAAATTCCTTTAGAAAATATGAATCTATGATCATTAG
The DNA here is from genome assembly GCF_000325575.1 of Pteropus alecto. NCBI lineage: Eukaryota > Metazoa > Chordata > Mammalia > Chiroptera > Pteropodidae > Pteropus > Pteropus alecto. Next base: position 1,530,716 of record NW_006431079.1, read on the forward strand.
AGGTACTGATATACAGTTTTCTCTCACTGTCTTGGTCAGGCCAGGTAATGCTGGCTTCACAGATTGAGTTGAGAAGTAGTCCCTTTGCTTTAATTTTCTGGATGAGTTTTTGGAGAATTGCTATTATTTCTTCCTTAAATACCTGGTAGAATTTACCAGTGAAACCACTTGGGCCTGAAGTTTTCAGCATGGAAAGGTTTTAACTGCAATTTCAATTTCCTTTATACACATTGGCCTATTCAAGTTATGTATTTCTTCTCGAGTGAGTGTGGTAGTTTACGTCTTTCAAGGAATTTGTCAATTTCACTTAAATTGTTGATTTTATTGGCACAAAACTGTTTATAATATTCCCTTATGGTCCTTTGAATACTTGCAGAACCTGTAGTGATGTCATCTTTGTCATTTCTAATATTGATAATTTGTGTCCTTTCTTTGATGAATCTGGCTAGAGGGTTATCAATTTTATTGACCTTTTCACAGAACAGCTTTTGGTTTTATCAATTTTCTTTATGGCTGGCCACAAGATTTTGGGGGTCTAAAGGCAAGTCTGCTTCAAATAAATTTAGCCTTATTATTTATGTAGCATTGGGAATGATAGGCATCTCAGCCAATAAATTAATTCTATATGAGCACTTTCTGAAATATGCTGATAAACAGAGCTTTAAGCCTCTCTTAGGCATCATCTGGATTCTGCTGTTCAAAATAGTTTTGTATTTATCTTGATGAAGATAAAAAATATGTAAATTTAAAATACTAAGCTGTGTGAGGCATTTTAGTTTTGTTTTCCATTATAGAGTGAAACCTGCCAATTTCACTTATTTATAAGGAGAGAATCTGAAATGGAATTTGGAGAACCATAAATTTAGAGTCTTAGTTTTTGCCCATGTGCCATTAAGTACTTTGTAAAATTTATAGGCCCATAAAAATAAGCTATGACTCAAATCCTAGGAAAAATCAACATTTTGGGAATAAAATATAATAAGTTAAAATTGAATTTCCTTTCAAGAATTACAAATATTAAGCTACAAGAGACCCTATATAAAATGGTATCAACATCTGAGAAACTGTGGGTATGGTTAGACACACCTTAGAAGAATAAGCAGCTAATATTAGTTTTTGTTATTTCACAGATTAAGTTTTAAAAAGCATTAATTATGTACCTTGTACTGTGCCAATCACTTTACATAAGATTTTTAATCTTTCCGGAGATATATATATATATATATATATGCTGAAGCACAGAGAGGTTAAATAATTTGTTAAAGGTCGAAAATTAGTAAATGAGACTGATATGTAAACTTAGATTTTATGGCTCAAATATTAAAAGTTTTAATATAAAATTGCTTTTGTTATAAAGCAGCTTGGATTATGTCATTTTTTGCCAGTTTTCTGGCAGACATCAGAAATTCTTGAGTATACCATAAATCCATTAACTGCAGCTTTTTGCCAGTATTAGTGGGCACATTTTGGAGTAACCAACCTGTGTAAGGGCAGCTTGGCTTCTCACACGTGTGCTCACAAGGAAGCTCAGATCTTCAAGAGGTAAAGTAACTTTTCTCTTTGGAATAGGCCCTAGCATTGTGCTGGCATACTGTAACTGTGAGTAGAATATATCACAAAGCCAGAACAGAGTGGCCAATTTACAATTTGAATAAACTTCAAAGGCAAAGTTTTAACTGTTGTTTTTCTCAAAGCAGGAAATAACGAAAAGCTCTAAAATGTCCTCAAAGATTTACTTTAATGCTGAAATAAAGGAACTGCTTTCTTATACTTCATATTTTCATTCATATTATACATATTTTTCCCCTTGGTATTATATTTTAAAAATAAATTTTAGGTAAAAATTTCATTTTTGTATTTTGCATGTATTTTCCTTTTGAATTTGGTTCAACTATTTTAAGAAAAGGAAGCAGCCTGTAATGATATCATTTGAACTAAGCCAATTTCTTTTAGAAGCAACAAAAAAAATCTGCCAGATGTTGCTATTATGAAACAGTGATCTAGCATTTATAATTCATCTGACACCTGGATATACTGGCGTAAACAATGGCTTTTTATATGATGAGGCAGTTCTAATTTAAGATCAGTGCTTCATCTGTTTTCTTTGTAACTCTTATTAGTGCTAAAGGACAAGTCTAGGCACATTTCCATGGCTGCCTTTTGGCATTCGGCATGTCAGAAATGGTTAATAAGCAGAAAACACATTCCACCCAGGAAAGTTTCGCCTGCTGCTGTGTAATTTTGTACTTATTTTTTTAAATGTTGTTGGGCTTGGCTCTGTTTTGTGCCCCTGGGAAAGGACAACACTAATTCAAATGGTCTGGCAAAAGTCAGAGTCATGTAAAGCACTAGTATTCACTTGAAAGGTATTCAAAGAAGGCATTTTCTAATGCCTAAAACCAGTATGTAGGAGATGATGAAACACTACCTTATAATTAAGTGAGCAAGTCAGTAGCACTATTTGTTAACTATAGTCTTCTATAGTCTCCTGTTTTTGAATGAATAAACAATCCCTTTTCAGCACAAAATAATTTGCTTCACCAAAGTCGATAACTATCATAGCCATGCATCTTTGAAATACTGCAATTAAAGTCATATGCTCGCTTTGCCATGACTTGTCTGCACTCAGGTTATTGTGTATGAGGTACTAAGTCAAACGAGGGTTCAGACAAATTTTTAAAATTTTAAATTTTAATTAAAAAATATTACCATAGTACAACCAAATTTGAAATTAAACTGAAGGAGTCTTTAGACCCTGAACAATATTATTTTCTATAGTTTGCCAACTTGTTTTCAATTTCAGAATTGGTTTATACAGCACATTTGAATTTTAAGTTTTTACTCAAAAGTTACCAGAAATTAAACACATACCCTAAGTTGCTTTATATAACTTAACACAATGCAGTACATTCCTGTTATCTTTAGAATAAACTACAATAAATGCTAAAAGATAACAAGAATGTAATTTAGTACTTAATTTTAGTTTACGTATAAATGCTTTGTTCATATCCTTAAGAGGTACTCATGGAATTCAGGTGACTTTCCAATATTCTAGACTACTCCCACTCTCGCCCAACCCAACCCACCACCAACAATAAAATATAAGCATACATTCCAAGTAATTATTATAATACTTGAGATACAGTGATGTTCTCATCTGTGAGGACAATATATCTTATATGAGAACCTCCATCTCTTATTGACTGTGAGTGGATTCTTTTGCTGACTCTAATGTTTAGGTATGCAGAATTCTGCAAGTTGAACATGGATATTGAACACATTTAACAGTGCATTAACTTAAGTCAAATCCAGCCATACAAATTCAGTCCTCTGTAACTCTCCTTCAATTAAAGACAAGTAAAATTTAAAAGATAAAAAGCCCAAAAGGAGGTAGAGAGAAAAGGCAGGGAGATAGTAGTAGGCCAAGAAAATTCAGTAAATTTTTGAAAGATGGAAAATAGAATGAAGACTTGCAGTTATGTGATAGAAAACGAGAAGCTACACTGGGACACCTGTAGGATAAAAATGATTTGAGAAGGTAACAGCTTGCCCTGTAAACCCAGAAAGCTCAGGACTCAGAGGCCCAAGTGCTGAGTAATATACATAGAGGTGAAATGAGAACTAAGAATGAGGACTGGTTATGTCCATAGAGGCAGTTGGGGTACCTCCAGGTCCTTTCCTGCCCCATGTAGTCATGTGACTGTAAGCAAGAGATTAGGTTTGTTCTCTGGAAAATTGAAACTTGAAAAAGTCTGGGCTTGGGAACACCAGACATAACTGGGTTAATGATAGGGCTTGAGACTAAAAAAAGCATGGAAAAAGTAAAAATCTGCACACTTAATTGGGATTTCCCTGGATCCATTTCCTGCTCTGCTTCCAGAAAGCAGGCAGCCAGGCTTATAAGTACTCTCTGGGCACCACACTGACATAATTTTCTCTGCAGAAACTAGATAGCTGCTGTTTTCTTTTTCTGAAACTCCAGTTTACTGAGATGTTGGACTTACTAATTAAAAATAATTTTTCATGTTCATTGAAGTCTAATTTATATATAATAAAAATTCCTTATTGTGTAACCACCACAATCAGGATATAGAACGTTCTCTATCCTAAAAAGTTTGTCTGTGCCCCTCTGCAGTTGATCTCTTTTCCTGACCACTAGTTCCAGGCAACCACTGATCTGTTTTCTGTAATTGTATGCCTTTTGTAGAATTTCATGTAAATGAAATCATATAGTATGCAGTCCTTTTTATCTGTCTTTTCCCACAGTTATCATGATTTTAAGATTTATCCATGTTGTTGTGAATATTACTATTTCATATGCCAGAATTTGTTCATCTGTTCACCAGTTGATGGAGATTTGTTTTTCATGCTACCCTTTTATAATCATATCCATTCCCTCCCCCGCCCCACTGTCTCTAAACCCTGGAAACCAATAATTTGTTCTCTATTTTCTATTTTTGTCATTTCGAGAATGTTATATAAGTGGAATCGTATAGTGTGCGATCATTTCAGATCGCCTTTTTTTTTCACTCAGCATAATGCTCTTGAGATCCATTCAAGTCGTTGTATGTATCACAGTCGTTCCTTTTTATTGTTGAGTAGTATTCCACAGTATGGATATACCACAGTTTGTTTAGCCATTCAGCTATTGTAGGGCATTTTGTCCTTCCCTACCTCCAGTTTTTGGTTATTATAAACTTCTATAAACAATACTTTTATATCTGAGGTGAGTTTCTTATTAATAGTATATTGTTAGGTCATGATATATTTAGACCACTTCCATTTAATGTAATTATTGCTATGTTAGGGCGTAAGTCTGTCATTTTACTTTTTGTCTTCAGTCTGTTCTATTTTTTCCTTTGTTTTCTTTTTCCTGCCTTGTGTGGATTACTTGAATACTTTTTAGAATTCCATTTTGATTGATCTATAGTGTTTTTGAGTGTATCTCTTTATATAGCTTTTGTAGTGGCTGTTCCAGGTATTACATTCTGTATCTTATCACAGTTTACTGGTGTTAACATTTTACTAGTTTTGGTGAAGTGTAGAAACCTAATTTCTATTTCCATTCCCCCATTTCCTCTACATATATTGAGAACTACAGCAAACAATGCTACAATTTTTGCTTCAACCATCAAACATACTTTAGAAAATTCAAGAGAAGTCTAATGTATTTACCCATATTGTACTTTCAGTTCTTTTTTCCTTTCTGACATTTCAAGGTTCCTTCTTTTATCATTTACTTTCTGTTTGAAGAACTTCCTTTAGCCATTTAGGTCTATGATCGATTTTAAATAGATTTTCATGAATGATATAAGGGTCAAGGTTGATACTTTTCAAATAGATATCCAGTTACTCCAATACCATTTGTTGAAAAGTATCTTTTCCCCATGTCTAGGTTTTATAATTGTTTTCTGTGGGAGAAGTTGTCTTTAGAGTCTTAACCCCTTATTTGCAGAGGCAGCAAACTTATTTATTTTAAACTCTGCTTTACTTTGTGAAATCTTAGGATGTTCCTTCAATATGATAAATAAAAAAGGAACAGTTACAAACTTTTATCTCAGCAGAAATTTAAAAAATTCTTAAGTTTATTTTAGGATAAAAATATATAAAACTGAAAATACAGACATTTCTATATGCCCATGGATGTTATCTTAAAAGGCTTAGTAAAGAAGGTTGTTACACTAACAGCCTATTCTCCATTTAATTATTTCAAAAAAAAATGTCGACATTGGTTCAGTTTAATTCTTATTTTAAAAAGTTTACATGAGTGATTCTACCTGCCATTCCTCTCAATGAATTTATGCCTCAGAGTCAGATTTAGGTGGGGGACGTGACACTGATGTTCTCTCATTTAGTCTCTGTTCCTGCATGACCTATAAGTGTGAACACTGCATTATAAGGATGATGATCTTAATAAAGACATGCATTTTTATATACCATAGACACTAAAAGACAGACAACTGCTTCATCTAGTGTTTAAGTGAATAAACAGTGATATTATCTCAATGCAGTGGTTAAAAATTGGTTGTGTGTACTTGCTGAAACAGAACATTGGCCTCCAGTGAGCAGCCTTAAATTAAGAACTTCAAGAAAACTTTTGACATTATATTCAAAATGAATATGAGGAACAATAATTCTTTAAGAAATGTGGAGCCAGTGAAAGTTTTTGTTTGTCTGCTCTAAAGATTTTTGTCAAAGAGAATAACAGCATCGTTTCTGGGCTTTCAGAAGATTATGCTAACAATTCTACTTAGGATATTCTAGATGATCTTGATGAAGGGTGTGAGAGCCTGATCAAGGTGGTCATTCAAATGTTCATTGGTTCATTCATTATACATATTTATTCAAGGTCTACTCCATCCCAGAGACTGAATTATAATTGTGTTAGATATTAGGGATATAAAGGCTAAAATGATATAGTCTCTGTTCTCAAGAATTCTCCGTTTAAGTAGAAGGCAAAAGACATATAGAAATATATCCTAGTGTTACAGATGCTACCAAAGAAATCTGTACATGGTTCGTTAGAAATACAAATGAGGGGATCACGAAAAGATTCAAAGATCACTTAGAAAGGATCATGAAATAAAATACAGTGCTGAGAACAGTGCCCAGCTCATAGCGAGCAGTCAGAAAATATTAGTGATGATTGTTAGTAGTAGTGGTACACAGGCATGGAGGCAGACATAATCTAGTGCTATTGGTAAGCACAATAAGACAGTAAGAAAGATAGTAAGAAGCACTTTCATGAAGAATGCATATGCTTTCACTGTTTAGAAGTGAGAAAAGATGCCTGCTCTTCTCCTTTGGTGTCGATTAAGCTTTCCATTTCAGAGACAATAGTCTCAAAACTTCTCCATTATCTATTTTCCAAAAGGAATATGAATAAAAAAGCTAACATTCAAGCAGAAAAAAATACAGTAATACTTAACATTGTTGACAGGTTCTTGGAAACTGACTTTAAGTGAAAAGACATATAATGAAACTGATTTTACCATAGTTTAACTGATATAAACAGAAGTTCCTATGGCATATTTCTAGTCATAAAAACATCACTAAACTTCTAAATAAAGACCCAAAACACTTCTAATATTAAACATTGAAATAAATGTGAGCTATACATACATTTAAGAAAGACTAATAAAAACAAGTAAGAGAATTCTTTTCTAATCTCCTTATTCCAGTTCAGGGCCATGGGTGGCTGGAGCCCATCCCAATGCTCAGGGAGTAAGGCGGGCACCCACCCTGGACAGGATGCCTTCACTGAAGGGCCACTCGGCCACACCCACACTTACTCAGACTGGGACAATGTAGACACGCCAATTCACTTGACGTGCACATCTTTTGGATGTGGGAAGAAACCAGAGTACCTGGAGAAAAGCCACGCATTTGTGGGGAGAACCTGAAAACTTCACACAGACAGTGGCCCCAGCTTGGAATTGACTTTTTTCCTTGTCGACATTATAATGAAACAACATTGAATAAAATGATGTTATTCGAGGACCTGCTGTATTCCATTTGCTGCAGAGTTTGAAAGTATAATCTCGACCTTGTGATCAGCTTCTCCAGATGCTGCTCAGGCAGAATCAAGAGATCTTTTCTTTAAGAAGCTGATTAGAGCTATCGAAAACATAACTACCAGTGTGTGTGAATGTGGTGGGTGAGGGGTGGGGATGGAAAGTCACTGCCAATGATAAAATATTCTAAAATGGAATGTGGTAATTACACAACTCTGAATATACTAAAAACTACTGAATTATACACTTTAAATAATTTTTAAAAGTTAGTAGTGAATTAAAAAGTTGATTAAGTAATTAATGGAATAAAAAACCAAACCAAACACAACCATACACCAACTTGGCTTCTACAGAAGACTTAATTCCCATTCTGGTTCCTAAAAACATTCTCACCCTCCCTCCTAATACATAGTTGAGACCAACGTACTCCAAAGAGGCTCACTGTTCTGACAAATATATCTGACATGCCAGAACCCATTCACTGTTGTGATGCAGATGAAACAAAGCTGGAAATTTCAACGCTGCTTTCCCCAGGCCAGTTTAGCCACCAGCGCCAATGCCTTTAACGTGTGGCTTCAGTGCCATCTAATTCTCAAGCCCAATCCTGACCAGCAGCCCAAGAGGAAGTTTTATCTGATGTGCCTGAGATGAAGGTGGGAGGGAGACTAGAGCATTCACATCTCCCTCACCCACCTCCCATTGGGTTTGCCTGGATTATACACCTGGGTTTCTGTCTGGTTTCTTGCCGAGCCTTGATTTGCTCACCCAGTAGAACCGAGCCAGTATTCTCAATTTCATTTGCTCACCCAGTAGAACCGAGCCAGTGTTCCCAATTTCATAGGCTTGCCTGGTTGAGCTCTGATTCTTTCTCGAGGGGTTAGGTTCCACTTCCTATATTCCCAGGCACAAGCTAGGGTCCTCCCAAGTGGGGAAGACCACATGCTGGATTTCCAGCTCTGCCATTACCTAGAGATCTTCTCTGGTCTACTTGAGGTCAAACCTTCTTGGAGAACAAGCCCAAGTTTGCTCCTCTTCTTGGGAGATGATAATTTAGAGTGCTGGCCACTTCACTTGGGGGCCAGTCCAACAGCCAGCTCAGCTGTCCTAGTTCAAAAAGCCAACTAGTTTTTTTTCTTCTCTATTCCCAGGAGTCTACAGCTGAGATTTCAGCAAGTCTAACGGCTAACTTCGCCAGAGTTATTATAACATGAAGGTACCTGGCACAGTACTGCAATGCTTCATACATGCTAGTCCTTTCCGTTCCTTCATATTAAGTCAAGTTAAGATGCTCTACTTACCTGGTGTACACAGTCTAAGAATTGTAGGAAGACTGGAGTAAAACCACTACCCTGACAATTGAGGGTCAAGCTGCTCCGCTGACTGAATTTATGACCAAAAGAGAGCCATTCTTTTTCGACCAACATCCGGAAGCCTTCAAGTGTCCTATAAAAGGGATCACTGAGTAACTGAACCAGAGATGTCACCTAGGGCACAAACAGGATGGATACTTCATTATGTTCAGTTCTGAAAAAAATCCTTTTGTTAAGACAAAGCACTTCCTTTTGATGATAGCTAAATCACAGGCAAAGTTACCTGGACAGCAGTTCATTAACTGCTCCAGGACAGTCAATCAAATTAATTCCACAAACTTTCCAGTAAAAACTATAAGTCAGATTCATTTTGGCTACATGTTTTCTTTCAGGAAATTCAGATTTTAATGCTTACCTGGCCAGTTTGCTGACTGTTGCTTTCCCTTAGGTTAATTAATGGGACTGGAAAATCAGCTCAAACCTATAGCTACTTTTTTGGCAGGTATAGATTAATGTCTTACTGTAGTTTATATCCATACTTTTCCTTGTCACTCTGGAGTGAGTAAAGGAGGGACTTATAGAGAACCAGGGAAAGAACTGACAAAACCTGAGAAGGATGGTTCATTTGCTACACTGCTAGTCAAGAGTCCACTTGTATGCTCGCGTGGTGCATCTGTGGTGTGGGAACCTGAGGCTCCAAGCCAGAGCTCTAGGCTACACATGGGCCTGGAAGCTCACGGCACAGAGCTTTCTGATAAACAGCCTGTACTGCTTAACATAGGACTTTTTCTATCTATACGTACTAGTCATTATAAAAAAGATTCATCTGCAGAATTTAAAAACAAATGAACTGAAATATAAATTCATGCCAATAAAAAATTAAATATCTGAAAATATGTGTAAATTTACTTGTGCAGTGATGTCCCAGCCTTCTTCCAAACAGACCAAAACGGAGGAACCGTTCTCAAGTACTTCTGATACAACCACAGCTAGCTGCATTACCCTGTGAAGCTAAGAGACAGGAAAAGAGGTCATGATTAGACCAGGTACTTTCTGTGTACCAAGGATAGAGAGACTGGCTATCAGCCTCAGACAAGTTAGGGATGAAATATCTGGACAAAAGAAACACAAAAGTTTTAAATACTTAAAAGTTGTCAAAATCAAGATTAAACAATGACATAGTTTCAATAGTAGGCACATTTTAAAACAATGTGTTCTAGGGATAGATAATGATAATAATTGATCTTAAATGGTTTCCTAGAAGAGCTATAATTCTGTAGAGTGGAAGAGAAGGGAAAGTGAGAGAGGTTCTAAGTAACACTCTCAACATAGTTATTGGCCTTAAAATTTGTTTTTCTGTGATGGCGGAGTAAGTTCTGTTTCAGATACTCTTAATTTTTCTGGAATTAAATTGGGATGGTTGCACAACTTAGTGAATATACTAAAAAGCACTGAACTATATACTTTAAAATGATGACTTTTATGATAAATGAGTTATATCTTTTAAAAAAAAAAGATACTTATTTGTCTGTACTGTGTATTAAATGGAAAGAAAACCTATATTTGTGCTCAGCTTTTAAAGCCAAGCCAATTTGCTCATAGTCCCTAATGAACAATTAGGGTACGAGCAGATCATACAGATTTCAAAACCAAATGTGCAACATTCTAGTTTTAAAAAATATTTTAAGTATCACTTGTCATAATTTGTAGAATAAATCCAACCTTGCACTAAAACGAAATGAAACAAAAAGAAACAAAACAAAACACCCCTTATTTTAAACAGAGCTAGGCTATTTTAAACACAGGAACAAGGCACATGTCCTCTCCAGCAACAGGAAGCTCCTCAACTCACTGTTTCTATAAGACAGCTATTACGAGACTTGAATTTTCTTGTGCTTAGCATTTGCTCGAGTTAAAATGCCAATATCCCAAGCAGGGTACTGTTTTCTACTGTTTTTAGTCATTAACTTCTGATACGGATCTACTTTGGAATAAGGAGCAGACACAGAATTTACCAGAAGTAAAGATAGGCTGTGTGGTGGGGACATTTTGGGGCTGGGACACACAGCTTAGGAACTGAAGTGAGTATTGATCAGCTCCTTTCATGGGTACTCAAAGAATCCTAAATGGCCTTACTGGTAATTAATATATCCTGATATAGATTTATAGCTAATTGTATATGTGGGCTGTTTTTATATGGTTTAAGTATCTTAAGAATAGTCACTGCTTTGGGTACTCACATAATTTTCTGGCTTTTTTTTTTGCCTTTAGTCCAATGTACTATATAAAACAACCCTTTTTCTCCTCAAGGGAGGCAGGAGGCTTGGAGCTGGATAGGGGCAGGGACAGAGGGGCTGGAAGCTCCTCTAGGGGATGAAGGAAGAATAGACATAAAGACAAGGCTGAAGGCTATATTGCAGAGATGCTCTTAGCTAAAGGTCTGCATCAGTGTCTAAAACATGCATGTCATAAATACCTTTCTTCTTGTGGTATGGAAGACATGTGGGTTATGTGTACTGGCATACTTATTTCTTCTTAATTTCTCAGTAAGAGTTCAATTAAAAACATCCCAAGCTTGACTTAGCTGAAGGAAGGATATGAGGTTTTTCCTAAACCTTAAGTAGGCTTCCAGGGCATTCAATGTGCCTTTGGGAGCTGTTTTGGGGGTTAATTTAAAGTCTAGAGACATGGAACAGGCAGATACAAATGCAAGGTGAGAAAGTAAGAGAGAAAGGCTTTTGGAGTCATTTACAAATCACATCTGTCCTGTATCCTCATTCTGCTGACAACAGAGCAGGAGCCGTGCGCGCGTGCGCGCACACACACACACACACATTTATTGTGTATCAAAAAGTTTCCTTCTAAAAATAATAATCTCCTGCTTAGCATCCTACACTTTTCACTTACAGAGAAATAACCCAGAGATGGAGAATTCTCCCCCGTCCTCTCTCGTATCATATAGTTTCCTGGAACCAAAACGCCTTTATAGAGGACACCCAATGAAGGGCAGATGGTCAGGTAGTTGGAGAATGCATTGTGTTTTTTCTAAATGACCAATTCTGTATACCCTTGGATTTCAGAGATAAGTTGCTCTAGACATTACCTGTGGAAACCATTCGGAGTCTCCCAGGGCTTTCAAGAAGGTCACTTCTGAGTCAGTAGGAATGGTGCTTGGGACACAAGCTCTCATCAGCTTTTTAAAACTGGCTTTCACTTGTCGGATGTCATGAAATTCAACAGGAACGAACTCACAATTTAAAGCAAATTCTAATTTAAAGTTCTGTGGATAAAAATGCAGAGAATTGGGCAGATGAAGTGCTATAAATAAAAGAGCCATGTTTTCGACAGAGTAATACTTAATGATATACAGTTAGTTGAGGCCAAGTAGCTGCAGAGGATGCAATGGGTCAAGAAAATCAATCTTGTGTGGCTCATGTGTCCGTATTGCTGGAAAGAGCCATTCAGGAAGGCCTAGTAGTTTGATGTGGCTTGCTGTCATTCTGTGAACTCGAAGAGACTACTGGTAGGCTGGAACCTGAAAGAGCTTATAACACCAAATACAAGCCAATTTTAAGGTCATGAACCTGGAAGTCTAAAGAGAAACCAGGGACACATGGATAGTATGATTAATACAAAACTGTAAACTAAGTCTCCCCAAGAAGTATACTGTAATTGAAAGGTAATACACTGCTGATGTTCCAAAACTCTACACATTAGGTTTGTAGGCATACACATATTTGTTTTTTATTAAGCAAGTAAAATACAGTCATTGTGATATAAAAAAAGTAGAGATAAACATTGAGAATGAAACAAAAATCACAATCTCACTGCCCTAAGTCTGCTAATATTGTTGTTAGTCTTTTAAAGTCTTTTATAATTTATATCTTTAATCCGTATGGAATTTTTCCATGTGAGGTTGCTTTTGTAATTAAAGAATGCTAAACTGATGGCCCAACTAAATATTTTATTTTGACAATCTAGTTACCCAATTCTGAAGATTTAAAAATTCTCTAACTTCTCTTGCTAAAGAATGAATTAATTTTTTCATATTCTTTCCACTTTCCTTACATTCTGCCCAAATTACTCTGCTTTTCTAAGAGTAAAACTGCTTTATTGAGGTTGACTGTACAACAATGTGAATATATTAAACAGTACTAACTGTACACGTTAAGATGGTCAATTTTATGTTGTTTTTACTTTACCACATTTAAAAATATCTGCTGCCAAGTACTTATACATAGGGTTTATTTGATGTTTTATATTGGTTATTTTAGAGTACTTTTAAAAAGGCCTGTTAAAGTTTTAAAATAAAAAGCAAAAACTTCCAAGTTTTTTTTTTTAAATGGCATTTCTAATGTGTATCAAGAAAAAAACTTTGTCTTAGTAATTCTACTTTGAAGAATAATCTAAAATGTAGAAAAAAGACCCCTAGTGAATTGTATCTCATTGTATCTCAAAAAAATAATAAATGATACACTTGAAAATATGACTGCATTTTATATATAGAAGATAAAGAAACTGAAATATCCAACAATATAAGATGTTATATAGTGATTAAAATAATTATGAAGACCATTATACAACGTGGAAACATGTTGTGGCTTGAGATAAAGAACTTAGCAATATACATTAGCTCTTTTATGTTAGTTTTTAAAAAGAACTTATAATAAATAAAAGATAGTTTACTACTTAGGAAAACTAGGTTCTTTTCCATTCCCAATTACAAATATGTTAGGTATGCCTATGTTACAAACCAGGAGTTATCATCTACAGTGTTGAGGCACACTGTTAGATCATAAGGAATTTGTTACTAAGTATAAGATATTAAAGTACATGAATTAAAAAGGATAAATAAGACCAAGTCAAGATTATTTAGAAAAAGTCACTCTTACTTGCTTTCCTATATGTTTCCTTTGTTGGGAGAATAAGGTGTAGAGCTGCAACTAGATAGCACTGTGCTAGCTAGAAAGTAGCTATAATCAGACAGATATGGACCCATACTCTACAGACACAACTAAATTAATAAAAAGCAAAGCCCAAATGGAATATACAAAAATCCTAATAACTACTGAGCTAGGATAGCGACATTATGTTTTTTAAATATAATTTTTTATTGATAAAAGAGAAAAAGAAAAAAATGAAAAGAAAAAGAAAGAAAAAGAGAAGAAAAAAATGAAAGAAAAAGAAAGGAAAGAAGGAAGAAAGGAAGGAGGGAGATAAAAAAGGAGGAGGGGTCCCAAGTGGTTAGTCTTTCTTATTCACATATGCATGATCATACATCTAATCTGAGGATTGATGTGTAAAGGGAATAGCAGAGGTGAGCATTCAAGAGACAGTCCTTAGATCGTGAAGAAGTGGTGCACTTAAGTGTGGAAACTTTACTTTGGGAAAGATGCTGGTGCCAAGGAGGCTGTGCTGGCAACCCTGGATAGCTGTTAAAAGGTATTCTATTTTCTGGATATAAAATTATCTGCTGTATCATAAGACGTGTGCATATTTAAAAATTGAGTATTACCCAGCTGTTTCATGCCTTGTACCATCAAGGTTGGTGACTAAGTGATTGCAGCAGTCTAGGCAGTGGGAAAAGAGCAAGCAAAGCCAGCTTGCCCCAGAAGAGATGACTCAGTCACTGGCACTTGAGGACCAAGCATGTGGGATCCTGCTCACAGCCTCCATTCCACAGTTCAACTGAAGGTCGGTCTAGATTCCAGAGCTGACTGAGCACTGGACTGAACTTTGAGGGGATTTTTGAATTAACAAATACTTTATTTCCCACACAACTGTCAGTAGTAATAAAATTTATTTTGTAATGTGTGAATTGCAAAAAAAACATTAAACTTAAGAAATTACTGGTGGTTTTGGAGATAGAAACTATCATTACAATTTATGAGACCTGAGCATAGTGAAGCTCTTTAGCATAATAATTTGAAAGGAAGAATAAAGTTGATTAGCATCTAATAGTTTGAATTTTCTGACATTTCTTAGGATATATGTCTCCATATATACAGCCTTGTGAAGTTTCCAAAAAATAGAACTTAGAAAAGAGAGCCTTGGCCTTCCCTTGCTCCACATGTAGTACCAGAGTCTTTTCACTCTTTTACCTTCCTGTAGCTTTGTTTGTCAATAGGTTTATAACAATGGAATCTTCTGTTCTGCCGTGGGCACAGATTCCTTTGGAAGCTGAACTAAGGTAGTGAAAAAAACACAGCCTAAATAAGCCTAATTATTTCTTTTTTTTTGTATGTACTTTCTAATATTCCTGATGTTTATGCTGATATTTTTATTATTATAAGTATTTATTTTCATGGCTAATAAATATGCATATGTGTATGCTTATCTATCTACCTACTTCTCTCTATCTATTTTACGTATGTGTAGACATATATACATATATATGTAATGAGCTAAAATTTTAACTGCAGGTTAAGAATCCACAGTGCAAAAATTTTTTTTTCTAAGAAAGCTGGTTTATGAGATAAGTTTTATAAACTGCCTTCGTGTATCCATAAAGTTTCTAAGTGAGAAAAAGAAATCTTACCCTTAGTTGTGACTTTTCGCCAAATATATAAAGGGCTGCTTGGCGTTTCAAGAGCTGGTTTTGCAGGTAGGTGCTGTTACTAAAGGAAGCCGAGTGATCCTTGCCTGCCAGCCGGGCGCCAACATCAATGCGGGATGTTGGAGAGCTGATCAGGCGAGTGCTAGAGCGAAGACTTGCCCATACACCTTCACAAAAGCCAAAATAATTGAGTGAGGTAATCTGACGTGGGAATGCCACCAAACAGAGAAAAAGATGCATGCTCTGTACGTTTAGTTTTAGAGGTAATAGCAAGTTAATTAATCTAGGTAATATTGGTTATTTGTCATTTATTTTTGCAACATATAAGCATTATTCAATATAGCATTTCAAAATCATACAATATTATGCATGGAAGGACCTAAGAAGTCACTCAAGTCAATCCTATTGCATTTTGATGTAAAGTCAGTATTTATAAGTAAATACTGATATCACAAATAGAAAGAGTGGAAAAGAAAAAATGCAGGCAGGAGGTAATAATGAAGCTTAAAGAGAACATAGTGTGACTTCATTTTTCAGGGCTTCATGAAAGAAGTAAGGAAGATTCTTCTGCTTTAGTCAGTCAATTCAATAAGAAATTTAGATTAAGAAATACATTATAACTTTGCTAAACCTACTAAAATCTCAGGCTGGATTTAGAATTAATATTTGTGTATCATGCCAAAATGATGTAACTTAAAATTAGTAAAGATTATATTATACTCATTTTTCCCAGTACCCTTGAAAAATCATGAGAAGTTCTAAAGTCAGTATGAACATTTCACTACATCTTAGGAGGTGTTATTTAAAATTTACAGTCAGAAGCAAATGTCTTCTAAGGGAAAGACCAAGCTAAGGTGTTAGAAGAATCTCATGTTATAAGTGACCTTAATTATATTTATTAGAAAATCAAGGATTTCTATATGCAGGTGAGACTGTTAAATATGAAATATCCAAACACAAAGGCATATACTGTCTTAAGTTTGACTAGCACTTCAGCACCTTCACAGCAAGGGAGACCCTTATAAATGCCCATAGACTGTGGTGTTCATCTTGGTGGTGGGGTCACAGGGGTACGAGACATTGCCGCTGCTTCTCTAAAGTGGGTTTTCTTCTCTAGATTTGGAAAGGCTCTTTGAGAAGCTTTAATCTTTGACAAGTGTTAAATCAAGCCACATTTCTAGTGAACAGAAGTCATTATGATAATGTCACATCTGCCTCTCTCTTTATAAGCATTTATAGGGGCAAGAGACCAGTTGCTAAAAAAAAAGTTTTATAGGTGATTTCTGCTTAGCATAGATGAATCTTTCTATAGAACCTATGAGCTTGTCTTATATATTATGGCAAGGTTTTATAAATAAAATCACAGAGGAAATTCAGAATGTGGGTGAGAATAAAAGATAATTTGACAAAACAAATGTGAAAAAAGTTGCTTGTAACACATATGCTTTCATATGAAGATGGTTAAAAAGAGTGACACATCAGGACAGGTAATACAGTACCTTGATTATGGACTCTTCCCTTAGTTGAAGATTGGGGTTTTGACTGAGTAAAACATTTATCTCTGTACCCATGCACTGGTAGGTAAGATTAAAGACAGAAGGAGGAATGAAATGTATATAGCAGCAAACATCAGAGCAAACTGAGTCAGAGAAGAACAGGTTATTTAATTTTTTATAATTAAGTTAACATAGTTGAAAAGTGTAAATATAATAAAAGTAGAATATTTGATTAACAAATAAAAGCTGCACAGTCACACAAAAAAGATGAACTGAGTGCCTGTTAAATGAAACTTCAGCTCCTGTTTATAAATATAAGCGCAATGAAATGAACACCACAGCAGAGAGTGCCACTGAAAAATTATACCAAATGGAATAAGCTTTTGAAGTTGTCATCTGGTGACAATAATAAAATTAAGGAATTTAGGGAAGGGGTAAATGTTAGGAATACATTGGCCCTAGTATTTAAGGGAGGCTGATTGACTGGCAAATGCTATGTGTTGTATAACACATTTGTTCTTTGAGCAAGGTCATCACATCAGGAATGAAGCTCTAGCAACCATTTGGAATAACTAAGAGCATGTTTTTGCAATAGAGCATTAAGAATTGCCACACTATCTTCTTTTTTCTCTTTTCATTTGGAAATTATATTTATTTTCCATAAACACATAGTTATGAGCAGCAAAAATTCACGACCCTGTGACAATACCCAATGCTACTAAAAATACAGCTTGGGATGATTGAAGTAATGACTTCTCCTAAAATCCCTACTTGTACCAAAACGATGGGCAGTATTAAAGATAATACTTTTGTAATTTGAGTAATATCGTTTTTTATTTTTATTTTATTTTTTTTCCCCAACAGAAAGAAAGCACTTCATGACTATGGCAAATTTTACCTGGTAATAACAAAAGTGGTGAGCAGTAAGTTATAGTTATAGTATGTCCTGAGCAAAGGAACTGCTCAAGTCAATTAATGAAAATGTCTCTGTATTTATTCAGGATTGAACTTCAACAGCAGTATTATTAAGCTATACATTGCAACACTGCACAAAATATGCTATAATTGGATAAAAGAAAAAATCATTAAAAGTGATTTTT
This sequence comes from Pteropus alecto, assembly GCF_000325575.1. Classification (NCBI taxonomy): domain Eukaryota; kingdom Metazoa; phylum Chordata; class Mammalia; order Chiroptera; family Pteropodidae; genus Pteropus; species Pteropus alecto. Next base: position 1,548,692 of record NW_006431079.1, read on the forward strand.
CATTTCTGCCTCACTCCTTTGGAAGCAGGAAACTAAGGGCATTGATGGCTTCAGTGGCCAAAGGAAGTCAGAAAGCTAAGTCTGCAGAGGTGCTGGCTGACTGTACGCATAGAATGCTACTGCAGGACAACAAAGACCTGTGACTGAATGGCAAAGGCACAAGGGCGGCTGTGTGCTGGCAACTGCTCTCCTTTCTGCCAAAGTTTTGAGTTTTTCTATTGGATATGGGACACCAAATGCTTACAATGAAACTTAAATGTTTGATTCCTGATTCTGAAATACTGTCCCCTAAACAAATCACACTTTCTTATGCTAGTCCCTCTGCCTGGAATGATTTATCTTATTTCTTTACCTGACAAACTCTTTGTCCCATAGGATCCAGAAACAATGTGAATCTCTCTGAAAACCATTCCTAATTGTCCCCAGAGTTGTAGAGAGCTCTACTTAAACTCTGATTATACTGCATTATGATTATTTGCATATTTTATTCTACTAGACTACGTGCTCCAAAGGGCAGGGACTTAACCATATTTATTCTTGTATCCATGCTGAGAACCTGCTATATAGGCACTAAAAACATTTGATTATTTTCTTTTTTAAAATGGATACACTTTAAACTATTGTGGTCTTCTACTATATTTTCAACTCATTTATTTTCCCTGAAAGGAAAAAAAGAGGGGTAATAAATAAAAAAAAATAATAAGTACTTCCTCCAAATAGAGGCTCATTAATGAAAAACTGCCAAGCGATTATCATGTAGCAGAAAATCAGCAACGAGAAAATGGCCTGTACTGATATGGGGCCAGCAGCAGGCTTTGAGAACTGTAATTCCATCTGGCAGTTGTGTTGACCAAAAAAATTACACTACTGTGTTGGTGGTGAGGTCTGCTTAGCTTCTTGAGTGATTCCTAGGTGGCAAATTGCCCTAGCCTCTAACGCTGGCCTGGAGTCATGTTTTTCCAAACTGTAGCATCCCCTTTAGTGGTTTCTAAGATCACTTTAGTAGGTCTAATAAGTATTTTTAAAAATGCGAAACAGAGTAGACTTGAATATACTATGTGCACTGTATGTGATATAAATGAGTATTGTTTCATGAAACTTTTGTTTTAGTATATATACATTTTGCATTGTGACTTAGTCCTACTCGAATTGTGATATAAAATGAATATGTATGTATTTCTTACTGCGAGACATGATCAAAGAAATTTGAGGTAGACTTAGAGCATATGCCCTCTATCTTCCAACCTGGCTTAAAGCATTTAAATGCAAATGTGGACTTTCCTCCCATTTCAGTGGAGTATTAGGCAAAAATAATGATAATAATCAACAACAATAATAGAACTAACATTTATTGAGCTCCTATTATGAGTCAGTTACTAAGTTAAGTGCTTTGCATATATTATTTCATTTATTCTTCATAAATAAAGCTAGATACTATTACCTCCATCTTACAGAAGTGGACACCGAGAATTAAGGTTTCTTAACCCATGGTTTGAATTTGAATGTTTGAACCAAACTCCTACTGTCTTGTCACTTAAGCAACCATGTGACCCTTGATCTGTCCGTGTTTCCTAAGCACCGGTGTTGTTTCCTCCACTTTGTTCAGACCAAACAAAGAAGAGAAGGAAAAGAGATGCTTGGGTTGGACGTGGGGGTAGAGTACTGTATTTATCAATGTGACCTTAGCCTAGCGCAGTGCATGAATACAGACTATAGTCAGTGAATGCTGCACTGAAATTGACTGAACGAATCCTAGCCCCACTTATGCTTTTATATGCTTACATGACCTTGTCATTTCATATCTCAGAGCCTCTTAAAATACCTATTCTGGAGGTAATTTCAAAGATAAAATAATACATGTAGAAGAACTTAAAAGGGCCGTGGAAATGTAAAGGATGAAAAATTAAAAAGCTGCCTTCATGTGGGTACTTCTCAAATACACCTAACTATTACATTTTTGTATTTAAGAGGCTGTACCAATTTTCTCATGGCGTTTTTCTACTCCACAAAATAATTTATCCAAGTTGTAAGTATATGCGTTTTTCCCCACGGGGCTCAAAATCTAGTTTAATTTTAAAGTGAGAAGTAATGTGATCCATTCATATCCACTTTTTCTTAACTGGTTCTTGTGTAAAGAAATTCATCAGCACGTATACTGAATGCAAAGTGATTACTCTGAGAAAAGGGTGAGGGAGAAGGTGGAGGTCCATCTAAACTCTGGCTCATCAGAGTGAGAAAGGTACACAGAAGAAATAACATACGAAGGAAACCAGGAACTAAGATTCTATGACAATGAAAGGTATGGGGAAAAGGAAAAAAAAAACAGTGAAAATACACAGAAGAGAATAAAAGAGAAGGTTAAGAGGAAGATTTAGAGACAGGAAGCTCTTCCCACACAGGGTAAATAAGGAACTTCTGGAGAAGTGGTGCCCAGCTCTCTGGAAGAATGAAGAGACTCTGTACTTTGTGGTAGATGCAAGAACGAGAACTACGTGTGAGGCATTTAAGTGTCTATGCCCAGCCTTGCCCTGAGTGTGTGTCTCTGCCTGTCATGTTCATGTCAATAAGGAATCGTGTGAGACTTCCCAAACTTGCTTGTCCCAGTCCATTCCTGCAACTCTGTGAGGAGGAATGACAATACCAGAAGAGATCAAGGAAGAGGGATCATAGAAGAAGTTGAAGGTGTCAGGAAACAGGAGCATCTCATCTTCCAATTTATCACTGAGACCCTGCAAGTTTTGGGAGGCTTTGGGAGTGAAGAATTAAAAGAATAAGATTTGTGTTTCTGGATCCCAGCTTAAGATACCAGAATGATGGCTGTCATAAGAGACACACTAGGTTCACAGTAGTTTTCAGAAGAAAATACTTGAGAAAGGTGTCCAATAATAATCATTACCTCATTACACAGAGAATGGATCAGAAACAAATTAAATAGGAATTTAACCCTTAAAGGTAAAGATAGCCTTCCAGGTACCTCTGAGAAGAACAAAGAAGGACTCATAATTAGAACATAATCACTGGTGTGATCCCTTCTATAAAAAAGCCATGAGTGTGAGGGCAATATATAAAAAAAAGGAGATAACGCAGTTGAAACATTGATGAATATCCATGAGCCTTAGGTACCAACACAGAAAGAGAAACAGTTTTGTAGCTAAAATTTATATTACAGGTCACCTGGTCAAATGGAGGAACAGATAATGTGTTCCTGGGAAAGTTTATAAAGGTAAAACACAAGAGCTGGGTGTGGGGTGAGAGGGCTTCAACCAACCACACAAATGCTGGAAACTACATTCTGCTAAAAGTTAAATGAAAAACTGTTGACATGTCTTGCTGACAATTTAAACTTTCAGATGGTAAATAAAGTAACAAGGGGAACAGGAACCTTGAACCAAATTCTACAAGATGACTTGGTAATAGAAATACCAGGAATCTTAGGAGAAAGTCACTATACTATCTTTTAGTTCAAACTGACCAAGAAAGAAATGATAAAAAGAATGGAGTTTGTATCTTAAACTTTAAAACAATGCTATTTTAAAAATTCAGAAAAAAGCTATATATGACTATTATAGGTCGAACTGCTATGTCCCCCCACCTCCAAATTTATATGTTGTAGTCTTTCCTCAGGATGTGACCTCATTTGGAAGTAGGGTCACTGCAGATGTAATCAGTTACGATGAGGTTATACTGGAGTGGGATGGGCCCTGAATCAATATGATTAGTGTCCTTATAAAAAGGAGAATTTTGGAGACAAACACACTGGAGGAACACCATGTGAAGATGAAGGCAGAGACCTAGGTGATGCTTCTACAAGGTAAGGAATGCCAAAGACTGCCAGCAAAGCATGGAAGCTAGGGGGAGGGCATGGAAGCTAGGGGGAGGGCATGGAAGCTAGGGGGAGGGCATGGAACGGATCACTCCTCACAGCCCTCAAAGGCACCAACCCTCACAACAACTTAACTTCAGACTTCTAGCTTTCAGAACTGTCAGACGATAGTTGTTTAAGCAACACAGTTTGTGGCACTTTGTTACTGTAGCCCTAGCAAAATAATACAATGACCTTAGGGTCTAATTGGGAAGATGACTGAAGAAGGTTGAAAACTTAGGAAATCCTGCACTAGCAGAAAGTTCTAATGAGGTAGAAAAGAAAGTATCCAAAGAACCGATATGACTGCCAGGAGATGTGCATAGTAATCTTGGTTTTCAAAAAGGAAAAATGTAAATTTTGTAAAATAAAGCCTTTATGTTGATTTTGAACCAAATTCTAAAATAGATTATTACGAAAAAGCACTAATTCCTATAATGAGTCATGCTAAACTAACCATAAAATCTTCTATGATACAGTTGACAGTTTGAAAGACTGGCGAATATCAGATTATAAAGATTGGCAGAGATTTAGAAATATGGGCCAAGGTGAGTTTTAGTAGGACTCTTAACCAGTACAGATGAACAGATCAATCTCTTCCTTCAGTGAGGCCTCTATACTATTTTGTTGAAGGCTTTTGTCCTTACTTCTGGTTTGTCCCTCATTTTTTTCAAACAATAGATCACATGAGGACATTGATCAAATCTATGGATGACAGGAGGCTTGGAAAAACAGTTAACACAGTAGTAGAAGGAATCAAGATCCAAAGGTCTAAAACAATAAATAGTCCATATTGAAAAAGATGAAATTTTGTAGGTATAGTACATAGTATATTTAGGTCCAAAAACTAACCTTTGAGACTAGTATATTAAGAATAGCATGTGTAAAGCAGATAGACTGCAAATATTAATCTGAATATGAGTCACCCTAGTGATGGGGCTGTCCTCATATCTAATGTAATCTTAGGAAGCATGAGTTCAATACTGTGGAGAATCTACAGGATGAAAAAAATGGCCAGTGCAATCATCTGAACTGGGGATATTTAGAGTTAACTGAAGTTCTCAGAGAGAAAAAGATGAGAATAGTTTTTAAATCTGAAGGGCTATAGTGTAAGAGATTAGACTTAGAATTTTCTAACTTTAGAGGGCAGAGGTAGGGTCAATAAGTAAAAGTTACATGGTGGTAGATTTTTAGAACAATAATGAGAAAGAATTTCTAACAAATAAGAGGTTGTTTACAAATGCAAGGGACTATTTTTGGGAAGAAACAAGTTTCCCATTATTGGTGATGTTTAAGCAGAATCAGGATCACATACTTGGTACATTTTCAAGGGGATTCAGCATTGAATAGGAGTGAGAGGAAGAGTCTAAGATTCTATGACTCCATTGTGAAGTAGAAGGACTTTACAATCAAGATACCTGGTCTGGAATTTCATCTGAAAAGTAAAAGAATCCAACATAAACCTCGAGAGACCAAAGTAGACCACCCTTCGGAGCTAAAAGAGAAAATATTCAGTCTTTCTTTTTATCGACATGCCAGCAGCTATAGCCCAGAGGAAAACCTGGAGTACCTTCTCTCTTATTCCCAGGAGTAAAAATAACAGGCATTGGAGGCACAGCCTTGAGTATGGGATCATTTCTTCCTAGCTGTTTATGCTTCTGTGATCAGTCGTACTACCCTGCAAACCTGAAGCATTATGGAGCAGCGGACCCCAACCTTTTTGGCACCAGGGACTGGTGCTCCTATGAGAATCTAATGCCTGCTGATCTGAGGTGGAGCTGAGGCAGTGATGCTAGTGCTGGGGAGTGGCTACAAACTCAGAGGAAGCTTCACTCGCTGGCCTGCCGCTCACCGCTAGCTGTGTGGCCCAGTTCTTAACAGGCCATGGACTGGTAGCAGTCTGTGGCCTGGGGGCTAGGGACCCCTGTCATGGAGTAATCTCAGGGCTGACTCACCATTTAGACATGCTCCCCTCACCTCCGAAAGCTTCCAAACTCATCAATATGTAAGATTTCAGAATTATACCTCTTTTCTCAAGAGGCTAAACTTATCTGTCACCATGCTAGTAACGAGTTTGGTCATTCATTTAGAAAAGGGTAATTAAAAACAATTTGAACCATAATTAGTTGATTTAAAGTATTACTACCTAGAAAAAAGTTTTCTGCTTTTAAGGTTGTATCAGTGCTCAATTATAAAATCAATCTTACTAACCTCCTCGAGCAAAGCTATTGGATGGGTTTACATCCAAATGTCCTGGCACTACCTGCTTAAGCACAGTGGACATTCTTGAAGTCCTCCTTTCAGTCCCTAAAGTCAGCCAAAAAGAAGAACAAAAACCATGTCGTTTGGGTTAACATTACTCAAATGACAAAAAGTTATCTTCACGTGTAGCATGTCTAATTGCTGCCAAACATTGTACTTTTTAAGTATCTAAAGCTGTAATAGAGATAACAAGGCACTGTTACTATTTTCTCAGAGATACACACATTTGCAAGATTATAGAGAGTTAGGTTTGGCAAGTGCAATCAGAGAATTTAATGATAAATGAAGCAAGGCATGCATGGTGTTACTTTACAAGAAAAGCCACTTTCTGCTTATGTTGAGCTAATTCAAATAGCTGATTAAGCCAAGGAGACCAACTTTTCAAGTCACATGCTCCTGTGTCTAACAGATTAGGGTTACCTCTACATGAACCCTTTGGGGTTCCATCACATGATAACTGAAACAAAATATTAGTACAAGTCTTAATGGCTTCATCCAAATCTAGTGAAAACAAACTGTACTGCAAATCATAAAAAGCTATAGAAATTTTGGCAATTTTAAGCTTATACATGATGATTTTAATAAATATACATTTAATAAACAGATTTTCAACTTATACATTCAACTTTGTAATAATATTTTAATCTATGTAAAAGATTCTAGGAAAAAAAACAAACCAGATGACTTTATTTATATTTCCCACCTCCTCTCCTATTACTCTTCTAAAAAGAAAATAATTGAACCTCTAAATTTGGTTACTATTTACACGAAATTAATAGTCATACCCTGGTTTTTAAGTAAAAGGAGCTGAAGTTATAGCTCCACAAGGCAAAACTTTAAGGGGTCATGTTGAATGAACAGTGCAAATAACTAAAGAGACTAACCCTAGGAATGAATATCACTTTTCATAGTTGTCAAGAAGTAAAGTATTATCAAATCTCACCTGGAGACAGAGCAAGTGCTGGCCTGACAGTAAGGGTGTTATTGCCACTGAGTTTCTGATGCACAGAAACTGCACTCAGTAAGGCTTGCAAGTACTTTTCTTGTTCTATGCTGCTAGAAGATTCTAAAGAGGAGGTAGGAGCTATAAAAGAAAAAAAATATTGAATAAAACAGTCTCTATGTTAATAAAACAAATATATATTTGCTTATTCTTTCTATATAGAGTCTTCAAGTAACCACACCCAAATATAGAAACCAGCCCCACTTAAAGCTCCAAACTATTAAATGGCTAATCCTCCTATGATATTGGTTTCACCACACCTACTTCTTGATTGCCTCATTATCCTCCCAGAAAGAGCCCAGGTCTGGAAAACTAACACAGGCTGTCCTTCCAAGCACAGGTGTAGAATCTATTTATCCAAGAAACTCAAAATGAAGATTCACAGAAGATGTTTCTCTTCAGTTATCTCCCCCAACCGTCCTGTCCATGCTACTATTTGCGAGCAGAGGATGGAGCAGGTTTCCTTAGCATCCCAGAGTGGGCAGAGGTTAGAACTTCCTGATACCAGTAGCTTTATTCTAATTCTTCCACAGAAGCTTAACCGGGGACATGAACTTGTAGGGCTTGTCTGCACGAAAAGTGGAGGAAGGTGGGGAGAGGATAGGAGCAGCAACTGCTAGATTCCCTGGTCTTTCTAAAAGAGGGGCAAAAAGTATGCACAGATGTAAACATCTGTGAGACCAACTCTGGGTTGGAAGGAGTCTGAGCTGGGTTTGTGTGTGGAGTAAAACAAAGCACTGAAGTTGGCTCAGGCACTTTAAAGAGGCATTGGAAGGGACTTACTAGGACAACAAATATTAACAAATTTTCTTACAACCTGAATAGGAAATAATTACCATTATATATTATTATATTTTATCAACTTTAAGATGCCATTATTATATTTTACAAACTGTCATTTATTATAAAATGCACCATTCTTTTATGTACTAAAAATAAAAAAAACTCTGCCATTTACACTGACACAACTCTTCCTGATCACTTCAGTTGTAAAATGCAACTCATTTTCAGAGATTTTAAAATGTGAGCAAATGCATAAGCTAAAAAATATGAAATATTATAAATTTATATTATTAAAATATCAGAAATCAGTGGGATAAAATAGCTTCAATTTTTTCCAAATAAAAGTTCAATAATATGCTCATCAATGCTCCTGAAATGATTTGTTCACTTTATGTAACTTACATATACTGTGTTCTATTATACCCACCATGTGGCTTGGGAAGATTCTTCAGAGCAGAAAGTTAAAAGCCAACTGCCTTCAATTATACCAATGTTGAAACCCCAAGCCAGGTAGAATAAAATAATAATAAAAATAATATAGTGTTGTATATGTGCTGCTCTCAGTCAACTGAATGATCAAAGATACATTGGCCAACTTTTAACTTTCGGGAGGGAAATGGATGAAAAAAAGGCATATCAAAAAGCACACAGTTAAAAAAAACTTACCTCGTTGAAAGAGGAAAGAATGTAGCCATCCCTAAACTGGATCTGATATCTTAGTGGCCCAGTGTTTAATTTAATTGAGCTAGAAGTTATGAGAAAGGTCGGCAAAATATAGCTCCTGACTAACTTCAGGACCTCAGATATGGTGCTCATAACCACCCTCAGAAAAAGGGACAGCAGCACTTTCTATTTCCGTTTTCTTAAGTTGGCCACCCTCTAGCTTCCTAAACATCTCTTTGCTTCAGAGCTCTTAAGGCAGCATGTTGCTCATTGGCTTGCTGACTTATTTCTGTGTGTGCATGTGACTTGTAGGAATGACATAGGATACATCACATATCACATGGGACAGGATCCCTACTTGCCTCTGAAGCTGTTAAATATATTTGAATGCTTTCCAGAAGAAAAGAGAAAGATTAGTATAAACTAGTTTCCATCTGTGGATACTCTGGTTTGCTGGAATGAAAACAGACTAGAATCAAAGACTTTATCATGTTAATTTCTATTAAAATCCAAATATAGACAGACATTTTAAATAAGATGTCAAATTCAAAGTGGAGCCCCACACTGTCACTACAGTTCTTGTTTAAGCTGCACATGTTGTACACAGCACAGTGAGAGAGTTTCTGTGTGAGAGGCTTGATGACAGGCAACAACCGGCATTCCCAGATTTTACTTTTATTTTTAGGAATACTCTAAAGTGAAAGGATCATAATTGTGCTATAGAGAGATGCTTACCTGCCTGAGGGGAGTTCTGAGATTTGAAAAGACCAACTACTCCCTTCCCATGGAATCCTCCAGATCGGAGAAGCAGGGTACTACTTCTTGAGTTCTTCCAACATACAACAGGCAGGCGATTGTGTCGATAGCAGCGGGCTACTCTTGGTAAACTACTGTCCTGTACAACTTGAGGTACAACTAAAAGGCCAGGATAGCTTCAGGGACGTGAAAAGGAGAAAGAATGATTTGTGGGGTGGAAGGGTGGGGAGGAGAAGGGAAAAGAAATGGAGAGAGCAGAAGAGAGAGAGAATAGAAGAATATAAATATTATAATACCATAGTAATTTTCTAAGACTAAGAAACATATTGATTGAGGGGTAAGGCATACATTTCAAACATGGCACTCAGTCTCAACTCAGTTCTTCATGGTTGAGAAGAAAAGGCCTAGATGGCACAAACAGCTAACTCATCCATTATTCTGTAGTTTTCTTTTCTTTTTAAATAAGCCCCTTTTAGTAATACTGCAGATTTTTGCAGAATAACCTAAGCTTAGAAAATAAAAATGTTATGTAGATTTATTAAAACGGCCTCTGTTAAACTGATGCTCTCTCTTGCCTTATACATTACTTTTCATCAACTTGAAATAAAGATTGTAAGATTAATGTATTAATGTCAACTTTATAAGAATGACAAGTCAAATTGTCAACTCATTAGATTGCTGAAATGACAAGAGAAAATAGAGGACGCTATTATTAGACTGTCCGATAGGGTGAAAGGATTAAAAATAAAACAAAATGTATTCTGGTATGAGAACGATATGTTCAAGTGTCAAAAGTTTAAATATTTTATTAACACATGTTAGTAATTTTTCAAAAAAGATTAGTTCATAAAGTTATAGGCTATGATGTTGGGAAAATAAATAACAGACAAGAGTACCTTGTTTTTCTAGATTAGTAAGTGTAAGAAGATAGGGCAGGTTTCAGAGTCATTTCTTTCCTTTATTTAGACATACTGCACTAAAGAGATTTCATATTAATAACTTCCCAACCTCTAATCCCATATTTTTTTTTTTGCTGTGGTAAAATATATCTAACATAACATTTAACATGTTAACCATTTTAAGTGACATTAAGTATATTCACAATATTGCGCAACCATCACAACTATCTATTTCTAGAACTTCTGGTCCCTTATCTTGATATAAGTCAGTGCTGAGAGGAGGGAGAGGAAATTTGGTTTATGGTCATATAAATCATAACCTTCAATGACTTTAGTGAATGCCAGATTAACTTTCCATAGTTAACCAGAGAGATATCTTGGAAGCATTCTGATAGCCTAGCACTTTGGTGCTCTAAGAAGTTACAGACTGTTTCCTAAAACCATAAACTGATGAAGAGACCTAGCTGCGGACATAATCATTCATGAAGACTGGAAAAGCAGTGTCATTATTAGGGTCCCCTGTTTCTAACGCACTTTAATATCTGCTTTTTCCCCCCTGTTATTTCTAGATATAATAATTTTGTGCATTAGATAAGGGGAGTATTGCTTAATGTCTTCAGGCGCTGTTTCAGTAAGTGGGAAAGAACCAGCATACCCCTTTGCACTTCCCCTGTCGTGGACTGTCCCCTCCTTCCATAGCACACGAGTACCACATGCCATGCTCTGCTACACACAGGATCTAAGAACTTCCTGCTCCCAGGCGTGGGCTCGAGTGACAACTAGATAGCCATAGTGCTGAAGCAAAATTTGTGAGCCTGAAAACCAGCAGAGCCTACCAGTCTAATTTAACAATGAAAGCTACATACATTTACCCTGTCATCCAGCCTATCCCACTACTCAGAGCAATGAGCTCTGTGCTCCACAGTAATCCTCAAGAGGTAGACTGGACTTCAGGAGCTAATGTAGAAACTTTAATCAAAGACTAACACATGTACAAATGCTTGAAACATAAATGAATTAACACAAGAAATTTATATCAATACCACCTAGGTCAAGAAGTAGACCATTATCAGCATCCAAGAAGATTCCCTTGTGTCTCCTCCCCATCACTATTTCTCCCTTCTCTTCAAAGGTCATCACTACTCTTGACTGCTAACACAGATTAGTTTCACCTGTTTTTGAATTTTAGAAAAAAAGAAACAAGAGAATTCGTTCTTTTGTGTCTGGCTTCTTTGCTCAACATTATGTTTCTGAGATCCATTCATGCTATTGCATAAAGCTGTAATTGTTCATTTTCATTGCTATATAGTATCCCACTATGTGATTACACTATTTATTTATTCTTTTATTGTTGATTTTGAGTAGTTTCTAGTTTTTGACTGTAAGAAAAATGTCTCCATGAACATTCTTGTAGATGTCTTTTGGGAGCGCATACACATTTCTATTGGAAATTCTCCTCTACCTAGGAGTAAACATGGCAGATAATAGGTAATGCATATGTTCGATAGATGTATATCTCTATGTATTTAGATGCTGCCAGCTTCCAAAGTTTTTTAATCAACTTACTGTCCCACCAGCAATAAACGATAGAGTTCTACTCGCTCAACATTCTTAGCATTTTGTACTGTTGGTCTCTTAAATTTTAGCCGTTTTTACAGGTAGAAAGTAGTCTCATTGGGACTTTAATTTGTATACATCTAAGAACTAATATATTGAGCATCTTTTCAGATATTTATTGTCCAGCCAGAATATCCTCTTTGTTAAGGTCCTGTTTAAGTGTCTTGCCATTTTTATTGACTTTTTAACTCTCTTAAAGATGTCTTCTGATATACGGAAGTTCTTAATTCGTCAATCTTTTACATTATGAATAGTGTTTTTCCTGTTCTAAGAAATCCTTTCCTACTTCAAGGTGATGAAGAAATTCTATCTTTTCGAAGCTTTATTGTTTTAATCTTTTACATGTAGATCTACAGGCCCATGGGAATTGATTTTTGTGTATGATATAAAGAGGGTCAAAATTTTTTTCTTGTATGGATATCCAGCATCATTTATGAAAAACCATCCTTTATCTACTGCTCTTAAGTGCTATCTTTATGTTAAATCAAGTGTTCACATATATTAGGCTCTTTCCATACTCTCTGTTTTGCTTCAATGGTCTGTTCATCCATCTATCCTTGTGACAACCTCATACTGTCTTAATTACTGTAGCTTTATAAAAAAATCCTGATACCCTGTAGTATTATTCTGTAAGACTACCCTGACTTCTCTTGGTCTTTTGCATTTTTATATAACTCTTGGAATCATCTTTTCAATTTCCATAAACATTTTTCTGGAATTTTGATTGAGACTGCACTGAATCTACAGATCAATTGCTGGAGAAATTATAGTTTTAAGAGTATTAAGTCTTCTAATCCAGGAACATGAAATATCTATTTATTTATTCTTTAATGATCTTCAATATTGTTTTGACTGTTTCATTTAGAGGTCTTACACATCTTTCATTAGATTTATCCCTAAGTATTTAATGTTTTTTAGTGCTACTCTAAATAGTATCAATAGTGCCAAAATAACATCACTTAAAATTTCATTTTTTAATTAGTTGTTATACTAATTTTTGTATAATGATCTTATACTAGTGACCTTACTGAATTTGCATATTAATTTTAAAAGTTTATCTGTAGATTTCTTCAGATTTTCTGTATATACAATCAGGTCATCTGTGAATAATGACAGTTTTATTTCTTTCTTTTCAATCTTCATACCTTTTATTATTTATTTTTCTACTCTTTTGCACATTCTAGGACCTTTAGTACAACAATATATAGAAGGAAATACTGGGTATCCTTGTCTTGTCCTGACCTTAGAGTAAAAGCTTTCAATATTTTACCATTAAATAATTTTTGCTGTAAAAATTTTTAGACACTAGCTTAAGGAGCTTCCCTTGCATTTCTAATTTATGAATTATTTTTCTAAAAATCAAAATGTATATTACATATTATAAAATTATTTTCTGTAAATAAGGAACTTATATTTTTCGTCTTAATTCTTTTAATGTGGCAACTTATGCAGATTGATTTTCAATTGTTGAGCCAGTTCTATAATAAACTCCACTTGGTCATAATGAACTGTCCTGTGAGAAATGTACTTTTTGTCACTATGAACCATCCTTCTTTATTGCTAGTGAAATTTTACTTTAAAATCTACTTTGATATTTATATGGTTATAATAGCCTTTTTTAGAGGTAGTTTTGCATGGTGTATTTGTTCTACCATTTCACTCTAGATCTCTTTGTATTTGTGTATATTAGATGTATCCCTTAAATGCAGCATAAATCTTTAAAAAATTCTGACAATCTTTTCAATTGAGCATTTAGTCAATTTATAAGTAATTACTGGTATATCTGAATTTAAATTTACTAGCTTCCTATTTGCTTCCTATTTGTTCCATCAGTCCTATGTTCCCACTTCTCTCCTTTCTTGCCTTTAGATTATTTTTTATTTTTCCATTTCTTTCCTTCTAATAGCTTGAGGGATATATATTATTTTATATCACCATAAGTGCTTTATAACAAGTGTTCTAATAAGTGGTCTATTAAAATTTTATTTTGTTTCTGAAGACTGAAATGATAAATGAGGTCTGATTTCTCACTGGCAAGCATGATTTTGATAGCAAGCTTCCCAAACAATGGGACATCACACTCTGACATGACCACTTATACTTATCTACAGAGAGAATTTAAGTTAGAAGGACAGAGTATCCAGGCAAATCACTGCATACTTGAAAGAATCACAACTTAGTACTTAATGCAAATTTTTTATTTGGCCCAATCTCAAACTATATTCTCAACTTGTTTTTCAAGTTTCACATTGGTAGTATTTGTAAACTTAAACTGTCATTTGAAATGAGATATTTATAGTTCTTCAAAAACAGTGGAGTTGAAAACTAATAGTAACATTAAGACAACTTTCTAAAATATGTACAGGGCTTACAATTTACAGAATTCTTTCACAGCATTATTCTATTTAATCAAACCAGGAATTTATAAATGCAAAGAAAGTGCTCGCTTCAGCAGCACATATACCAATATTGGAACAATATAAATGGAAAGGGTTTACCTGGAAACAAAAATGATTTAACTTGTGGATGGTGGAAATGTAGTTTTTAAAAATATAAAGCATGGCATAGGGCTTAACGGATACAAAAAACAGCAAGAGATAAGAATAGAAAAAAAATGTGTTCATTTACATTCTTTAAGTAATATCCTTTGAAAATATTCTAATTAGACAATGTAGGAAAACCTCTACACTTGGGTCTGCAAATTATAGCCTGTGGGCCAAAAACTGGCCCCGCCCATTCATTTGCTTACTGTCTAAGGCTGCTTTTGTGGTAGAGGTGAGTAGCTGCAACAAGAGACCGCAGGGTCTGCAAAAATGAAAATATGTACTATCCGGCCCTTTAAAGAAAACGTTTGCGGACCCCTGGCCAACTTTTATCTCTCTTATCTGCTTAGACAAATCCTATTCTTACTTCAAGTTATCTTCAGGCATGCTAGATAAAAGGCAAATGGAAAGAGAAAGACAAGGGAAATTCATAAAGGGGACAAAAACTATTATTACCTTCCAATCTAACATAAGCAACGTTTAGTGATGTGAATTGCACTTCTAAGAATGCCAATGAGATGCTGGCTCATGCTTCATAAAGTGTCCCTTAATCACATGTATCCCTGTAGACCTTACTCCTTTCTGCTGACATTTTTCTCTCTCTGTGCTATGGATGCGAATAGCCCATTGAAGACTCAAATAGAAGAAAGGAAAAGTGCCTTTCTGGAGTCTCCTGACACACTTACCTCCGGCAGAGTGAATACATCCTGTTGGAGGCCGTGATTCGAAAATACTCTGGTTTGGAGCGAGAAGAGCTGCTACTTATGGTTCCCAAACCTAAACGCTGATAGTCTCTGAAGCAAGCCTTTTCCACTAGCTGTTCCATCGTCGACTTCTCGGAGGCCTTCAGAGTGGTACTTGTGGGGAGTTCACTCTCGTCTGAAACTGTGAGGGCAGAAACTGGTTTTGAATAAATGACATAGCTCAAAATAGAAGATTAAAAACTTCTTTTTGAAGAACATCCTTAAACTAAGAGAGGTTTATATCAGGGCTAAGGGTACTATGTATGTCACAAATTCAGTCACATAACTTCTGTGAGGAACCATTATGTTCAAACATAAATTAGAAGACTAATGGAGAGTCAGAAAATAAAATATCACTTAACTGAAAATGTCAAGGAAATTAATTAATCATTTCTAAAAATGAAGTAATTTAAAATTTATTACCCATATTTTTTTTTGTTTCAGTCAGGCTTGTTTTTTAATGCCAAAGTATAGTGATTTCTGTTTAGGACTCTATAAAATAAACACTTGAACTTTGTCAGAGGCTAACCTGTCAGTGAAATTGGTCTTTAATATGATCACTACACAAACTCATCATCCAGTTAACTTTTAGAGCATAAACTTTTATTAGAAATTTCTAGACTAAGCAGAAGTTCACTAGGGGGAAAAGACCTTTCTTAGAGAAGTATGAAGTTATACTTTTTTTTGTGGAAATATTTTTGTCAGAGGATGTGGTATACGTGGGAAACTCCCTCACAATTTTGCAATCACAGGTTACAGAATCCTTTAAGATTTTAGATGTGGAAGAATTTACCCAATAATCAAGTATTTTAGGGAGGATTTAAAAAAAAATTCCTAATTGGTACTGCATGTTCTAACTCAAAAAAATTCCATTGTTAAAAACTGCCCCAATTTACTTTCGTATTTATTTTTAAAGAGAAGTCAAATTAAGCTTTCAAAGTTTTTGGAAGTTCTAACATCAAAGGCAACAATACGGTTCTCTTCTATTAAAAGACAAAACAAAACAAACAAAAAAACCCAAACTAACAGCTTTCCCCTAAAATATATGACTTTGTGTCTTATTTTGTGAACTTCGCAATGCAAATATTATTATCAGTTATCGGTTTTGTGTTGGTCTTTTATTTTCAAAGAAGCAAAAAGCATTATATAATTTGGTCTTTAGGTGGAAGAACAATCATAAAATAATAGTTTTCATTCCATGAAATCATAAAAACTTTGAATTAGAAGAGTTAATAGTGATGGGTAGCAATAATTTCTTAGGGCTTTCCACGTGACTGTGAGGTAGCCAGGGTTCCAACAAATGGTCATTTCAGTAATGTAATAGTGGGTCTTTACATTGCCCCCAGAGGCAAGCTTGTAGGTACACACACTAAAACGGAAACCTTTAGCCAGTGATCTATCTAAGGATGAGGTTTCTTTCTTTAAAATGTTATTGTTGTTGTCATTATAAGTAGTAGTTATACATAAGCACTGATGATTGATTCTAAGATCCTGAGAAGGAAAAAGGTACAATGGCATCCTGTCTTTCTACCGGATCAAATTCTCTCTAGTGTTAATTCCACAAGCATACTCAATTTTGGGTTAAGGAATAGAAAACAGTCGGTAGGACATTTTGCTACTAGTTTTCTGCCTCTGTTTTCCTGAGAGATATCTCAGCTTCTCAAATTCTGTTCTTTTAAATACTTATCAGGCATTTTTTTTTTTTTATCATCTAAGAATCTCTTCATTTTAGGTCCTCCATTTTGATTAAAAGCACCCACAATATTCTTACCAAAAAAACCTAAATCTTTAACTTCAAATAGTCAATGTCCTATCTCTTATTCTTTTTTCACAACAATAAGGTAGAGGGACTACTTTATAAGTAAATTTCCTATGCGATAGAGTTTCTTTCTTTCTTCCTTTAATGAGACCCACATAATAATGGCCAATCAGCTCTATGGATTTAGTAAAGAAGTATAATTTAACAAAATATTACTAAACAGTGGAATATTGGAAAAATATTTTTTCCCCCCAATTCTTAGAAGCTGGTAAATGCCTCAAATCTTATGAGATCGAGGTTTTGTGAGTCAGGTTTATGTGCAACTATGTCTTAGTCTCTTATTCTTACTCAAATAAGAAGAATAAAATTGATTCATGAAAGAAAAACAAGTTTCACATACCAGATATGTCATCTTCTTCATTCCATCCAGAACGATTCACTCTCTCTTCCACAATTGTCCCTGTCCTCTTCTTCAGTAAATACTGACGCCCGATTGTCATCTTCCCCGCCCTTTTGGCACCTTTCACAATCGTTTTTGAGAAGGTGCTATAAGTCATAACACAAAAGAGAATGTCAATTTAATAAGAAGACACCACTTATATTTTTTGATATCACCATAGCTCAACCTGTTTCTTCTCCATTTCCACAGCTACTGGTAATGTTCAGACCTTCACTAAGCATCTCCTTTAGATCACTTTTAATATGGCAGCAGACTAATTTCCAATAAAACACTATTGTCATCAGAACACTGTTTTAGGCAAAAGGTACAAGAACCTAAAGTAGGACACAAACTACTCATCACCCCAAATCTAAACTCCTCAGCTTGGCTTTTTGGTCGAGCTTGCCTCTAACCCACTCTAGTTATCCATTCCACTGCCTCCACCAGTTCCCACAAACTATGCTTGTGGAAGTCCTGCAAGGAAAGCCAATCTGCCTTTTCCTCTACTGATTCAAATTTTATTTCTACTAACTCATGTCTTTTCTTTGAGATCATAATGACAATTATAATTGGCAACACTTTATTTCTTAAATGTTTTAAGTGCTATGTGTGATGTCTCACCTTCTCACACTGTAAATCTGAGATACAGAAAATAATAATTCCCTCTTTTGAGAGGAGAAAAATAAGAAATCAGAAATTTGAGCATCCTTTTGAGAATCAGCTTTAATTAAAGGGAAACTAGGATGTAGGTCACATGGACTTAAAAATATTTTATTTAAATAGTTTATCTTT